>NC_140590.1:1299541715-1299911715 GCF_964204655.1 Triturus cristatus
CCCCCGAGACTTTCAGGGTAGGAGCGGAGCGTAGCGCCCCACCTATTTTGAAAAATTCGCGAGGATTCGTCGACCGGCGCCAAAGTTATTCAAAATAGAATGTTGCGGATTTCCTATGGAAACGTGGTCCTAACTATAACTACCTACTGGCGACCGCCAGTAGGTAATATATATATATATATATATATATATATATATATATATATATATATATATATATATATATATACACATATATATATATATATATATATATATACACATATATATATATATATATATATATATATATATATATATATATATATATATATACACACACACATATACACACACATATATATATATATATACACACACATATATTACCTACTGGCGGTCGCCAGTAGGTAGTTATAGTTAGGACCACGTTTCCATAGGAAAACCTCAACATTCTATTTTGAATAACTTTGGCGCCGGTCGACTAATCCTCGCGAATTTCTCAAAATAGGTGGGGCGCTACGCTCCGCTCCTACCCTGAAAGTCTCGGGGGGGATCCGTCAAGCGGGGGCTGAGATAAAAGGGGGGTCCCAAAACGCGTTTTTCCCATGCATTTTTCCATAGGACCTTTAGAACGAGCTACAGCCCGAACGGCTGAACAGAATTACTCAAAATTTGGCAGAGAGGTAGTCCCTAGGTCAAGGAAGTGCCTTTTGTAGGTTTGGTGTAAATCTGTTCAGTAGATTCTGAGAAAATAGCCTTTAAATCAATATATATATCTGAGCCCGCTTACGGTACGCTTACCGTACGCTTACGGTAAGCGTACGGTGGCGTGCGCGAGCGCGATTCTGATTGGCTCTTAGATCTTAGTAAACATTCGAATCGGCCGAAACCAGGAAGCGGCGGCCGCCATTTTGTCTCTCGCACTGAGTGTTGTTTATCAAACATGATGGCCAAAAACATGTTACGGGGCTGTTTTGACAACTCCCTCCCACATAGTCATGTTGAGGGAGCCCACAAACATCCCCCAAGAGCAAAAACGGTTTTATTTTTTTTTCGGCAATTTCGCGGGGTACGCTTACCGTACGCTTACCGTAAGCGTACGGTAAAAAAATAAAAATAAAAAAAACACTATCCACACTTACCCCACCCCCTGTGCTTTTGGTGGCCGAATGCCACCAAATGTACAGGGCTTATTAATAGGTAAAAAAAACTAAATTTTGGCAACATGAAATTATAAAATTGAAATAAAAAAAACACTATCCACATTAACCCCACCCCCTGTGCTTTTGGTGGCCGAAGGCCACCAAATGTACAGGGCTTATTAAAGTTGATAAAAACCGTGCACGGAACGAACTGCGTTAAGTGGGCGCGCATGCCTCGAATGGCGTAAAGTAACTTAGCATTTAAAAAACCGTACAAATTCACTGAAAAAACCATAGGTTTCACACACGTTATAGTTAGGAATTAGCATTTAAAAAACCTTGCAAATTCACTGAAAAAACCATAGGTTTCACACATGTTATAGTTAGCGGAAATTTTACTGATAAAAAACCAGTGAAATTCCCCTGTTATAGTTAGTGCAGGCAACTATAACTCACGCGACCGCAATCTTCTGCTGATGACATATGTGTCTTTATGAAAAAAAAATATTTGTAATATATGTATAGCTAAAAATGTATGGAAGAAGACATGGGCAAATAAGTGTCTAAATACAGTATTAGCATCAGCAGAGGATTGCGGTCGCGTGAGTTATAGTTGCCTGCACTAACTATAACGGGGGAATTTCACTGGTTTTTTATCAGTAAAATTTCCGCTAACTATAACATGTGTGAAACCTATGGTTTTTTCAGTGAATATATATATACACACATATATATATATACATATATATCTCGCTCCAAGGTTTTTCCTCTCTCCCATCCGGGAGAGAGGAAAAACATTGGAGCGAGATATTAGACACGGAGCACCACCGTGCGAGCAGCACCCGCAGTCAATCGCATCGTGTGGAGTCTGTGGGATAAATTTAGATCGTGGCTTGAACTCACTTTTCCCGCTGCTCTGTTCAATCCCAGTCTCTACTAGAAGCTGAGTGTTGCTTTGAATGTCCACAGCACTCTCCACTAGTTCGGATTCGTGCAGATCACGGATCGTTGTCAAGATTTCCAAATCACTGCCTACCAAATTGCCCATGGTCGATCCTTCCGTTCCTTGTAGAATTACTAGCTCAAAAACAAACAGACAAGAAGGAAACGGAAGAAGAGCAAGGTAAAGTTAGGTTAATCATGACCTACTCATTTGAAGCACAAAAACTAAGGAATCTCATTCAGAGAAACTGGAATATTTTACAAACTGATGGGGTCCTTGGGAAATTGATCCCTTCGGGTCCTGATGTCACCTATAGGAAGAGTGCTTCCTTAAAAGATATCCTGGTACGCAGCCACTTTGAGGACAAACCCCGGATCAAACCATTGACTACGGGCTTTTTTCCATGCATGAATTGCAAGGCCTGCAAGAATTGCAAAAAGGTTAAAGACTACTCTATACCTGGAAAGAAAGATAGGAGGCCCATTGATAAATTACTGAATTGTAACTCCAGCTTTGTGGTATACTGTTTAACCTGCCCTTGCGGGTTGCAGTATATCGGGAGCACAATACACCCAGCAAAGAAACGGGTATTAGAACATAAACGAGCAATACCCAACAGGGACAGAACATACCCAGTGGCGAGGCACTTTGCCAGCATGCACGAGGCTAGGAGTGACAAACTAATATTCTTTTGCCTAGACCAGATTCAACCGGCAGAAAGAGGGGGAGATAGAGTCAAAACACTTAGGCAATTGGAGGCCAAACTCATAGTGGAACTACGTACCAGGATCCCGGGGGGGCTAAACCAGGAGGAGGAACTGTGGTCATTCATCGGATAAGTAGAACATTAGTAGAAACAATGCGCTGTACCTTTGGAGCTTAACAAATGGGGAAAAGCATAAACTATGAATAACTACCGAAAACAGAACAGACAGCAGCAATTTGAGTTTGCTCATTCAGAGCTTTATCTTGATTTGATTGGATCTTGACAATCCAACCACGTTGTCTACATGCCCACTCTATTCAGGGGTTTATATCATCAGATAAACACATTGGGGCACACTTTTATTAATCAAATGATCAGCAAGGAACGATTTGAGACAGGCTAAAGCTATATTGTGACTAATTCCATTTGAGGAATTGATTTAATGCTTTTCGTTAGATTATTTTGTGAAAACGTGGTGTATAATGTGAGACTGGCATTCTGTCTAATAGTGTTAAAATGGCCGACATTTCCCCAAAGCGGTATCTGGTCTCTGCAGGACCGTTTTCTATTTTTATTTTTCTATCACTGCATATTCTTTTTCTTTGATTGGAAACCCTGCTAACCAATGAAATGATTTGCTTATATAGGAGGTGTGAGCAGGGAATCACTGACCTTGACGAAGGCCAAAAGGCTGAAACGCGTTTGTCAGTAACTTTATTTATCGTGTTTGCAAACGAATAAAATTCGAATAATTTAAAATACTGGTTGGAGTGCGCAGCAATCTTTGAACTGTGGCTGGCATATATATATATATATGTGTTTTGGTGCAGAACAAAGTGAAGAGTCGACATGGCACACATCCCTGTATTCTGTGCCTACAACACACTGCCCTGGCATAGATCAGCCAACCCTCTAGCTGGGTGCACTATACCTGTATTCTTAGACCTTGTAAGTGCAGTAATGTCATTAAGAGTATATGGTGCTGGGAGTTTCATTACGAACTCCACAGTATCATAATGCTTTACTGAAAACTGAAGTTTGTTATTAAACGTCTCAGCACATTAAACCCACACTGATGCCAGTGTGGGATTTAATGAAAGATGCACACACAGGGCATCTTAAATATGCCCCCTGAAAAATGATCTAATCCTAGTGTCTGCTCCCCAACTGCCACCACCAGACATATTTCTAGAGCCCCGGGTCGAGAGCTGTAGGAAAGTGGGTTTTGCATCATAGACTTCTAGATTCACAAACTGCATATTCCGCCATCTAGTGTTTGGAGTCGGAAAGTGCTTTGTATTTTATTTTTTTGTGTTGGGAGGTTGTGAAAACTGATCCTTCTGGTGAGGCTAAAACCACCCTTGTGTGTGCGCGTGCAAGCTTTCAGATTATTTTTTCGCCATGGATATCGGAGGTGCCCTGAAGACTTCGGTGAAAAGACAGCAGCAGACGCAGGCAGCAGACAAGGCCCAAAAGAAAATCCAAGGAGATAGGTGGTAATAGAGTTGCATGAGGGAAAAATCTTCAGCAAAGCAGCTTGTTTGGCGCTGCTCACATTATTCCTCAAGCAGCAGGGCAAGAACACTTTTTTGGCCTTTTTTACAAAACTGTCCCCAGACTGTTAAGGGGATGCTCTGCACGGAGCAATGCTTAATCCACAAACTAGGTAAGAATTTCCTCCTTTATATATTATAAAGCATCATGACTGATAAACTGCTCCATGCACAAGCGCAGGACTTAAAGACTGTAAGACGCATTTATGTAAGCAAATTTGGAATATATACTAGTCTAACGTGCTTGTATTTGCAGCACCATGCTGGTACGTATGCAGGGTTGTGATAGTGCATTTCAAACGCACAAATAAGGGAAAAGCTTCATGGAAAGGGCTTTTTTCCCAGTCTTTACTTCGTTTTCAGACATAGCTAGAACTCCGCTTTGCTTAAACAGACAATTTGACTCTTTTAAACGGTTGTCAACAAAGCAGGGTATTCAATTCCCTACTATTTAACTAGTGGGCATAACAAACATTTATAAAAGGACCAAATAGCAAGTTTAGCTAGCGGCAAACCCAAACCGTGTTCCAGCAGAACACAAGAATGGTAAAATTCAAGGGGCCTTCATGTTGAGCACTGAGGCCTCATAAATCAGGGCTTATCTCCAGGAAGCTCATTCCTTATCAGCCTTGCTGAACATTGCCTGGAAGGGTTTTTTTAGTTTCTCATTAAGAGCGTAAATAACTTCATTATGTTTTTTTCATCTTCACCTTCCCAAAGGCCAAATATAATGTAAGGGGGTTTCTCTGCAAGTCCCAAGACCATGCTATATCACATATAGCAACCACAATATGTGGGAAAGTGGCTCTGTATATACTATTCTGTAGGGGATCCCTGTATAGTCATAATCTAGTGAATAGTCCCGCCCATGTGCGGGGACCCCGGAGCAATAAAAAAAATAATCTCTTAAGGTGTCAAGCCATGCAGACCTGCATCTACACCTAAGAGAATTTAATTCAAAGACAGATAATGCAGCCTATACCCACAGGCTACACTGTCCAGTACTTCAACTAGGAAATTCCACCAACATCCACAAACAGCACTGCCTGCCCAGCTTTTTCCACAAGGAAAAAACCTGCCTCTACCAGCAGAAGCCTCTGGAATGATAGAGAGAAAGGAATGGACAGACAAGCCCCATAGGCTGCCATTATGTGGCTCAGAACAGGATACTGTGCCTTTAAGAAAACTTTCCAGAACTTTTCCCAGTATCCCAGAATGCGCAGCAGGTCCCTTTTACTTTCAGTTCTTTTTTCCGGCTCCTGCTAGCAGGACCCTGGAGCATTGAGCTCTCCCTTTTCGAGGGTTTATTTGGTGACTTTGTCACTTTTCAAGCTTTGTGTTGTGACCTTCTTTCTGGTGTTGTCATCATGCCTGGCTTGTTTGACAAGTGCCCAGAGTGCGATAGGAAAAAGGCTAAGTCAGACCCACACAGGGTGTGCATCGTTTGCCTTCCCCAGTCCCATGTGCCGGAGGAGTGTGAAATCTGCCATTCGTTCTCAGCCAGGACCTTGAGAGAGAGGATGAAGATCAGGCTCCAAGTCCTGGAGGACAGAAGGCTGAAGGCACAAGGTGGGTCTGGAGGGGCTGATTCTGCCCATGCTGAGGCCTCTGGTGGGCTCGAGGGGGATGACTACGGTCTGTTCACCTTCTCCCCAGGGCTCTGGGGAAAAGCGGCGTCGACGCTCAACGACGAGGGAGCTGAACAGGCCAGTCGACGGCATCGTCATAGTCTTCGTCGACGTCAAGTCATCGTCGTCGAGATCAGGCCCGGCGTCGGCGCTCGCTGTCGAGGGGAGGTCGCCTGTTGCCGTCGGCGAAGAGAAGGTCGCCGTCGAGAGGATACCCGACGATGCCGGGCGGCCGTGGGGGCTCGGCGGCGTCCGGCGCCGAGGCGGCGTTCGGCGTCGAGGCGGCGTTCGGCATCGAAGCGGCATTCGTCGTCAAGGAGGCGATCGACGTCGAAGAGGGAGGCGATCGACGTCGAGGCGGCGCAGGAAGTCCCCGGGCTCGGTATACTCTGTGTTGTATAAACCGACGAGGCCGGGGTCGCTGCCCTGCACTCTTTTGCCACGGGAGCCCGCGCCACGGATCCCTACGCCATCTCCTCCGCCTCCTCCTCCACCCCTACCGACACCACCACCACCGCCGCCTCCTCCTCCCCCCGCCTCGCACGCCTTCGGGCCCACCCGCGGTTCCGCCACGGTCCGTCTCGTTGCCCAGGTATCCGCCGCCGCCGCAGGGAACTCCTAGGCCGCGGCGCCAGGGTAAGCCACCGTCGCTGGGCAGACCGAAGCCACGGAGATCGCGCTCCCGCTCCGGACGGAGAGGGAGAGCGCGCGGGCGTTCGTCGTCCACATCGGGGCGACACCGCAGGAGGCGCAGATCCAGATCACACACATGATCATCTGCCAGCGACTTCTCGCCGACGCTGTCGGACTCGCCAGGGACGAGGGTGTCGCCGGTTGACGACCTAGTCTCCTTCCAGGAGGTACTACTGAGGGGGGCAGCCAAGTTGGGAATCACGGTGACGGTACCAACACCTACGACGTCTGTGATATTCGATACGCTGCACAAGCAGCACCTGTCTCGCCCCCTGCTGCCTCTAGTGCTGGGACTGGTGGAGCCCGCTATGGAGTTGTTCCTCACTCCAGCGGTGACGAAATCCGCCCCCTCACGGTTCCTGAAAAAGTATTGGGCGCCGGACTCGGACCCGACTTTTTTGAGGATGAACCCGAAGCCGGACTCTGTTATTGTGACGGCGGCGAGGAAGCCGCATGCTACCACCCCTTCATCGACTGTTTCGCCCGACAAGGAGAGCTGCTGGCTAGCTTCGGCGGGCAGGAAGGTCTGTGGGACGGCTTCTACCACCATGAAGGCGGCAAGTGCCGGGGCTCTGTTGGGGCGTTACGACCGTGCCCTGTGGGAGTCTCTCCAGCAGTACGCAGAGCTGCTGCTTCGCGACAAGGAGGACTTCTTGGAGACTTTGCGCGAGGGGATGCTGGTATCGAACCAGGTGATCAGTGCGGCAGCGGATGTGTCCCTGCTGGCGGCGCATGGGTATTGTCATGGCGTCCGCCAACGACGTCACGCGTGGCTGCGCCTTACCTCTCTCAAGCCAGAGACTCAACATAGTGGCCAATCTGCCTTTCTCGGGGGAAACCCTTTTCGGCAGGCATGCGGACGACGAGATGGCCCGCATGAAGACGGAGGCAGAGACCCTGACGGCTGTCTGGTTGGAGAAGCCCGAGAAGAAGCGCCCGTTCCAGAGACGGTTCGGGTCTGCGGGCAGAGGGCGTGGGCAGGCTTCGGGACAGCAGCAACACCAGCAGCAGCAGTTCCGGAGACCCTTCCAGAAACACCAGAAGGGTAGAGGGGGCCAGCAGTCCGCTACTGCTACCAAGAGCCCGGCCGGGTCTCGGCCCTGAGCATCTACTTCCCCTGCAACAGTTACCCACTCCAGTGGGGGTAAGCATTCAATTTTTTCTGGCCGAGTGGAGAAAAATTACTCGGGACCAGTGGGTGCTGAACATTGTTTGCAATGGATACAGCCTTCGGTTCATCAGACCGCCTCCAGCAATTCTGCCGGTAAGCTCGCAGTATCAACGGCGAGAGCTCCAGGCGGAGGCGGACATCCTGTTAAGAAAAAGGCGGTGGAAGACGTACCTCTGTCTCAAAGGGGAAGAGGTCTGTACTCTCGGTTCTTCCTGGTTCGCAAGAAGGACAAGAACGAGTTCAGGCCCATTCTGGATTTGCGGCAAGCAAACAAATGGATTCGCAGAGAGAAGTTTCGCATGCTATCGTTGCATCAGATTTACCCTCCGCTGCAACGGGGAGACTGGCTCTGTGCCGTAGACCTACAGGATACGTACTTCCATGTGCCCATTGCACGAAAACACAGGAAGTTCCTGCGATTCCAAGTTCGGCGCCAATCATCATCAATACACAGTATTGCCATTCGGACTAAAGTCTGCGCCCAGGACCTTCTCGAAGTGCATGGCAGTGGTAGCGGCGCACCTGTGGAGGAGCAAGGTGTTTGTCTACGCGTACCTGGACGACTGGTTGATCAAGGCCTCATCTTTCTCGGAAGCGCAGGCGCACTTCCGGAGGACGTGCGCTCTCTTGAACAAGCTGGGGTTACACGTCAACATGTCCAAATCTGTCCCGACTCCGGTCCAGTGCATACAGTACTTGGGGGGGGGGGGGGCCTCCATAGATACGCTGTCAGCAAGCGGGTCTCCTTCGGAGGGGAGACTGTTATCGCTCCTTCGGAAGGCTCAGGACCTCATGACCGCTCCGTCGACGACAGTGAGGAAGGTGTCTTCGCTGCTGGGGTCGATGGCCTCCTGTATCTTCCTCACTCCTCATGCACGGCTGCACATGAGACCACTGCAGGAGTGCTTGGAGGGTCAGTGGGATCAGAGGACAGGTTCTTGGGACGACAAGATACGACTGTCTCTGCATGCTCTTCAGTCTCTGAAATGGTGGTGTTTGGCGGAAAATCTCCTCGGGGGTGGTCCCTTTCCACAAGGACATTCCCACGACGAGTATCATGACGGATGCGTGTCTCCAAGGCTGGGGAGCGCACTCCGGAGACTTAGATACAAGGAAAGTGGTCCCTGCTGGAGTCTACGTACCACATCAATTTCCTGGAACTCAGAGCCGTTTCCTTGGCATTGAAGGCCTTCCATCCGTCCTTCCAGACCAACTCGCTGCTGATACAGACGGACAATACAACTAAGATGTATTACCTCAACAAGCAGGGGGGGTTGAGATTGCGCACTCTGTCGCAGGAGGCGCAGGCGATCTGGCACTGGCTTCTGGCCCGGAGACTGGTGATTACGGCCATGCATCTGCCGGGGGTGCAGAATGTTCAGGCGGACGCACTGAGCAGGCTGCTTCAGGAAAACCACAAATTGGTCATAAACGACGAAGTACTAGGAGAAGTCTTCGCAAGGTGGGGGACTCCAGACGTAGATCTGTTCGCCACCGCCGAAAACAGCAAATGCCGAGACTTCGCATCTAGGTACTACCAGCGGGGGACGCTGGGGAATGCGCTATGGATCGACTGGTCGAACAGCTTTCTGTACGCTTTTCCACCCATTCCCCTGATTCCGGCGGTGCTCATCAAACTGTCGAAGTCTGGGGCGCGGATGATCCTCATTGCCCCGGAATGGCCCAGGCAGTGGTGGTTCACTGGCCTACTTCACCGGTCTCTCCTTCCTCACATGCGGCTGCCCTGCAGGCCGGACCTTCTCACGAAGTTCGGGGGGCGGATGGTGCATCCCAACCTCTCGTCTTTAAGCTTGGCGGCATGGCTCCTGAGATAGTGCAATATGGTCATTTGCATCTACCAGAAGATTGTATGGACATACTGAAGGAGGCTAAACGTCCTTCCACTAGGACTTCCTATGCTTACAAGTGGAAGAGATTCTGCATCTGGTGCAAGTCCAAGAACTTTGACCCGACGACCTGTAAGGAAGATATCATCCTTCCATATCTGTTACATTTGGCGCAGTCTTACCTTAATTTCCACTCCATTAAGGTTCATCTCGCTGCTTTGACTGCTTACAGGAAATGCCCTTCACAGACTTCCTTCTTTCAGATCCCTGTGGTCAAGGATTTTTTGGAAGGCTTGAAGGTGTTCCCTCCTGTCAGACTTCCCTCGCCTTCCTGGGAATTGAATGTGGTGCTGTCCAGATTGATGAGGGAGCCTTTTGAACCTATTCACAAGGCTTCGTTGCAGCACCTGTCCTGGAAGGCGGCGTTCCTAGTGGCCATTACATCGGCCCGCAGGGTGAGTGAACTTCAGGCATTATGTTGTCAAGAACCGTATACTGTATTTCATGCTGCTAAGGTTGTTATGCGTACTCACCCTAAATTTCTTCCTAAGGTTATTTCTGATTTTCATGTCAACCAGACCATAACTTTACCTACGTTTTTTCAGAATCCCTCTTCTCCAGCGGAAAGGTCTCTCCATTCCCTGGATGTAAGGAGGGTGTTGAAGTTTTATCTTGATAAGACCAAGGATATTCGTAGGTCAGACCAATTGTTTATCAATTATGGATCAGTCAGGACCGGTCTTGCTACCTCTAAACAGTCCATCTCTCGGTGGATTGTGTCCTGTATACAATTGTGTTATCAAAAGGCTAATCAGACCTTAGGGGGTAAACCTAAGGCTCATTCCACCAGGGGCAAAGCGGCTACATCTGCTTTGCTACGTGACGTTCCGATTGCAGAAATCTGCAAGGCGGCCACTTGGAGGTCGGTCCATACCTTTGCTAAGCATTACTGTCTGGACACGGATGCCAGGGCAGATGCTCAGGTTGGGCAGGCTTCACTGCGAAATTTGTTCGCACAATAGTGGTGTTATTTTGAATTCTTCTCCACCGCCGTTTTTGGTGTGGGGATGGGCTTGCCATTCTATTCACTAGATTATGACTATACACAGAGATCCCCTACTACAGAAGGAGTAATTTCTTTTCTGTAACTCCAGTTCTGTAGTAGGGGTATCTCTTTGATAGTCATAAGCGCCCGCCCTCCTCCCTGGTGGAGAGATATTTATTAATGTAAGGAATGCTACAGGTCTGGCGTGCTACGCCTTCAAAAAGAACTGAAAGTAAAAGGGACCTGCTGTGCATTCTGGGATACTGGGAAAAGTTCTGGAAAGTTTTCTTAAAGGCACAGTATCCTGTTCTGAGCCACATAATGGCAGCCTATGGGGCTTGTCTGTCCATTCCTTTCTCTCTATCATTCCAGAGGCTTCTGCTGGTAGAGGCAGGTTTTTTCCTTGTGGAAAAAGCTGGGCAGGCAGTGCTGTTTGTGGATGTTGGTGGAATTTCCTAGTTGAAGTACTGGACAGTGTAGCCTGTGGGTATAGGCTGCATTATCTGTCTTTAAATTAAATTCTCTCTTAAGTGTAGATGCAGGTCTGCATGGCTTGACACCTTAAAAGATTATTTTTTTATTGCTCCGGGGTCCCCGCACATGGGCGGGACTATTCCCTAGATTGACTATCACAGAGATACCCCTACTACAGAACTGGAGTTACAGAAAAGAAACTACTCCATCCCTTTACACTCCCGGACACGGCACCCATAGATGACTGGGCTTACCCTATTCCTGACATGCCCGACCCCACTCCATACCCCTCCAAACCCTCCCCTCCGGATGACCATTTAGGGTTTGGTCAGCTCATAAACAGGGTGGCACTGTTCCATGGTGTCACCATGCACACAGACACACCTGAAGAAGACTTTCTCCTCGACACCTTTGAGCAGTCGCAAAAAACGTTCACATTCTGCCCATGATTAAAGGAGTGATAAAGCACGCCACTGAGGTTTTAAAAGACCCTGTTGGGGCCAGGGTTCTTAACCCCTGGATAGAAAAAAAATATAGACCGGCCCCACAGGATCCCGCGTACATCAAAGCGCAACTCCCCTTAGACTCTTTAGTCGTGTCAAATTCCAGAAAGCGGGCGAACTCCCAAACAACTGGAGACACACCGCCCCCAGACAAAGAGTCTAAGCTCTTGGAGGCTTCCGGCAAAAGGGTTGCCGCACAAGCTGCTAACCACTGGCGTATTGCCAATACACAAGCCCTATTGGCTTGATATGATAGGGCTCATTATGATCAGCTAGAGGACCTTTTGCAACACCTGCCTGATCAATACAAATCCCAGGCGAATGACCTCATCCAAGAGGGCAAACTAATCTCAAATGCCTCAATCAAATGTGCATTACACGCAGCGGACACCGCCTCTAGGGCAGTCAACACAAGCGTATTACTAAGACGCCACGCATGGCTCCGTATTCCCGGCTTTAAGCCGGAAGTACAAACAACCATTCTTGCTCAACCCTTTAATCAGGAGCAACTATTTGTACCCGCAGTAGACACTGCATTAGAAAAGATGAAGAAGGATAATGAGACTTCCAAATCAATGGGAGCATTAGTCTTCTCAACCCAGAGGCTCCTTTCGACGCTCCTTTTATAGGGGAGCCTCCAAAAATGTGGGAACAGACACCTCTTCCACCTTTAAAACATCTGGACAAACATCCCCTAACAGAGGTTTTGCAGCGTGAATCTTTCTGGATTCACTATGCTGTGCATTATTCCGCGATCTTGTGGTTGGGTCCGGATTCGTAGTCTTTTCTTTGTTTTTTTTTTTGTTTTTTTGTTTTTTTTGTAGCCCAGGTTGGCGGCGATGACCCACCATTTGGTGCACCTCTCGTGACGTCGTCGTGCTTCCTGCGGAAGTCCCACCTTTGGGGCGCCATCTTCAGACCCGTTGGGTCTGGATCGTCATCGGGAAGCTCCAGAATTACAATCGAAGGAAGAAGAAAGAAAAGCGAGTTTCGTCGATAAATACTACGAAGATATCACAGGAAAGGAAGAGATTTCATCAGGAGCGCGAAGAAAGGAGGTTCTGTGCCTTTTTCTTCGACGGCCTTGGAGAATGCACGCTCAGAGACCCTGAGCGCAATGGACAAGACGCCATTCAAGTTCTGCCCAAACTGCCACCACAAGTTCGCGCAGAAGGACCAGCATCCGGTCTGCAACCTCTGCCTACCGGTCGAGCACCAGAGTAAGGACTGCAACGCCTGCTCAGCCTTCGTGCCGAAGACGCTCCGGGTGAGAGATCGGCAGAGAAGAGCCAACGCCAGCATGGATGGCAAGGGTAAGGCCCCGTCGCTCTACGATCTGGGCCTCTCCACGGACGACTAGGACAACGTCGCCGAGGCAGCCGAAAACTTCACGGTCGTAGAGACCGACAAGAAAAAAGACTAGGTAAGAGAATCGTCGAGCGCAAAAAGAAAATACCTCAAACACGAGGGTGACTCGAGAAAATCAGAGTCTAAGTCCATGAAGGCAGCCCCGGCGCCGAAAACTTCGATGACCAAAGGGCGAAGCATGGACAAGAGGCCGAGCGGATCCTTCGAAAAGGACTCCCTGGTGCCGAAAGACACCGAAAGGCAAGGGTCGTCGAAGACAACCCAGGAAACGGGACGATCGACGCAGAAAGAACGGTCGACGTAAGTTTCGTCAAAGACCCGCGGTCGACGCCGAAAGCATCTCCGAGATGGAGATAAAGAAGAGGCGGCTCGAGGCCGAAATGGAGAACATCCTTCAAAGGAAGAAGGAGTTCGACGCCAAGATGAAGGAATTCAAGATTCCAACGGTTCCACCGACAGACGTCGTCTAGGACGAATTCGACACCGAGGGGATGACGAGGGATCTCGAAGAGGAAGACGAGACCTATTATGATGGCGAAGCCGAGGAAGAAGACCAGCAGTCGTTCTACGGCTCGGCGCCATCTACCAGCCACGACATCGAATGGCAGGATCTCGACACCGAAAACCCGGAGGAGCCTGTGGACACGTACCCTTCGAGGCCTTCGCCACCCGACGACATCGGGGTGTACAATATGGTGGTCAGGAGCGCAGCGACAGCCTTCGGCGTCAAACTCGACGAAGAGAAGCCGAAAGCCGATTTTCTCCTCGAGACCCTGCTCCCCATCCAGACGAGGAGCCAATTCCTCCCCATGCTACAAAGTGTGATGAATCAGGGGAGAGAAGCCTTCAAGGAACCAGCGACCTGCCGTTCGATCACGCCCAGGACTGAGAAGTATAAGCACTCTTCCCTGGACCCCCCTTACATCAAAGGTAGCGTGACCGCCGACTCCATCATAGCTTCCACGGCCAGGAGAAGGGCCAACGTACCAGCAACTTTGGGCCCACCACCTGATAAAGAGAGCAGGAGGATAGACCTCACAGGAAGAACAGTCGAGAGGAACGTCGCAATGCACTGGCGCATGGCGAATTCCAATGCACTCCTCAATAGGCACCAGTACCAGCACTGGGACGAGATGGGGGAGCTAGTAAAGCACCTCCCTGAAGAATACCGACAGAGCCTCGCACCTGGTAGACGAAGGCCAAAACATCGCCAACTCCTGTATAAAGACGGCGTTGGACGGGGCAGAGACTTCAGCAAGACTAATGGCCATAGGGGTCACCGAGAGAAGGCATGCATGGCTAAGAATCTCAGGATTCAAACCGGAGGTGCAGAACAACAGCCTTAGCACCCCCTTCAACGGAGAGACACTGTTCGGAGCAACAGTAGACGAGAAACTCACCCAGCTGAAAAAAGAAAACGAAACGGCGAGGTCCATGGGGGCCCTACAGCTGAGGGGAATGAGGCGAGGCAATCCCTCGGAGACCCTACGGTAGGGGAGGAAGCCAGCAGGGGGCGTCGCACCAGACGTTCCAGCAGCGTGACAGTCACGGACAACAAGGTCAGCAAAAGCAAAACTGGCAGTACCAACCTCGGGGCCAGTCCTTTCGCGGGAGAGGGAACGGACGTGGCCAGAGGAGAAGAGGGGGTGACCAGCCCTCATCAAAGTGACTCAGCACGCAAGAGGACGCCTACCCTCGACATGCCCCCAAGGGTGAGGCGCAAAACAGTAACATCAGGGGGGAGAGAAGAAGCAAAAGCCTACGAGCATACAACACCAGTAGGCGGAAGACTGAGGTTCTACCTTCAGGAGTGGCGGCGTATAACCACAGACAAGTGGATACTGAACGTCATGCGGTACGGATACTGCGTAGATTTGGAGAAAAAACCTCCAAGCAGGAAACCAAGGGGAAGGCAGAGATCGGCTCAAGAACTGGCCCAACTCGGAGAAGAAACACGGAAACTTCTAGAAAAGAGAGCCATAGAGGCAGTGCCGTTCAGAGAACGCAACAAGGGGGTCTACTCAAACTACTTTGTGGTCCCGAAAGTAGACGGAAACCTCAGACCCATCCTGGACCTGCGGTACCTAAACAGGTTCATCAGAACGCAAAGGTTCAAAATGACTTCGCTGCAGGAGGTACTGCCCCAAATAAGAGACTGGGACTTCATGGTCACCGTGGACCTCAAGGATGCCTACCGGCACATCCCAATAAACAGAAACAAGAGCCTTCTAAGGTTCAACATCGACCAGGAACACTACCAATTCACAACCCTGGCCTTCGGATTAAAATCGGCGCCACGGGTTTTTACAAAATGCCTGTCGGCGGTCGCGGCCCACCTATGAAGGCAGGGGATACATGTCTACCCCTACTTAGACGACTGGCTGGTCAAGGCAAACTCACGCGAGAAGTGCGAGAGGCACGCAAAACGCGTAACAGACACTCTCACGAATCTGGGGTTCTCGACTCACTGGGGGAAGTCATCACTGGAACCGGAGCAGGTGAAGATTTTCCTGGGGGCAAAAATCAACTCCCTGAACAGTACAGTGGTGCCCAGCGACAGGAGGACAGATGCCCTACTGAAGGAGACACGACTCTACCAGAAGGGGCGAGCTCTGACAGTGAGGTCAGTGAGCAAGATGATGGGGATGATGGCATCGTGTATCCAGCTGGTGCCGAATGTACGCCTGCACATGAGACCATTCCAGGAATGGCTACAACAGCAATGGTCACAAGCAAACGGAAGTTGGGAGGATCTAGTGGTTGTTACGCACGCAGTGCAGGAGGAGATAACTTGGTGGCCATACCTCTCAGGATAGATCTACTGGCAATTCACCTACCGGGGAAGGACAATGTGGAGGCAGACTGGCTAAGCAGCCAGACCTCGGCGTCGCACGAGTGGGAGCTCAATGGCCAGGAAACGGAGAAGCTTTTCCGGAGATGGGGAACTCCCACAATAGACCTATTTGCAACACGCCAAAATGCAAAATGCCAAAGCTTCGCGTCCAGGCAACCAGATCAGAAATCCAAGAGAAATGCCCTATGGATAAGCTGGTGGAGGACATTTGCCTACGCCTTTCCACCGATACCCCTGTTGCACAGAGTGCTCGACAAGTGCAGAACCAGCAACATGACTCTGATCCTAGTGGCTCCACAGTGGGCAAGGCAGACATGGTTCTCACAGATTCAAGAAATGGCACTAGGCAATCCATATAGGTTCAAGAGGAGAAAGGACCTGCTCTCAATGCAAAACTGAGAGGTCCTGCACCCAGAGCCAGAGACACTCAACCTGGCGGCATGGCTCCTGAAGACATAGAGTTCGCGCACCTTAGATTGCCTCCTAGCACTATGCGGGTGCTACGGGAGGTAAGGAAACCAACTACACGAAAGTGCTACAGCGCAAAATGGAAGAGATTCACTGTGTGGTGCAGGAAAAAGGGCCTGCAAAACAGAATGACTAGAGACTCAACAGTACTGAGGTACCTCACACACCTTCTAGAGTAACCTCTGCTCGAGCTCCCTAAGGGTACACCTAGCGGCGATCGTTGCCTACACCAGAGGTGAAAAGGGTGGAAGTTTTTTCACCTCGCAGGTGGTGAGGAGATTCATGGAAGGAGCCAAAAGAATGGCCCCTCCGAAAAGGTTGCCGCCGCCGGCATAGAATCTAAACGTGGTTCTGACGGAGCTCATGAAGGCGCCGTTTGAACCCATTCACAAGGCCACACTGCAAATGTTGACTATGAAAACGGCCTTTCTAGTGGCCATAACCTCACTACGCAGGGTGAGCGAGCTTCAAGCACTAACGCTACAGGAACCCTACATTCAGATTCACAAGGACAGGGTAGTCCTGAGGACGGACCCACACTTCATGCCCAAGGTGGTGTCGGCGTTCCACATGAATCAGAGTATTCAGATACCAAGTTTCTTCCAAAACCCGACTTCGAACGCAGAAAAGGCCCTGCACACCCTCGACACAAGAAGAGCGGTGATGCACTACATTGAGAGAACCAAGGAACTCAGGAAGTCGAAGCAGCTGTTTGTGTCCTTTGCTACTAGCTTCATGGGTAGGCCAGTGACTAAGGGCACCATCGCTAGGTGGATTGCCCTCACTATTCAATTCTGCCACAAACAGGCTGGACAGGAGCTAGCGGAGGGGCCTCAGGCTCACTCCACAAGGAAGAAGGGGGCCACCGTTGCCTTCCTGGCGAACACGCCCATCCAGGACATATGTCTCGCGGCAACTTGGGCATCTGTGCACACGTTCACGAAACACTACTGCGTGGACATTCAGATGAACAAGGAAGCACAGGTTGGACAGAAGGTGCTTCAACACATTTTCAACGACCAACGCTCATCTTACCACCCAGCCGCCACAAAATTAGGAAAACCGCTACAAAGTCTATGCACAGCATAGTGAATCCAGAAAGATTCACGCTGCAAAACGAATAGTTTCTTACCTGTCGGTGTAGTTTTGCAGCTTGAAGATCTTTCTGGATTCACTAGCGAACCCACCCACCTCCGCCAGGAAGATGAGGCTGGAGGAAGAGGGGGTAAAAAGGGAAAAGATCAAGAGTAATGAAAACGTACAGAAAAATGGACAAGAAGGATTAATCAATCTCCTAGGGTTAAAAAAAAAAAAAAGGAAAGGAAAAAAGAACCCGAAGATGGCGCCCCAAAGGTGGGACTTCCGCAGGAAGCACGACGACGTCACGAGAGGTGCACCAAATGGTGGGTCATCGCCGCCCACCTGGGCTACAAAAAAACAAAACAAAAAAAACAAAAAAGACTACGAATCCGGACCCAACCACAAGATCGCGGAATAATGCACAGCATAGTGAATCCAGAAAGATCTTCAAGCTGCAAAACTACACCGACAGGTAAGAAACTATTCGATATTTTAGAGGTTACAGGGGAAACGACACCAAGGGCCGAGGGCGGGGCAACACCAACACCCGCACCTCTCCAGCCACTAAACCGTGACTTGCCCCCACTCCGGACGGGGGAAGACTCCAACAGTTCCTACCTGTCTGGAATTCTATCACAACAGACAGGTGGGTAAGACAAATTATCCAGTCTGGCTACTGCCGCGAACTCATAAACACACCCCCCCCCCCCCCCCCCAAACATACCACCCAAACACCGTCCCATGTCGTCTCACCACCTCACGCTCCTCAAACAGGAAATTCGGTCTTTGCTTCAAAAACACGCAATAGAACCAGTTCTACTCCAACATCAGGGCACAGGAGTATATTCTCTATACTTCCTCATTCCCAAAAAGGACAAGACCTTAAGACCCATACTAGACCTCAGACTACTAAACCAGTATATACAATCAGATCACTTCCACATGATCACTTTCCAGCAAGTCCTTCCATTACTTCAACAAGGCGACTTCCTTGCCACATTAGACCTCAAGGACGCATATTTTCACATCCCTATGCATCCCGCGCACAGGAAGTATCTACGATTTGTGGTAGACGGTCAGCACGATCAGTTTACAGTTCTCCCATTCGGAGTAACAACCGCACCCAGGGTATTTACCAAATGCTTGGCAGTTGTGGCAGCATATCTCAGGAGACAACAAATCCATGTCTTCCCCTATCTGGACGATTGGCTCATAAAAGCCAATACTCTCGACAAATGCGTTCTCCACACTCATCGCACTATTCAAACCCTACACAACTTGGGATTTACCATCAACTATCCCAAATCTCAACTGCAACCCTCCCACATACATCAATACCTGGGAGCCACCATAGATACCTCCAAGGCCATAGCTTATCCCAACACAGCCAGGATAGCCAACATACAAAATCTCATCAAAAAATTTCAAATCCAACACTCTCTTCCAGCAAGAGTGTTTATGCAACTCTTAGGCATGATGGCGTCATGCATCTCCATAGTTCCCCATGCACGCCTTCAAATGCGTCCCTTACAGGAATGTCTAGCACAACAGTGGAACCAGGCTCACGGACAACTTACCGATCTGGTGTTGGTGGACAGCCGCTCACTTCGTTCACTGAAGTGGTGGAACACCATCAACCCGTCCAAAGGGCGGCTGTTCTTAGAGCCTCTTCCACAAATTGTGCTGACCACCGACGCATCTCTCACGGGGTGGGGAGCTCACCTCCTTCAACACACCACTCAGGGCAGGTGGACCACTCAACAACAGCTCCACATCAATCACCAAGAACTTCTGGCGGTGTTCCTAGCACTCACATCCTTCCAAGTGCATCTAAAAAAACAGAACTGTCCTCATCCGCACGGACAACATGACCACAATGTATTACATACAGAAGCAGGGGGGGACACATTCTCTCCAACTGTCCCAACTTGCACAGCAAATCTGGAGATGGGCAATTCCCCAGAACATCTACCTGCTAGCAGAACACCTCCCAGGGGTTCAGAACCAGGTGGCCGACCTCCTAAGTCGCCACACACAGCAAATACACAAATGGGAATTACACCCCAAAGTCCTGCTCCCATTCTTCCAAAAGTGGGGGCAACCAGACAGACCTGTTCGCCACACAAGAAAATGCAAAATGTCCAACCTTTGCTGCCAGGTTTCCACACCCACAGTCAAAGGGCAATGCAATATGGATGAACTGGTCAGGCAGATTTGCGTACGCTTTTCCGCCTCTCCCACTCATTCCATTTGTGGTACGCAAACTGAAACAACAGTTGCTAACACTCATCCTAGTAGCTCCCACTTGGGCACGTCAACCCTGGTTCGCCACACTTCTGGAACTATCTCTAGTTCCACATCAAAAATTGCGTCTCTCCCCGGCTCTATTAACCCAGAACTATGGAGAAATCAGACACCTAGATCCTCAAACACTGAACTTGGCAATCTGGCTCCTGAAGTCTTAGAGTTCGGGTACCTCAACCTTCCTCCAGACTGTATGAATATCATAAAAGCAGCCAGAAGACCTACTACTAGGGCGTGTTATGCGGCAAAATGGAAAAGATTTGCCATTTACTGCACTAACAATGACATACGTCCACTGGATGCTTCCATCCAAAACATCATTTGCTATTTACTACACTTGCAAAGATGCAATTTAGCGTATTCCTCTATACGTCTACACCTAGCGGCATTAGCAGCCTACTTGCAAAATAGACAACACCTGTCCCTCTTTAAGGTACCAGCCATTAAAGCATTTATGGAAGGTCTTAAAAGAATTATTCCTCCAAGATTACCACCTTCTCCAGTGTGGAACCTTAATATTGTTCCAACAAGGCTAATGGGTCCCCCATTTGAACCACTGCACAAATGCGAACTGCAGTTTCTAACATGGAAAGTGGCTTTCCTGGTCGCAATCACATCCCTGCGAAGAGTAAGTGAAATACAAGCCTTAACTCTTGAAGAACCCTTCCTACAACTACATCGGAAAAAACTGGTTCTTCGGACAAACCCAAAATTCCTCCCTAAAGTCATCTCCCCTTTCCATCTAAACCAGTCAGTCGAACTGCCAGTCTTCTTCCCTAATCCAGACTCCGTAGCTGAGAGGGCACTTCATACCTTGGATGTTAAAAGAGCCTTGCTTTATTACATCGATAGAACCAAACCTTTTCGAAAAACCAAGCAACTGTTTGTTGCTTTCGCTCCACCACATAAAGGCAACCCTATTTCCGAATCAGGTATAGCCAGGTGGATAGTTAAATGTATCCAAATATGTTACCAAAAAGCTAAACGTACTCTTACAGTTCCCCCTAGGGCGCACTCCACGCGTAAAATAGGGGCTTCTATGGCATTCTTAGGGAACATCCCCATAGAAGATATTTGTAAAGCAGCCACATGGCCTACTACTCACACCTTCACTAGGCATTACTGTGTTGATGTGCAATCCAAACAACAAGCTTCAGTAGGCCAAGCTGTCCTAAAAACTATTCCAAACTGCTGCAACGGTGACCACCGCTAGGGGAGACACTGCTATATAGTCTATCCTAAGTGTGTGATCTGCAGCTCATATGCCTCGAACGGAATATGCTACTTACCAGTATGCATCTGTTCTTGGCATGTAGAGCTGCAGAGCCACACACGCCCACCCGCCTCCCCGGGACCTGTATCTTTCCCAGCATTGTCTTAATTAGACACTACACATGGACATCCTTTCTCTTTATTTCTTATACACCATCATTTCCCATCATGGCGAAAAACAATCTGAGGATTGAGTGGATGCCCATGCACACTGTTGTCCAGAGGAGGAGTCACCTATCTCGTGACCAAAGGCTTCTTCCGAAGACAACAACCTGCAATCATCCGAGCCCAACACCAGATGGCGATCATATCCTAAGTGTGTGGCTCTGCAGCTCTACATGCCAAGAACAGATGCATACTGGTAAGTAGCATATTCCTTTCTCAGAGTGAGATGCTTTATATAAATACTTTTGCAATATGCAATTGACTTTTGTAAACAGTTACAAGTGGTTGCAATAGGCAACACTATTTTAAACACAACAATGCATTGAGCTCAATGGAAATTTCAAGTTATTTGTAACAGATTACTTTTAGGATTACTTTTGGAATTCCAGGACTGGATCCTAGATTCAGTCCTGGGTCAGTACTTATAATCAAGTGATGAAAGTCGACTTAATTACTGTGATGATTTTTAAACAATATTTAGCTATTTTAAAAGTTGACACTTAGAAACTATTTCAAAGAAAACAGTCAATGATTCCCTATGGAAGAAAATTCAAGTTGCAGGTACCGTAGGTTCTCGTTTCTTTTGTAATCCAGTACTGGGTACCTAGACTCAGTACTGGGACCTTTATCCAAAACAGGTAAGTAATTACGTTTTCAGATATTATACGATTTTTAAAGACTATTTAAAGATTGCAGAAATTGACACTTAAAAGAAATTTCACAGAAAAAAGTCAATGATTTCCTATGGGAGAAAATTGGGTTACTGGTAAGTACAGTTGTAAGTATTTTTCAGAGTCCGTGCTGGGCACCAAGATCCAGCACTGGGAGCTCACCTAAGAGCAGGTGAGTGTTTTCGTTATTTGGCTGATTTTTGGTGAATATTTTAAGTTTTGAAAACTCCGCACTTAGAAGAAATTTCAGAAGAGACCAGTCAATGTTACCCTATGGAGAAATCAGTTTAAAGGTAAGTACTTGACTGGCAGAATTAAGGTTATGGGCATAGACTCGGGGGGGGGGGGGGGGGGGGGGGATTCTCCCAGTGTCAGGTAGGTACAGTTGTTTCACCCTCAGCAGCACAGGGGCAGCCGGGTGCAGAGAGAGTTAGGCCCAATGTTATCCTATGAGAGGTAGGGGGGGCCTTGGTTGGTGGCTGCTGACTAGCAGGCCACGCAGCTATGGGAGCTGGGCTCCTGGTCACTTGCTCAGGGCAAATGGGGAAGTAGATAGGTGTAGAGGTTACGCTGCCAGGGCCACTCGGGCGGCTGGGTGCAGGGTGCTTTTGAGCCTTCGGGTGCTAAATTGATTTCAATGGGAAAGCTCCGGTTTAGAAAAAGACTGCAAGCTCGAGGACTAAGATTCTTCAGGTGCCACCACCACTTCGAGAGGTAAGTTGGGTAGTTGGAGGATAGGTAGGTACCCAGGAGTTGGGCACAGGGAGCTGCCGGGTGCAGGGGTGCCCTTTGGTGTTGGGAAATCTTACCCTCTGTTGATCGCGGTTGGGGGGTACCTGGTTCTGAGGCTGCAGGCGTCAGGAGTGTTGAGGGAAGTCCTTGGGTGCCGGACTCTGGGTCACAGTCGCCGTGGGGTCGTCCTCGTGGTCTTTGTTCACTCCGGCACAGGCCAGGCTTGGCGGGTGCAGAGTGTGCAGGGTTCGCGGTTCCGGACTGATGCCAGGGATTAGAAGTAGATTTTGAGTAGAGCCTCTACTCATGGGAGTCCCAGGGGTTTAGAGTCAAAAGTTAGCCAGGTCCTCCGGGGTTTGTGAGGTTGCTTGCCACAAGAGGTGCCGTTTTGTAGCAGGAGCAGGTTCAAGGGTCGACAGGCCGGTAGGGCTGGGGCCAAAGCAGTTGGTATCTTCTTTTTAGCAGCTGCAGGGCAGGTCTTCTTTCTTCTTTCTCTAATTTGTATTTCGGAATCTGGGGAAGGAAGGTTCAGGGTGCCCCTAAATACTAGATTTAGGGGCGTTACAGGTAGGTGAAGGGCAGGGACCAATGGGCCCCTGTCCTGGGGTGAGTACACCCCCTATCCTGCCTCGCTCCTGTGGGAGGGGGGCAGTAGCCTAGTCCTGATTGGGTGGGGCCTCCCATCTTCAAGATGGCGAGCGCCCGGAGATGTGCTTCACCTCGCCTCTCCCACCTGAGGGGTGGGGTTGGCAGGCTGGCACATCCCCTGTCCTTATTTGGGGTGTCCGGCCAAGCTTCCCACCAGAGTGGGGGTTGCAAGTTGCTTGGGGAAGCTCACAGAGGCGGCATGCCTTTGAAGCTACCCCCTGCCCATCCTGGGGGAGGAGATTTAGCACCTTGCCCAGGATGTGCCTTGTTGCAGACCCAGGAGAGCAGGGGCTCTCCTACCCAGGGGTCCAGCAACATGTCTGCTGTGTGGCAGCCTAGGCAGCCTCAGTACAGACGTGGATTGTAGGTTAGGTTTCAGGGGGCCTCTCTAAGATGCCCTCTGTGGTGCTTGGTACATTAAGTCCCATAATGGCATTAGTGTGGGTTTAATGTGCTGAGTAGTTTGATACCAAACTTCTCAGTCTTCAGTGTTGCCATTATGGTGCTGTGGAGTTAGTGTTTGACAAGCTCCCAGCACCATGTACTCTTAAATGGCAGCACTGCACTTACAGGGCCCAGGAATGGACCTGGGTACTGTAGGGGCACAGGGCTCCTGCCTCTGTGCCCACACCACTGGCATAGGGCACCCAGCTAGAGGGGTGGCTGATGTATGCCAGGGCAGTGTAGGTTGTGGGCATGGAACACAGGGATGTGTGCCATGTCGAATCTGTTTTGTCCCCAGACACTCAGCCTGCCAGGGCAGTGTGTGTGTGTTAGGGTACAGGGCCTCTAAGGGTGGCACAATGAGTCCTTCAGCCCTGGCCACAAGGCCCTGGGTATCTAGGGTACCACTAACCAGGGGCTGACATATGGCCAGGGTTTGCCAATTTGGTTTTGAGGTTTTTGTTTAGGGAAGGAACATAGGCCTTGGGCACCTGATTGGCAGGAGTCCAGGGCACACTCAGTCAAAGTACATTCAGCAAAAAGTGGGGGCATACCATGCAAAAAAGATGGCACTTTCTCACAACCTGTTTACAGGAAATGTCCCAGTGCTGAATCCAGGTATCCAGCACTGAGTAAGAAAAGTAACGTACAAAGTAACTTACCTGTAATTTACTGTAAAAGCCTATTCATTTCAATGTACTGTATTTCCCAAGTGTTGCAACCTACAGCATCCCCTGTAAATCAAACAAAGTACAAGTTCTATTGCATTTTCAAACTGTTCTACAATCCGCTACTTATTACTGAAAAGTATTTGATGCTTACCTGTGCCAGGCTTGCTTGATTCTAAAAATAAAACAGTATATGTTTTTATACAAACACAATTGGCCTAGAGTTCAGTTCTTGAGTGTTAATTCATTTACTGACTGTGTCCATCAAATGCTTAACACTGTCCTCTGACACTGCCTTACTGCTCGACCACTCTACCACAAATTGAGAGTAATGTTCTATCTAAATGTAACCTCTGCCTACCTCTGGGGTCACCTCGACTCTATATACACTATACCTCATTTTGGTGTAGTATTTATAGAGCCAGTTTCCTACAGTAGTGTCTATAGTCAGGTTGATAATTGCCTCCACTACCAACTCATGATGTGTTGTGGTCGATAAAATGAGTAGCATATGTCCGTTTTCTGAGTTGGTGGAAGCTGCAAATGACTAAAATAGGTTTGCTGGCTTATAGAGGAGTGAGAGTCAAAGTGGCCACCAGAATGAAAAGAGCAGGGTGTACAGGGAAGGAGGCTCTACCTTTGGTAGCAAGAATGAGTAATGCTGTCAGCGTTGTGGAATCCTGGGAAATTTAATGTATACATATCCATCATCTGCTTTGGCTTACACAAATGCTTGCTGATCCAAAAATTCTCAAATATGTGGGTCAAGTATATTCCAAATGGCATCGGAAACCGAGATAGGATCCCTATGTTAACTACCCCACTAAAGAGGGTGACCTTGTTAGCACGAAGGTGGCCAAGAGGGACTATCCAAAAGTGGCTGTCTAAAAATGGTTGTTTACTTTTCCCTCACCATATCTCTGCTTTTTTTCTGTGTAGATACTGTACAATCGGACCATGGTGCAACTGGGCATCTGTGCCTTCCGTCAAGGCATGATCCGTGATGCTCACAATGCTCTGCTGGATATCCAGTCCAGTGGCCGAGCCAAGGAGCTCCTTGGCCAGGGCCTGTTGATGCGTAGCATGCAGGAGCGCAACCAGGAGCAGGAGAAGATTGAGAAGAGACGGCAAGTGCCCTTCCACATGCACATCAACTTGGAGCTACTTGAGTGTGTCTACTTGGTGTCTGCCATGCTACTTGAAATCCCCTACATGGCCGCCCATGAGTTTGATGCCCGTCGTCGAATGATCAGCAAGCAGTTTCACCACCAACTTCGAGTGGGAGAACGGCAGCCGTTATTAGGTGAGTGCTTTTCCTATGCTTGAGTGGTGGTGGTGGTGGGGCGTTGAGAGGTTTAGCTGATGCTGCATGAGATAGAAATAGGACAAAATCAAAACATTTTATAGAAAACTCAACAAGAAAAATGCAGTTTCCGATCACCCAGCGAAGATCTCAAATTAAGCAGTGTACCGAAATGCCTCAATTAATATTCCACCAACTCAGAAAAAGCTGCCAAGAGGTCAAGGATTCTTCAGATACAAAGGGGAGGGTGCTTCACAAGCTTGAAGTGCTGATGAGAAAATCCTACGGGAATATTTTGCGCTCTTATTGGAAATCTCAATCCCAAGAACGTACTTGCAAAGTTTTTAGCTCCTCCCTCAAGGCATATCCTGAATGTAGGAATCTAGCTCTGTGTATATACTATACCAAAGTAAGGGATAGTGTGCACAAAGTCCAGGGAGTTCCCAGAGGTATAGCACAGGCTAAATTAGGTAAGTATTAACAGCTCTCTTTGTATTAGTGTGGGTTAACAGTTTGGCTTATCCAAGGGTGTGTTAAGCATTTGTTGTATTCGCTCAATTAAGACTTAAGGCACACACTCCGAGACAGAATCCAGACCAATTAGGTAATTATAACAAGCATTGGCATAGCTAATAGGTCTCGCTTTTGGGACCCAAGTATTTAGTTATGCAGCACAATATCCTTGGTGCAACCACATCAACTGTTGCATGGCTAAACACTTATAAGGTCCCAAAGGCGAGACCTATTGGCCAGCGCTCTACTTTAAGTATTTATCCAATGTCTGCTGAATTCATAGGTTATATGCCCCTTTCTAAGTGTCAGAGCTGTTACACACTTCCCTAGAGTTCTCGATCTCTTAGCCGCAAACAGCACAGACACTGATTTCACCATGAAACATACCAGATAGAACACAACTCAGGTCACTGCTTTCGTCCCTCTTACACAGTATAGTACACAATTTCACAACAATAAATTAGTGAACGCCCTTTCCATTACTTACATGCTGACCCCAGCTCAGGTAAATCACTAGATTTCTTTATTGCAAGTAAAGGCGTGCATTCCAGTGTCAAGGACATGCCAACTCATATCTTTCCCTTTAAAATTAGCAGTGCTTGAATTCCAAATATGTCTAAGTATTGCAGAGGAATACCAGAACACTACTTTCCTTTCATATCTACCAGAAACTCCCATTTCTCAGAATGAGTGTGTAATATTCAATTTGTATTTATATTAATAAATGGATGTGAAAGTCCCAATTGCCTACTTCTTGTAGCACTCCGAAGTAGTCTATCACGAAGCACGAAGCACTGTATCAATGTAATAAACTAAAGCTGTTGAAAAAATAGTTTTTTCTCTCGTGTATCAAGCTAAATCGACCTAAAAGTGACTAACAAGTAAAAATACACAGTTGTATTTTTTGCAAAGTTTTGATTAACCATTTTTTTCTGTTTAATTGGTGGAAGATGGATGGCGACCCCAGATTTGTTTTGAGTTTACATATGCTAAAAACGATGGGTTGATGTTTGTGAGAGCAGATAGAATAACTAAGAAGACAGTGTATAGGCACAAGAGAAAAAGTGGAGGGGGCTCTGATAAAGTAGGATCCTTGAGAGGGAGTGTACTTGGACAAGAGACTGAGACACACAGGGAAGATGCCTACAATGAATGTTGCTGGCGACAGGAAAAATGTAGTGTATCTGTCAAATGCCCTAGAGTCTTTAGGGATGCAATGTATCAATGGTAGAGGAGCATCAGATAGACCGGCGGCATGCACTCACATTTAGTTTAGTAACCCTGGACGATCTATGGTCTTCAGTAGAACATTTTCACAACATAGATGGTTTTCAGATGATCCCGAAAACCTCAAGTGGCCATTCTGCAGTTCTATATAAGATTAGTATGCCTCTGGAATAGGTATCAGGCTAAAAAGATGATTGGCCTTTAAGAAGACTCGGCCCTGCTAAAAGAATCAACTGGCGGATGGAGCAATCCCAAATAAAATAAAAAAAAGTTTAGCTCCACTAGTAAAGCATCTTGGAAGTAAGAAGCAAAATGATGTAATAGGCTGTGCCGCATGGATTGCATTATTCTAAGACAACTTAGCAGAATTAAGCAAAATAGGCAGGGGCACTTTAATGGCCTTAAAACAAAAATTCTAAGAATGGAATTAAATAAAGCCCTCTGCCGCCTCTGGAATAAAAACACCCATTTAAAGGGCATGAAAGAAAGAGTGAAAAAACAGAGGCAAGTTTACAGGAAACCGCTTTGGGAGGATAAACAGAACGCCGATGAAAAGACCTGCTCTGTGGTGAGGGAGGGGGAGGGGAGCTTGCGCGAGCAAACGTGAAAGTGAAAGAAAACAAGCCGTAGCCATTGCTGAATGCTACCGCCGGCCCGCGCACATGCACTGCATGCTGTAGCCAGCGGTAGCATTTTTTGAAGCCCTACTTAAGGTCTGTCCAGACCAGCGCAAGCGCTGGGTCAGGCGAGACCTAAAAAAGGTATACGTATGTTTTATTTTAGAACCAAGCAGGACTTGGCACAGGTGAGTAAAA
This sequence comes from Triturus cristatus, assembly GCF_964204655.1. Taxonomy (NCBI): domain Eukaryota; kingdom Metazoa; phylum Chordata; class Amphibia; order Caudata; family Salamandridae; genus Triturus; species Triturus cristatus. The sequence continues at coordinate 1,299,569,935 of NC_140590.1, forward strand.
TATACTTTCAAATGCACGACTGTTCAAGGAAATTAGGTTGTGCTTCAAATTGCAATTATTACAGGTTTGTATCACTTTAAAATGCAGTTTGAATGATACAGTACGTACTTTCAGATTACTTTTCGATTACTTTGAGTAGAGGGGGTGGTATGCCTGGGTACCACACTTTAGGATCTCGCAATACAAGATAAGTCGGACTTTTTATACTTTGCAATTAAGTTCTCTTTTCTTCATACAATAAAAGTTCAACATTTAGGCCCAAAATCTCTTAACATGGGTTCGTATGGGAGAAAAATGGATATTTGTTTCACAGGTAAGTAAACGTCTTACTAGTCGGAGTTTTGGGGGTTTGGACCAAAGCTGCCCAAAGCTGTTTGGACCAAAGCTCCCCAAGGACCAGCTGAATTGCTGATGTGCTTTGACTAAGTGTGCCCAGGGCCTATGTTCTTTCCCTAAACCTGCATTTAAAACCAAACCCAATTGGCATCTCTGGCCACAGTCAGCCCCTGGTAAATGGTACCTGTGAGAAAGTGGTTCTGTATATACTGTTCCAAAATAGATACATTGTGTACAGAGTCCACAGTCCCCAGAGGTTTGGCAGAGGTTAAAGTTGGATATAATCTTACTCTCTAGTGGTAGCTTGGTCGAGCAGTAAGGCAGTATCAGAGGACAGTGTAAAGCTTTTGTTGTACACACTCGGTCAGCAAATGGTCTCACACACTCAAGAACTGAACTCAAGGCCAAAGTTTATAAAAATATATGGTTGTTTTATTTTAGAACCAACAATAGGTATCAAAATATTCTTTCTCAGAATGAGATGCTTTAGTTAAATACTTTTGCAATATGCAATTGACCTTTGTATGTAATAGTTACTGGTTGTTGCAATAGGCAACACAATTTCAAACACAATAATACATTGAGCTCAATGGGAATTTTAAGTTATGTGTGTGAGAAAGTGCCATCTTTCTTACATGGTATGCCCCCACTTTTTGCTAAATTGCTGAATGTACTTTGATTAAGTGTACCCTGGACTCCTGCCAATCAGGTGCCCAGGGCCTATGTTCCTTCCTTAAAACACACAAACTCCAAATTGGCAAACCCTAGCCACATGTCAGCCCCTGGTAAATGGTACCCTAGGTACCCTGGGCCTTGTGGCCAGGGGAGGCCTCTAGGGGCTGCAGCACTCGTTGTGCCACCCTTAGAGGCCCTGTACCCTTACACACACACTGCCTTTGCAGGCTGAGTGTCTGGGTGCAGGACAAAACAAAGTCGACATGGCACACATCTGTGTGCCATGCCCATCACCTACACTGCCAAGGCATATATCAGTCACCCCTCTAGCTGGGTGCCTTACGCCTATGGTGTGGGCACAGGAGCAGGAGCCCTGTGCCCCTACAGTACCCGGGTCCATTCCTGGGCACTGTAAGTGCAGTGCTGCCATTTAAGAGTACATGGTGCTGAGAGCTCGTCAAACACGAGCTCCACAGCACCATAATGGCAACACTGAAGACTGGGAAGTTTGGTATCAAACTTCTCAGCACATTAAACCCACACTGATGCCAGTGTGGGATTTAATGTACTAAGCACCCCAGAGGGCATCTTAGAGATGCCCCCTTACAGCTGACCTACAATCCACGTCTGCTCTGAGGCTGCCCAGGCTGCCACACAGCAGACACGTTGCTGGACCCCTGGGTGGGAGAGCCCCTGCTCTCCCGGGCCTGCAACAATGCACATCCTGGGTGAGGTGAGAAATCTCCTCCCCCAGGATGAGCAAAAGGGAAGCTTCAAAGGCATGCCGCCAGTTGGAGTTTCCCCAGGCCACTGCAACCCCCCACTCTGGCGGGAAGCTTGGCCGGAAACCCCATACAAGGACAGGGGATGTGCCAGCCTGCCAACCCCACCCCTCAGGTGGGGGAGGCGTGGTGAAGCACATCCCCGGGCTCTCGCCATCTTGAAGATGGGAAGCCCTACCCAATCAGGATTAGTCTACTGCCCCCCTCCCACAGGAGAGAGGCAGGATAGGGGGTGTACCCACCCCAGGACAAGGACCCATTGGTCCCTGGCCTTCACCTACCTGTAACGCCCCTAAATCTAGTATTTAGGGGCACCCTGAACCTTCCTTCCCCAGATTCGAAAAACTACAAGAAGAGCAAGAAGAACAAAGACCTGCCCTGCAGCTGCTAAAAAGGGAAGAAGACACCAACTGCTTTGGCCCCAGCCCTACCGGCCTGTCGACTCCCGGACCTGCACCAGCGCGGCATCTCTCGTGGCCAGCAACCTCACCAAACCCCGGAGGACCTGGCTACCTTTTGGCTCTAAGCCCCTGGGACTCCCATGAGTAGAGGCTCTACTCAGAAACCAATTTCTAACCCCTGGCAGCAGCCCAGAACCGCGAACCCAGCACACTCTGCACCAGCCAAGCCTGGCCTGTGCCGGAGTGAACAAAGACCACGAGGACGACCCCCACGGAGACTGACCCCGAGTCCGGCACCCAAGGATCTCCCTCGACACTCCTATAGAAGCCTGCAGCCTCAGAACCAGGTGCCCCCCCCCAACCGTGATCAACAGAGGGTAAGCTTTCCCGACGCCAAAAGGCACCCCTGCACCCGGCGCTCTGCGGCCCCCTGTGCCCAATCCCGGGGTACCCACCTAACCTACAACTACCCAACTTACCTCTCGAAGTGGTGGTGGCACCTGAAGCATCCTTGTCCCCGAGCTTGCAGCCTTTTTCCAAACCGGAACATTCCCATTGATTTCCATTGAGCGCCCGACGGCTCAAAAGCACCCTGCACCCAGCCGCCCGAGTGGCCCTGGCAGTGCAATCTCTACACTAGCCTACTTCCCCACTTGCCCTGAGTGAGTGACCAGGAGCCCAGCTCCCACAGCCGCGTGGCCTGCTAGTCAGCAGCCACCAAACCAGGCCCCCCTATTCCTCATAGCTAACATTGGGCCTAACTCTCTCTGCACCCGGCCGTCCTGAAACCGCTGAGGGTGAACTGACTGTACCTACCTGACACTGGGAGACCCCTGAGTCTATGCCCTGAACTTCAACTCTGCCAGTCGAGAACTTACCCTTAAACCGCGATCTTCATGTTCGAGGCATGTGGGCTGCTGAATTAATATCTGTGCATAGATCGCCGCCTAGTGTTGGCTCCGGATGTTTGCACGTTGTTGTCCTGGAAGAGTCTTCGAAGTATCCTGAGATAGGTGACTCCTCCCCTGGACCACAGTGCGCATGGGCATCCTCTCCATCCTCAGATTGTTTTTTTCCGCCATTGGGTTCGGATGTGCTTATCTTGACTCAAGTTAGGAAAATTTAGTTTTCAGGCCAAAAGGCCTTTAGTTTTCGTCGGTACTGTTCCCGATCGGTATCGACAGTTTACTTGCTAGTTTAGCGACTTGAACAACTTTTTCGGATCCATTATATCCGACCATCGACCCTACATCGACGATGGAATCGAGGACCCCATTCAAGCGGTGTCCTGTTTGCCACGCGAAATATCCACATATCGACGTCCACCCGGTGTGCAACAAATGCCTATCACCGGATCACGACGAATCGAAATGTATGGCCTGTGCCCGATTCAGATCCAAGAAGACTCTCCGGAATCGACGAGCCGCGAGACTTGAAGCGCAGCAAGCGGCACCGGCCCCGACCAACATCTTCAGCACCGAGGACGAAGATGTTGAAAGCGTGGAAAACATACCCTCCAGCCCCGCTTCCGAACACGGTTCCAGATCGGAAGACGTAGATGAAGAGCTTTTTCACAGGGAAGAAGCCGACTATGAGGTAGACTACGATGAGGCCTTAGGGGCCGAAGAAGGTAGCTCTGGTGACGAGCAGGGCCTACCCCTCCAAACGGAGGATATCACAGGGCATCAGTCTACGGCTCTGGTCGAGGGATCGCCTTCCGGCCTTACCCAAGATCAATCCCGCAGTTCTTCGGCCCCGCCCTCTGGCCCGGCCTCGGACATCCAGCGAGAGCCATTATTACCCAAAAAGACTGGTTTCCCTTCCACGAAACCGAAACCAATCGTCGCACCGGTTCAACAGAAACCGAAAGTGAAACTAACACTGGTCGGCTCGAGGACCACCACACCTTCGACGCCAGCCAAAACAGTCGGCTCCGACAGCACCAAAAGGGACTTCGGTGCCGAACTCGCTGCAGCCGATGTCTGCGCCGACCCAAAGAGAAAAGCCATTGGTACCGCCAAAGCGCCTCGGCCCCCGGCACCGAAACAATCGGCACCGACCACCAAGGTTAAAATGGCCGCTGCATCGCAATCCACCTCGAAAGCAGCGACTACGGTCCCATCATCAACGCCGTCGACTGCTACTACCTCTCCTCGACTCGATGACCCTGTGGCTCCAAAGAAGTCCACTCCTACCTCTACAGAACAACTCGGCGCCAAACAACCGTCGGAGTTCTCGGTGCGACAAGTTGCAGCGTCCTTGCAACGTATCAGAGAAAAGGCAGCCCTCCAGCCCACGTCGGGCTCCGAGCCGAAAAAGGCTCAAAAGGCACCCTCTGCACCATCCAACATGACCTTTGGTTTGCCGCCATCCACGGCGCCAAAACTATTCGAGATCAGAACTCGTGTCACCCAGACAAGGTCCCCATCTACTGCACAATCTCCTACCGGGACATCACCGTCCCACTTCATCGACGCCGACACCGGCAGGTTCATGCCCCGAAAGCGGAAGATCACTTCCGAGCAGACTTTGGACTCTTACAGGATCCCGCTAAAGCAAAAACTGCCGGCGGAATCGGAACCGGTTGTTTATGAACGCCTCCACACCTCTTACCCAGATCCACAGTCCTTCTCTCCGACGCACTCCGACACGGACGCAATAGAGGACTACATGGATGACGACACCACCTACCCCAGGGATATGGACCCTGAAGGCCAGCAGGACCCTGATCAAGCTTGGGATGACCCTGTAGACCCAGGTGCCGCTATGGATACACAGGACACGCAGCTTTATGGCGCAAAAACGTCTCCCACAGAGGACACTGCTGCATTCAACGCCCTCATTGAACGTGCCGCAGCCAATCATGGAGTGCAACTCCACTCAGACACAATCGAGGACGATTTCTTGGTGGACACTTTCGCATCCTCAGAGAGGACTGTAAAGACTCTACCCATGTGGAAAGGTGTCCTCAAGCCAGCAAAGGACATTTTCAAAGAAACCACCAGGGCACGGGTAATAAACCCCAAGATCGAGGAAAAAAATACAAGCCGGCACCTGGGGACCCTACGTATATTAGAGGCCAGTTACCTCTGGACTCCATCGTAGTTGCTAATGCTCGCAAACGGGCATACTCGCAGACAACTGGTGATGCTCCTCCCCCGGACAAAGAGTCCAAGGTGCTAGAGACCTCCGGCAAAAGGATTGCAGCCCAGGCGGCAAACATATGGCGCATTGCCAATACACAGGCGCTCTTAGCTCGCTACGATCGCTCACACTATGACACGTTAGAGACCCTACTCCAACATCTACCAGACGAGTACAAAGAGGCAGCGGAGCTCCTCATCAGGGAGGGACAACTTCTCACAAACGCATCCATTAAGTGTGCATTGGATGCCGCCGAAACAGCTGCGAGAGCACTAAACACCAGCGTCATGCTACGACGACACACCTGGTTACGAATCTCCGGATTCAAACCTGAGGTTCAAAATAACATTCTCAATCAGCCGGTCAACCCCGACTACTTATTCGGACCAGAGGTTGACACCACCCTAGAAAAGATAAAAAAAGACAGACACTGCAAAGTCAATGGGGGCTCTGCAAACGCAGACATTTCGTAGTGGCTCCTTTCGTCGCCCTGGAAATAGAGGAGCGGGTAGAGGACAGGGGTCACAGCAAACCTACAATAAAGGAGGCACACAAAGTACCTACGATAAAAACACCCGAGGTGGATATCGTGGCTCCAGTACAAAGGGCAGAGGACGCGGTTACGGCAATACCAGGTCCTCCCCCAAGAACAAACAGTGACGCCCTCTCCCTTCCCCCCGACCACATAACACCTGTCGGGAAGACTCCAGCGGTTCCTGTCCACGTGGAATACCATCACCACGGACAGGTGGGTCAAAGATGTTATCCAACACGGTTACTGCCTCGAATTAACCTCCACTCCACCCACAATACCGCCAAAGCACCGTCCTATGTCCTCAGAGCACTTAGCATTATTACAGCAGGAAGTGCTAAGTATGCTGCAAAAAGGCGCAATAGAGGTCGTGCCCGTCCACCAGCAGGGGACAGGGGTGTACTCTCTGTACTTCTTAATACCAAAAAAGGACGGGTCTCTCAGACCTATACTGGACCTGAGACCTCTCAACCAATACATTCTTTCAGAGCATTTCCACATGCTCACCCTACAGCAGGTTCTCCCGCTGCTCAGACAGGGAGACTTCCTAGCCTCGCTAGACCTCAAAGATGCGTATTTCCACATACCCATACACCCGTCACACAGAAAATATCTCAGGTTCACTATTCAGGGGCAGCACTACCAATTCAAAGTCCTTCCCTTCGGCGTGACAACAGCACCCAGAGTTTTCACAAAGTGCCTAGCTACTGTGGCTGCACATCTACGGAGGCAACACATTCACGTCTACCCTTACCTGGACGACTGGCTTATTCAGGCAAAGTCAGCCCAGCAATGTGCCAGCCACATGTCCCGCACCATTCACCTTCTTCACAGTCTGGGATTCTCACTAAATTACCCAAAATCACATCTCCAACCCGCACACGTACAACAGTACCTAGGTGCGACCATAGACACTCTGGCAGCCACAGCTCAGCCAAATTTAGTGAGGATCAACAGCATGCAAATGCTGATCTCAAAGTTTAAACCTCAACACTCCCTTCCTGCGCGAGTGTTCATGCAGTTGATAGGCATGATGGCCTCCTGCATTTTCATAGTCCCACACGCGAGACTACATATGCGCCCGCTTCAGGAGTGCTTGGCACGTCAATGGAATCGGGCTCACGGGCAATTAAAAGACCTAGTGTTGGTGAGCGCTCGGGCATACAACTCTCTGCATTGGTGGAATCCACAAAACCTTTGCAAGGGCCGACCGTTCCAAGAGCCTGTTCCACAAATAATACGGACGGCGGACGCCTCTCTCCAGGGATGGGGAGCTCATCTACTCAATTACACAGTGCAGGGACTATGGACAATACAACAAAAGAAGATGCACATCAACCTTCTAGAACTGATGGCAATCTTCCTGGCAATGAAAGCCTTCAAGGTACACTTGTGCAACAGTCGTGTTGATCCGGACGGACAACATGACTGCCATGTACTACATACGGAAGCAGGGAGGAACGCACTCTCCACAGTTGTCTCTTCTGGCTCAGAGCATGTGGAAGTGGGCCATTCAGAGGAACATATTCCTCATGGCGGAGCACCTCCCCGGCAAGGACAACCAGATGGCGGATCTGCTCAGCAGACACAGCCACCAGATGCACGAGTGGGAGCTACACCCGTCAGTACTCCAACCGTACTTCCAACAGTGGGGTCATCTAGAGATAGACCTATTCGCCACAAGCGAAAACGCAAAATGCCAAAGCTTTGCCGCCAGGTTCCCACATCCACAGTCGCAGGGCAATGCGATATGGATGAACTGGTCCGGCAAATTTGCGTACGCTTTTCCCCCATCGCCGTTGATACCGCTGGTGGCACGCAAACTGCAACAACACTCACTGACCCTCATCCTGGTTGCTCCAACATGGGCACGCCAGCCATGGTACACCACCTTTCTGGAACTTTCCGTGGTGCCGCATCAAAGGCTGCGGATCAAACCCGCGCATTTGACGCAGAACCATGGAGAAATTCAGCACCCAGATCCGCAACAGCTGAACCTGGCGATCTGGCTCCTGAAGTCCTAGAGTTTGGCTACCTAAACCTTCCACCCGACTGTATGGAGATCATTAAGGAAGCTAGGAGACCCACTACCAGAGCTTGCTATGCAGCCAAATGGAAGAGGTTTGTCATTTATTGCAATAACAATGACATTAACCCGCTAGACGCATCCATTCAAAACATAATCTGTTACCTCTTACACCTATACCGATGCAACCTGGCATACACCTCAATACGTATCCATTTAACCGCAACCTATCTCCAAAACAGGCAGCACCTCTCTTTATTCAGAGTGCCTGCCATCAAAGCCTTCTTAGAGGGACTCAAACGAGTAATTCCCCCAAGACACCCACCAGTACCAGTGTGGAACCTCAACTTGGTCCTCACCCGACTGATGGGTCCACCCTTCGAACCTCTCCACTCATGTGAGATTCAATTCCTCACCTGGAAAGTAGCTTTCCTAGTGGCAATCACTTCGTTGAGAAGAGTTAGTGAACTCCAGGCACTAACCATTCAAGAGCCATTCATACAGGTTCACGCAAACAGGGGCGTACTATGTACCAACCCCAAATTCATGCCTAAAGTAATATCGCAGTTCCACATGAATCAAACGATTGAACTGCCTGTTTTCTTTCAGAATCCACAAAATGTCGCTGAAAGAATGCTCCATACACTAGACGTCAAAAGAGCTCTCATGTACTATATAGACAGAACTAAAAGCTTTGGAAAGACAAAACAACTTTTCGTTGCCTTTTCCCCACAACACAAAGGCAACGCCATCTCCAAAGCAGGTATAGCCAGATGGATCATTAAATGTATTCAAATTTGCTATCAAAAGGCTAAACGCACATTAACGATTCCCCCACGAGCCCACTCAACACGTAAGTTAGGGGCCTCCATGGCTTTCCTGGGAAACATTCCTTTTCATGATATATGTAGAGCAGCCACATGGTCCACTATACATACATTTACCAAACACTATTGTGTAGATGTACATTCAAAACAGCAGGCAGCTGTAGGACAGGCTGTTCTCAAAACTCTTTTTCAGACCGCTGCAGCTGGCACTGGTAGCCGCCGCTAATGGGGAGTACTGCTATGTATTCTATGCACAGATATAAATTCAGCAGCCCACATGCCTCGAACTGAATATGCTGCTTACCAGTATGCATCTGTTCTTGGCATGTAGGGCTGCTGACATTCATATCGCCCACCCTCCTCCCCGGCGCCTGTAGCAGCTGCAGCTCTCAGAATTACTGTATAGCATGGTCATCACTTTCTGTATCTACTCCATCACTGCCACAATGGCGAAAAACAATCTGAGGATGGAGAGGATGCCCATGCGCACTGTGGTCCAGGGGAGGAGTCACCTATCTCGGGATACTTCGAAGACTCTTCCAGGACAACAACGTGCAAACATCCGGACCCAACACTAGGCGGCGATCTATGCACAGATATGAATGTCAGCAGCCCTACATGCCAAGAACAGATGCATACTGGTAAGTAGCATATTCATTTCCTCATAGGGTAACATTGGCTGGCTTTTTTCTTGGAAATTCTTCTAAGTGTGAACTTTTCAAAACTCAAAATATTCACCAAAAATCAGCCGAGTACCAAAAATGAATTTACTCACCTGCTCTTAGGTGAGCTCCCAGTGCTGGATCTTGGTGCCCAGCACTGACTCTGAAAAGTACCCTCAACTACACTTACCTTTAACTCCTTTTTCTTCCATAGGAAACCATTGACTGCTTTTCTGTGAAATTTCTTCTAAGTGTTGATTTCTGCAATCTTGAAATATTCTTTTAAAATCGTACAATTTCTGCAAACGTAATTACTTACCTGTTTCTGATAAAGACCCCAGTGCTGAGTCTAGGTACTCAGACCTGGATTACAAAAGTAACGATAAAGTACTCTACCTGCAACTTGAATTTCTTGCCATAGAGATCCATTGAATGTTTTCTTTGATATTTTTTCCAAGTGTCAACTTTTGAAATAGCTAAATATTATTTAAAAATCAGTACAGTAATTAAGTCGACTTTCACCACTTGATTCTGAATATTGTCCCAGGGCTGGATCTAGGAGCCAGACCTGGAATTCCAAAACTAATCTGAAAAGTAATTTATTACAAATAACCTGAATTTACCATTGAGCTCAATGCATTGTTATGTTTAGGAAATAGGATTGTTTATTGCAACTAACTGTGATTATTTACAAAAATCCATTGCTTATTGCAAAAGTATTTATATTCAACCTCTCATTCTGAGAAAGTATATTTTTATTCCCTTTGTGGTTCTAAAAATAAAACAAGCATATAGTTTATATATATATATATATATATACCATTGGCCTAGAGTTCAGTTATTGAGTGTGTGAAACCATTTGCTGACTGAGTGTGTACAACAAATGCTTTACACTGTCCTCTGGTTCTGCCTTACTGCTCGACCAAGCTACTACTTTAGAGAGTAAGGTCATACCTAACTTTAACCTCTATCAGCCCTTGGGGGACTGTGGACTCTGTACACCCTGTACCTATTAGGGAACAGTATATACAGAGCCACTTTCTCACAATGTGCAATTGATTACTTTCAGGATTACTTTTCTAACTCCAGGACTAGATCCTAGATTCAGTCCGGGGACAGTTCTTGGAAGCAAGTAAATTCGTTTTAGTTACTGTTATTTTTAAGCAAATTTTTGCTATTTTAAAAGTTGACACTTGGAACCCTTTTCTAATCAAATTACCAATGTTATCATATGGAAGGAAACTCACTTAGCAGGTAAGTGGGGTTATGGTTACGTTCGAGGCATATGAGCTGAAAAATTACACACTTTGCCTAGATCGCCATCTGGGGTTGGGCCCGGATGTTTGCAGTTTGTTTTTCCTCTTGGAAAGTCTTTGGAAGTCACGAGGTGGGTGACTCCTCCCTTGGATGGTATTAAGCATGGGCTTCGGCTCCATCCTCAGATTGTTTTTTTCCGCCATCGGGCTCGGATGTAATACTTCGCGCTCCGGTTCCGAACATTTCCAGTTCGACGATCGAAGCGGAATCCTCGCTCATCGCGGTATTGTTCAGAACCAGATCTCCTCAATCACCTTTTCTTCCACACATCTTCGATTCCAGTCGCCGACAGCAGCCTTCGGGCCAACCCAAGCTCCGGTCCCGGCTGATGGAAAGAACTCCTTTCAAGAAGTGCCCTCGATGTGGGTCCAAATTCCCCCACACCGATCTTAATGAAGTGTGCAACCTCTGCCTCTCCCCTGAACACGAGGCTCGAGACTGTCCGGCCTGCAAGTCTTTGTGAGAAAGTGGCTCTGTATATACTGTTCCCAAATAGGTACTGGGTGTACAGAGTCAACAGTCCCCAAGGGTTTGACAGAGGCTAAAGTTAGATATAACCTTACTCTCTAAACTGGTAGCTTGGTTGAGCAGTAAGGCAGTATCAGAGGACAGTGTAAAGCATTTGTTGTACACACTCAGTCAGCAAATGGTCTCACACACTCAATAAATGAACTCTAGGCCAATGGTTTATACATAAAAAATATATGCTTGTTGTATTTTAGAACCAACAATTGGAATTAAAATATACTTTCTCAGAATGAGATGCTTTATATAAATACTTTTGCAAGATGTAATTGACTTTTGTAAACAGTTACAAGTGGTTGCAATAGGCAACACTATTTTAAACACAATAATGCATTGAGTTCAATGGAAGTTTCATGGTTCGAGGCATGTGGGCTGCTGAATTCATATCTGTGCATAGATCGCCGCCTAGTGTTGGGTCCGGATGTTTGCACGTTGTTGTCCTGGAAGAGTCTTCGAAGTATGCTTGGATAGGTGACTCCTCCCCTGGACTACAGTGCGCATGGGCATCCTCTCCATCCTCAGATTGTTTTTTTCTGCCATTGGGTTCGGATGTGCTATCTTAACTCAAGTTAGGAAAAACTTTGTCGAGGCCAAAAGGCCTTTAGTTCGCGTCGGTACTGTTTTCTCGATCGGTTTCGATTCTACCTTTGTTAGTTTACTAACTTTCAGAACCGACTTTTCGCATCTTACCTGCCCATCGACGACACCGACTATGGAATCGAGGACACCATTCAAGAGGTGTCCGGTATGCAATGCGAAATATCCCCACATCGACGTCCATCCGGTGTGCAACAAATGCCTTTCGCCGGACCACGACGAATCTACATGCATGGCCTGTGCCCGGTTCCGTTCCAAGAAGACTCTACGGAATCGACGAGCGGCGAGACTCGAAGCGCAGCACGCGGCACCGGCCCCGGCAGACATCTTCAACGCCGAGACCGAAGATGTCGAAGAATTGGAAATCCTACCCTCCAGTCCCGTTTCCGAACATGACTCCGGATCGGACAACGTCGACTAATCACTCTTTCGCAGAGGTGAAGACGACACCGAGGTAGGAGACTACGATGAGGCCTTAGGGGCCGAAGAGAGTAGCTCCAATGACGAGCAAGGCCTACCCGTTCAGACTGAAGAGAGCCCAGTGCCACAGTCTATGGCTCCGGTCGAGGGATCGCCTTCGGGCCTTACCCGAGACCTATCCCGCAGTTCTTCGGGCCCGGCCTCGGACGTACAGCGGCAGCCATTATTACCTAAACCGGCTGGTTTCCCTTCTTCCAAAACGAAACCGAAAGCTGCACTGGTTCAATTGAAACCGAAACCCAAAGTGGCGCTGGTCGGATCGAGGCCTTCCACACCTTCGACGCCAGCGACACGCGTCGGCACCGAGCGCACCAAGCGAGACTTCGGTGCCGAACTTGAAGCGGCCGACGTCGGAGTTGGCATACGGAAAAAGGCCTTCGGTGCCACCAAACCTGCTCGGCTCCCGGCGCCGACGCCATCGACTCCGACACCAAAGATCACACTGCCTGCTGCGTCTCACATCGCTTCCACGGCAACACCAAAGCCTCATGCATCGAAGACGTCGACGGCCATTCCCGCCCCTCAACTCGATGACCCACCGGCGCCGAAAAAGTCCACGGCCGCCTCTACAGACCTGGTCTGCGCTAAAGCCTCAAAAGCGCTCCAAGTGCGACCCGTTGCGGCACAAAGCAGCAAAACCAAAACGGTCCTCCAGGACACGTCGGGCTCCGGCACAATAAAAGCTCCAGCAGCCTCTTCGGCGCCAGCCAACATTACTTTTGGCCTGCCTCCATCCACGGTCCCGAAAATGTTCCAACTCAGGACACGGGTCACCCACACCACGGTTACACCTGCTGAGACGTCTCCGTCACATCACATCGACGCCAACACCGGCAGGATGATTATCCACGAACGGAGGATAACTTCGGAGCCACCTTTGGACCCTTTTCGGATCCCACTAAAAAGAAAGCTGCCTGTGGACTCAGAACCTGTGCTTTGCGAATCTTTCCACTCACCCTACCAGGATCCACAATCATTCTCTCCCACACACTCCGACACGGATGCGTTGGAGGACTACATGGGTGACCAAGTCCCCTACCACGGAGACATAGACCCTGATGACCAGCAGGACCCTGATCAAACTTGGGGCGACCCTGTAGACCAAGGTGCACCTCTAGATGCACAGGACCCACAACTCTATGGGGCGAAAACATCTCCCACAGAGGACACTGCGGCGTTCAACGCTCTTATTGAACGTGCTGCGAATAATCATGGAGTGCAGCTTCACTCTGACACCGTGGAGGACGACTTTCTTATGGACACTTTCGCATCCTCAGAGGCATGTAAAAACCCTGCCCATGTTGAAAGGGGTCCTCAAGCCAGCCAAGGATATCTTCAAAGAACCCACCAGGGCACGGGTGATAAACCCCAGGATCGATAAGAAATACAGATCTGCGCCTGGGGACCCTACTTACATCAGAGGCCAATTACCACTAGACTCAATTGTCGTAGCGAATGCTCGCAAGAGGGCACACTCGCAAACGACCGGTGATGCTCCTCCCCCGGACAAAGAGTCCAAGGTGTTAGAGACCTCTGGCAAGCGAGTTGCCGCCCAGGCTGCCAACATATGGCGCATAGCCAACACTCAAGCGCTCCTCGCTCGCTACGATAGAGCGCACTATGACACATTGGAACAACTACTCCAACATCTCCCTGACCAGTTCAAAGAAGGTGCGGAAATTCTTATCAGAGAGGGACAGCTACTCACGAATGCTTCCATCAAGTGTGCACTAGATGCCGCAGACACAGCTGCCAGGGCCATAAACACGAGCGTCATGCTGCGACGACATGCCTGGTTGCGAATCTCCGGATTCAAACCTGAGGTGCAAAATAATATACTCAACCAGCCTGTCAACCCCGACTATTTATTCGGGCCGGAGGTGACGCCACCCGTGAGAAAATAAAAAAGGACACGGACACTGCAAAGTCCATGGGGGCTCTCCAGACTCAGTCCTTTCGGAGCAGCTCCTTTCGTCGCCCTGGAAATAAAGGAGCAGGTAGAGGACAGGGGTCACAGCAGACATACAACAAGGGCAATACACAAACCACCTACGATAAAAACACCCGGGGTGGATATCGTGGCTCCAGTACAAAGGGCAGAGGACGCGGCTACGGCAACACCAGGTCCTCCCCCAAGAACAAGCAGTGACGCCCTCTCCCTTCCTCCCGACCACATAACACCTGTCGGGGGAAGGCTACAAAGGTTCCTGTCCACGTGGAACTCCATCACCACGGACAGGTGGGTCAAAGATATTGTCAAATACGGTTACTGTCTAGAGCTAACCTCCACTCCACCCACAATACCGCCAAGAAACCGTCCTATGTCCTCAGAGCACTTAACGCTCTTACAGCAGGAGGTGCAAAGTATGCTTCTAAAAGGCGCTATAGAGGTCGTACCCGTCCACGAGCAGGGTACGGGAGTGTACTCCCTCTACTTTTTAATACCGAAAAAGGACGGGTCACTCAGACCTATATTAGACCTGAGACCCCTGAACCGGTACAGTCTTTCCGAGCACTTTCACATGCTCACTCTCCAGCAAGTCCTTCCGCTTCTCAAGCGGGGAGACTTCCTAGCCACGCTGGACCTCAAGGATGCGTATTTCCACATACCCATTCACCCCTCACACAAAAAATACCTCAGGTTCACTGTTCAGGGGCAGCACTACCAATTCAAAGTCCTTCCCTTCGGCGTGACAACAGCACCCAGGGTTTTCATGAAGTGCCTGGCTACTGTGGCAGCACATCTACGGAGGCAGCACGTACACGTCTACCCCTGCCTGGACGACTGGCTCGTTCAAGCACCGTCAGCCCAGCAATGTGCCAACCACATGTCCCGCACCATTCACCTCCTTCACAGTCTGGGATTCTCACTAAATTACCCGAAATCCCATCTCCAGCCCGCACACGTACAACAGTACCTAGGTGCGACTATAGACACTCTGGCGGCCACAGCTCAGCCAAATTTAGTGAGGATCAACAGCATGCAAATGCTGATCTCCAGGTTCAAACCCCAACGCTCACTTCCAGCGCGAGTGTTCATGCAGTTGATAGGCATGATGGCCTCCTGCATTTTCATAGTCCCACACGCAAGATTACACATGCGCCCGCTTCAGGAGTGCTTAGCACGTCAGTGGAATCAGGCTCACGGACAGCTAAAAGACCTAGTGTTGGTGAGCGGTCGGGCATACAACTCTCTGCATTGGTGGAATCCACAAAACCTTTGCAAGGGCCGACCATTCCAAGAGCCTGTCCCACAGATAGTACTGACAGCGGACGCGTCTCTCCAGGGATGGGGAGCTCATGTACTCCACTACACAGTGCAGGGACTATGGACGACACAACAGAAGAAGATGCACATCAACCTTCTGGAACTGATGGCAATCTTCCTGGCCATGAAGGCATTCAAAGTACATCTGTGCAACAAGGTCGTGTTGATCCGGACAGACAACATGACCGCAATGTACTACATACAGAAGCAGGGAGGAACACACTCTCCACAGTTGTCTCATCTGGCTCAGAGCATGTGGAAGTGGGCCATTCAGAGGAACATATTTCTCATGGCAGAGCACCTCCCGGGCAAGGACAACCAGATGGCGGATCTGCTCAGCAGACACAGCCACCAGATGCACGAGTGGGAGCTACACCCTTCAGTACTCCAACCGTACTTCCAGCAGTGGGGTCATCCAGAGATAGACCTCTTCGCCACAAGCGAAAACGCAAAATGCCAAAGCTTTGCCGCCAGGTTCCCACATCCGCAGTCGCAGGGCAATGCGATATGGATGAACTGGTCCGGCAGATTTGCGTACGCTTTTCCCCCAGCGCCGTTGATACCGCTGGTGGCTCGCAAACTCAGACAACACTCCCTGACACTAGTCCTAGTTGCTCCTACGTGGGCACGCCAGCCATGGTACACCACCTTCCTCGAACTTTCCGTGGTGCCGCATCAAAGGCTGCGGATCAAACCCGCGCATTTGACGCAGAACCATGGAGAGATTCAGCACCCAGATCCGCAACAGCTTAACCTGGCAATCTGGCTCCTGAAGTCCTAGAGTTTGGCTACCTCAACCTGCCACCTGACTGTATGGACATCATCAAGGAGGCCAGGAGACCCACTACAAGAGCTTGCTATGCAGCCAAATGGAAAAGGTTCGTCATTTATTGCAGTAATAATGACATTAACCCGCTGGACGCATCCATCCAAAACATCATTTGTTACCTCTTACACCTATACCGATGCAATCTGGCGTACACCTCTATACGTGTCCATTTGACCGCAATATCAGCCTATCTGCAAACCAGGCAGCACCTCTCACTATTCAGAGTGCCTGCCATCAAAGCATTCTTGGAAGGACTCAAACTAGTCATTCCACCAAGCCACCCACCGGCTCCAATGTGGAACCTCAAGCTGGTCCTCACACGCCTGATGGGTCCACCCTTTGAACCTCTCCACTCGTGCGAGATTCAATTCCTCACCTGGAAAGTTGCTTTCCTGGTAGCGATCACTTCTTTAAGAAGAGTTAGTGAACTCCAGGCACTAACAGTTCAAGAGCCATTTATACAAGTTTACGCCAACAGGGTCGTACTACGTACCAACCCCAAATTCATGCCCAAGGTAATATCGCAGTTCCACATGAATCAAACTATTGAACTGCCAGTTTTCTTCCAAAACCCACAAACTGTCGCGGAAAGAGCACTCCATACTCCATACACTAGATGTAAGGAGGGCCCTCATGTACTACATCGACAGGACTAAACCCTTTAGGAAGACAAAACAACTGTTCGTTGCCTTTGCCCCACACCACAAAGGTAACGCCATCTCCAAAGCAGGGATTGCCAGGTGGATAGTTAAGTGTATTCAAATTTGTTATCAAAAGGCAAAACGCACATTAACTATTCCCCCACGAGCCCACTCAACACGTAAGTTAGGGGCCTCCATGGCTTTTCTAGGAAATATTCCCCTGCATGATATATGTAGAGCAGCCACCTGGTCCACTACACACACATTTACCAAACACTATTGTGTAGATGTGCAATCATAACAGCAGGCAGCTGTAGGACAGGCTGTTCTCAAAACCCTTTTTCAGACCGCTGCAGCTGGCACTGGTAGCCGCCGCTAATAGAGGGCACTGCTATACATTCTATGCACAGATATGAATTCAGCAGCCCACATGCCTCGAACTGAATATGCTACTTACCAGTATGCATCTGTTCTTGGCATGTAGGGCTGCTGACATTCATATCGCCCTCCCTCCTCCCCGGCGCCTGTCGCAGCTGCAGCTCTCAGAATTACTGCAAGCATGGTCATCATTTTCTGTATCTACTCCATCACTGCCACAATGGCGAAAAACAATCTGAGGATGGAGAGGATGCCCATGCGCACTGTAGTCCAGGGGAGGAGTCACCTATCTCAGGATACTTCGAAGACTCTTCCAGGACAACAACGTGCAAACATCCGGACCCAACACTAGGCGGCGATCTATGCACAGATATGAATGTCAGCAACCCTACATGCCAAGAACAGATGCATACTGGTAAGTAGCATATTCATTATTTGCCACAGATTACTTTTAGGATTACTTTTGGAATTCCAGGACTGGATCCTAGATTCAGTACTTAGAATCAAGTGATGAAAGTCGACTTAATTACTGTAATGATTTTTAAACAATATTTAGCTATTTTAAAAGTTGACACTTAGAAAATATTTCAGAGAAAACAGTCAATGATTCCCTATGGAAGAAAATTCAGGTTACAGGTACAGTATGTTCTCGTTACTTTTGTAATCCAGTACTGGGTGCCTAGACTCAGTACTGAGACCTTTATCCAAAACAGGTAAGTAATTACGTTTTCAGATATTATACGATTTTTGAAGCATATTTAAAGATTGCAGAAATCGACACTTAGAAGAAATTTCACAGAAAAACAGTCAATGGTTTCCTATGGAAGAAAATTGAGTTAAGGGTAAGTACAGTTGTAAGTATTTTTCAGAGTCAGTGCTGGGCACCAAGATCCAGCACTGGGAGCTCACCTAAGAGCAGGTGAGTAATTTCGTTTTCGTTAATCGGCTGATTTTTGGTTAAGTTTTTAAGATTTGAAAAGTCCACACTTAGAAGAAATTGCAGGAAAAAGCCAGTCAATGTTACCCTATAAGGAAAATAGTTTGCGGTTTAAGGGCAAGTACTCGACTGGCAGAGTTGAGGTTCTGGGCATAGACTCAGGGGTCCCCCAGGGTCAGGTAGGTACAGTTGGTTCACCCTCAGGGGCTCTAGGGCGGCCGGGTGCAGAGAGAGTTAGGCCCAATGTTATCCTATGAGGGATAGGGGGGCCTTGGTTAGTGGCTGCTGACTGGCAAGCCACGCGGCTGTGGGAGCTGGGCTCCTGGTCACTTAGGGCAAGTGGGGAAGTAGGTAGGTGTAGAGTTTTCACTGCCAGGGCCACTCGGGCGGCTGGGTGCAGAGTGCTTTTGAGCCTTCGGGCACTCAATTGATTTCAATTGGAAATCTCCGGTTTAGAAAAAGACTGCAAGCTCGGGGACGAGGACTCTTCAGGTGCCACCACCACTTCGAGAAGTAAGTTGGGTAGTTGGAGGATAGGTAGGTACCCCGGGATTGGGCACAGGGGGCCGGTGGGCGCCGCATGCAGGGGTGCCTTTTGGTGTTGGGAAATCTTACCCTCTGTTGATCGCGGTGGGGGGGCACCTTGTTCTGAGGCTGCAGGCTTCTTCAGGAGTGTCGAGGGAGGTCCTTGGGTGCCGGACTCGGGGTCACAGTCGCCGTGGGGTCGTCCTCTGGGTCTTTGTTCACTCCGGCACTGGCCAGGCTTGGCTGGTGCAGAGTGTTCTGGGTTCGCGGTTCCGGGCTGCTGCCAGGGATTAGAGTTAGGTTTTGAGTAGAGCCTCTACTCATGGGAGTCCCAGGGGCTTAGAGCCAAGAGGTAGCCAGGTCCTCCGGGGTTTGTGAGGTTGCTGGCCACAAGAGATGCCGGGTTGGAGCAGGAGCAGGTTCGAGGGTCGACAGGCCGGTAGGGCTGGGGCCAAAGCAGCTGGTGTCTTCCTCTTTTTAGCAGCTGCAGGGCAGGTCTTCTTTCTTCTTGCTCTTCTTTGTAGTTTGAAATCTGGAATCTGGGGAAGGAAGGTTCAGGGTGCCCCTAAATACTAGATTTAGGGGCGTTGCAGGTAGGTGAAGGGCAGGGGCCAATGGGTCCCTGTCCTGGGGTGGGTACACCCCCTATCCTGCCTCTCCTGTGGGAGGGGGACAGGAGCCTAGTCCTGATTGGGCAGGGCTTCCCATCTTCAAGATGGCGAGAGGAGATGTGCTTCACCTCGCCTCCCCCACCTGAGGGGTGGGGTTGGCAGGCTGGCACTTCCCCTGTCCTTATTTGGGATTTCTGGCCAAGCTTCCCGCCAGAGTTGGGGGGGGTGGCAGTGGCCTGGGGAAGCTCACAGAGGCGGAATGCCTTTGAAGCTTCCCCCTGCCCATCCTGGGGGAGGAGATTTAGCACCTCGCCCAGGATGTGCATTGTTGCAGACCCAGGAGAGCAGGGGCTCTCCTACCCAGGGGTCCAGCAACATGTCTGCTGTGTGGCAGCCTAGGCAGCCTCAGAACAGACGTGGATTGTAGGTTTAGGTTTCAGAGGGCCTCTCTAAGATGCCCTCTGTGGTGCTTTGTACATTAAATCACACACTGGCATCGGTGTGGATTTAATGTGCTGAGCAGTTTGATACCAAACTTCTCAGTCTTCAGTGCTGCCATTATGGTGCTGTGGAGTTCGTGTTTGACAAGCTCCCAGCACCATATACTCTTAGCTGGCAGCACTGCACTTACAGGACCCAGGAATGGACCTGGGTACTGTACGGTCACAGGGCTCCTGCCTCTGTGCCCACACCACTGGCATAGGGCACCCAGCTAGAGGGGTGGCTGATGTATGCCAGGGCAGTGTAGGTTGTGAGCATGGCACACAGGGATGTGTCCCATGTCGACTCTGTTTTGTCTTGTATCCAGACACTCCGCCTGCAAGAGCAGTGTGTGTGTGTTAGGGTACAGGGCCTCTAAGGGTGGCACAATGAGTGCTGCAGCCTTTAGAGGCCTTCCCTGGTCACAAGGCCCTGGGTACCTAGGGTACCATTTACCAGGGGCTTACATGTGGCCAGGGATTGACAATTTGGGTTTTAGCTGTTACGCAGTTTTTAGGGAAGGAACATAGGCCCTGGGCACCTGATTGGCAGGAGCCCAGGGCACAACAAGGAAAAGTGCATCAGCTATTAGGCAAAAAAGGGGGGGGGGGGGTTACTGCAACAGAAACCCACTTTCTTACAGTCTTTCAAATCGAAAAAGACTATTCGAGATCGAAGGGCCAGACGAAACATGGCGCACTCCTCGACCTCCGTTCCAGTCGACCTCTTCGGGGACGACGTCGAAGATCCGGGACAGCAGCACACCGAAGAGGACCTAGTCAGTGCTTCCGAAGCCGACGACTCAGATGTGGAGGACATCATCCAGTCACAGAGGGTCGTGAGTACTATACCCCCTCCCACACCCGCCCCGACACCCAAAAAGGCTTAGGTCACGCCTTCGCCTCCGGGCCTAGGCAAGACCAAAGACACTGCTTCAAACGCCCCACCTTCGGGCCCGGTGAAGAAGCCTAATGAGGCTTCCGGCGGCTTGGGCTCGAGCCAGCCTGCCAGCGGTGCTGAGAAACACACTTCGGCACCGAAAAAGAGACCGGCCTCTACCTCGACACCGAGCTCCGCACCAAAGTCCTCGGTGTCGAAACCCAGCCTTTCGGTACCGACCAAACCCCATAAGGCCCTCGGCACCGACACTTCTACGCCGAAGCCCACCTCGGCGCCGACAAGAAATCTGAGGTTTCCAAGGCCAGTGCTAAGCACGGCACGGACAAGCCTAAAAAGTCATCGCCCCGAAACCTTCGGCGCCGACGGAACAAACATTGTCACAGGAACTGTTTACATCGGATCCCTTGCAAAAGACTCTTACCAAGGATCCAAAAACTGGACATTTGGCACTCTCTTCTAAAAAGAGACATTTGGATAAAACGGCTCCACCTCCAAAGAGGAAGGACTCTGCTACCTCCCCTTTCAGAATGCCTTCCCCACCTCCTCCTCCACCCTCTCCACCTCCGCCCCCTCCTCCACCCCCACCTCATCGCTCCCCGACCCAGTCTCCAGACGATGATGATCAGGGGGACCCATATTATAATCCAGGGGATGTGCCCCAAGACCCCACCCCTACAGGATCCTCAGACCCATGGGACAACTACAATAATCAAGACATTCCAGACGTCGCACAAGATGACCTTTACCCTTCCAGGCCATCTCCACCGGAAGACATTAGGTTTCCACCACCTACTTCAGAGGGCGGCACATTATCACGGGGTAGAGCTACACACTTGACCCAGTAGAGGAGGATTGCCTCCGACACCTTTGATACCGCGCATAGGTCTACCTCCATACTACCTATGCTCAAGGGGGTGATAAAACATGCGGCAGAGGTTTTTAAGGACCCAGTCAGGGCTAGGGTCATTAACCCACGCATAGAGAAAGTACAAAGCTGCCCCCACAGATCCTGCCTATATCAAAGGGCCAGCGCCACTGGATTCCCTAGTGGTTTCCACTGCACGGAAGAGGTCAACCTCCCAGACGAAGCACCACCACCTGACAAAGAGTCAAAGCTACTGGACGCGTCAGGAAAGCGCACTGCGTCACAGGCAGCCAATATATGGCGTATCGCCAACACTCAAGCGCTATTGGCCAGATACGATAGAGTGCATTATGATGAATTAGAAACCATAATGCACCACCTCCCAGAAAGATACAAAAATAGGGCCAATGAATTCATTCAAGACGGTAAGACTATAACTAACACCTCCATACGCTGTGCCTTAGACGCCGCAGACACAGCCTCCAGGGCCATTAACACTAGCGTCCTCCTCCGTCGCCATGCTTGGCTGAGAGTATCAGGCTTCAAACCTGAGGTACAGGCATCCATCCTAAATCATCCCTTTGACCAAGAACACCTATTCGGCCTAAAGGTGGATGAGGCCCTCGAGAAAATGAAGGACACGGTGAAATCTATGGGAGCCCTGCAGTCACACCCTCCTAGGCGCTCCTTTCGCCGCTCTTCCATTCGGGGTACGGCTAGAGGCTACTCCTCAGATAGCGCGTCCACTTCCTACAAATCCCCAGCTCAGTCCACCTTCACAAGGGGTTATGAAAGAGGCGGCTATAGGGGCAATAACAATAAAGGCAGAGGCAAAACAAATACCGCCCGCTCTGCCACACCGCCTACCCAATGACTCCCCCCCCCCCCCCCCCCCCCCCCCGCTCCCTCCAGACCATCCCACTCCGGTCGGGGGCAGACTACAAAATTTCCTTGAGGTCTGGGAGACCATCACCTCAGACAAATGGGTGACCCAAATTATTCGCTCAGGGTACTGCCTAGAATTGACATTTACCCCCCCCCAAACATTACACCCAGGCAACGCCCAATGTCACAAGAACATTCCACATTACTAAAACACGAGGTAATCTCCCTCCTACAAAAACAGGCAATAGAACTAGTTCCCGCCAATCAGCAAAATTTAGGGGTCTACTCCCTATATTTTCTAATAGCAAAAAGTGACGAGACTCTACGGCCTATTCTAGATCTCCGGCCCCTAAACACATACATACATTCAGACCATTTTCACATGGTAACGCTTCAGCAGGTGCTTCCGCTCCTCTCCCAGAACGACTTTCTCACCACACTGGACTTGAAAGACGCATACTTCCACATTCCGGTACACCATGCTCACAGAAAGTACCTCAGATTTGTAGTGGACGGGCAACACTACCAGTTCAAGGTGCTCCCATTCGGGGTCACAACAGCACCAAGGGTATTCACCAAGTGCCTAGCGGTAGTGGCGGCACACCTCCGAAGACAGCACATTGACGTCTTCCCATATTTGGACGACCTACAACCAATGTGTACACCACACCGCCACTACAATCCCAACTACTTCACCAGCTAGGCTTCACAGTGAACCACCAAAAGTCCCAGCTAACACCATCCCACATAAAGCAATACCTTGGTGCCACCATAAACACCTCAAAAGCCATAGCCTACCCCAATCCGGCAAGGATTCAGGCTTTGCATCAAAGATTCATACCTCAACACTCCCAGCAACAGTGTTTATGCAACTGATAGGGATGATGGCCTCTTGCATTTTCATAGTGCCTCACGCAAGACTCCAGATGCGTCCACTCCAAGAGTGCTTAGCACGCCAATGGAACCAGGCCCAGGGGCAACTGACAGATCTGGTGTTGGTAGACGGCCGCACCCATCGCTCTCTGCAGTGGTGGAACACCACAAATCTTTCCAGAGGTCGACCGTTCCTGGACCCGGTTCCACAAATAATAATAAACAGACGCATCGCTCTCCGGCTGGGGAGCTCATCTATTACACCTCACAGTGCAGGGCACATGGACGCCGCAACAAAAGTTACTCCATATCCACCATCTGGAGTTACTGGCAATCTTTCTAGCCCTAAAATCCTTTCAAACACCGATTTTGGGCAAGGCAGTCCTCATTCGCACAGACAACATGACGGCCATGTATTACATTCAGAAACAAGGCGGCACACACTCTCCACAGCTCTCTCAGCTAGCACAGAGCATATGGAGATGGGCAATTCCACACAAAATCTTTCTCCTGGCCCGACATGTACCAGGAGTCCAAAACACCATGGCAGATCTGCTCAGCAGACAGACGCAGCAGATCCACGAGTGGGAACTTCACCCGCAGGTTCTTCACCCGTTCTTTCAAATGTGGGGGCATTCACAGATAGACCTCCTCGCCACCCACGAAAACAAAAATGCCCAAGCTTCGCCGCCAGATACCCACACCCATTGTCCAAAGGCAATGCGATATTGATGAACTGGTCAGACAAATTTGCGTACGCCTTTCCACATCTCCCACTAATTCCATTAGTGGTGCGAAAGCTACTACAGCATTCCCTCACACTGATCCTAGTAGCTCCAATATGGGCCAGACAACCGTGGTACACCAAACTGCTGGAACTCTCGGTAGTACCACACCAAAAGCTACACCTCTCACCATCCCTCCTAACCCAGAACCATGGAGAGATCAGGCACCCGGACCCAGCTCAGCTCAACCTTGCGATCTGGCTCCTGAGATCCTAGAATTCGGATACCTTAACCTTCCCCCTGACTGTATGAACGTCATCAGAGAAGCTAGACGCCCTACCACTAGAGCCTGCTACGCTGCCAAGTGGAAAAGATTTGTTGTTTATTGCCATAACACAATCAATCCTCTAGACGTGTCTATACAACACATCATATGCTACTTACTCCATCTACAAAGGTGTAACCTAGCCTATACATCTATTCGGCTACACCTCGCAGCAATTGCCGCTTACCTACAAAACAGGGAGCACCTATCACTTTTCAGAGTGCCTACCATTAAAGCCTTCATGGAAGGCCTAAAACGAATAACCCCCCCCCCCCCCCCCCCCCCCCCCCAGAGTACCACCCTCACCTGTGTGGAACTTAAATATAGTTCTCACAAGGCTAATAGGACCGCCCTTCGAACTTTTGCATAAATGTGAACTGCAATTTTTCACATGGAAAACAGCTTTTCTTTTAGCCATCACTTCCCTTAGAAGGGTCAGTGAGATACAAGCACTTAACCATACAAGAACCTTTTCTCCAAATGCAACAGAACAAAGTTGTTCTCCGTACCAACCCAAAATTCCTACCTAAAGTCATTTCCCCTTTTCATCTAAACCAATCGTTAGAATTACCGGTATTTTTCTCACAAGCTCAAACTGTTGAGGAAAGGGCTCTACACACGCTAGATGTCAAACGAGCCTTACTTTACTATATCCAAAGAACACAACCTTTCAGAAAGACCAAACAACTATTTGTCTCTTTCTCTCCACCACACAAAGGCAACCCCATCTCAAAATCAAGGATAGCTAGGTGGTTTGTAAAATGCATCCAGATTTGCTACCACAAAGCAAAACGAACGCTATCTGTTCCCCCTAAAACCCACTCTACACGAAAGATAGGGGTTTCTATGGCTTTTCTAGGGAACATCCCACTAGATGATATCTGCAAAGCAGCTACATGGTCAACACCATACACTTTCACTAAACATTACTGTGTAGATATGCAAACCAAGCAACAAGCTAGTGTGGGCCAGGCTGTACTAAAAACACTATTTTGAAACCACTGCAACAGATACCGGTGGTCGCCGCTAAGGTTGGGAACTGCTATATAGTCTATGCAAAAGTGTGTAATCTGCAGCTCATATGCCTCGAACGGAATATGCTACTTACCAGTATGCATCTGTGATTGGCATGTAGAGCAGCAGATCTACGCATGCCCACCCGTCTCCCCGGCTACCTGTATCTGTTCCAGTCTATCTTATTTAGATACAACATGTGAGAAAGTGGCTCTGTATATACTGTTCCCTAATAGGTACAGGGTGTACAGAGTCCACAGTCCCCCAGAGGCTGATAGAGGTCAAAGTTAGGTATGACCTTACTCTCAAAAGTGGTAGCTTGGTCGAGCAGTAAGGCAGTACCAGAGGACAGTGTAAAGCATTTATTGTACACACTCAGTCAGCAAATGGTTTCACACACTCAATAACTGAACTCTAGGCCAATGATTTGTATATATAAAATATATGCTTGTTTTATTTTTAGAACCACAAGGGGGTAAAAATATACTTTCTCAGAATGAGAGGTTGAATATAAATACTTTTGTTTCAAGCAATAAATTTGTGTAAACAGTCACAGTTGGTTGCAATAAACAATCCTATTTCCTAAACATAACAATGCATTGAGCTCAATGGTAAATTCAGGTTATTTGTAATAAATTACTTTTCAGATTACTTTTGGAATTCCAGGTCTGGATCCTAGAACCAGCCTGGGGTCAGTATTCAGAATCAAGTGAAGAAAGTCGACTTAATAACTGTAATGATTTTTAGATAATATTTAGCTATTTCAAAAGTTAGCACTTAGAAAATATTTCACAGAAAACATTCAATGGATCTCTATGGCAAGAAATTCAAATTGCAGGTAGAGTACTTTATCGTTACTTTAGTAATCCAGGACTGGGTGCCTAGACCCAGGACTGGGGTCCTTATCAAAAGCAGGTAAGTAATTTCGTTTGCAGAAATGGTACGATTTTAAAAGAATATTTCAAATTTGCAACAGTAGACACTTAGAAGAAATTTCACAGAAAAGCAGGCAATGGTTTCCTATGGGAGAAAAATGAGTTAGAAGTAAGTATAGTTGTGAACACTTTTCAGAGTCAGGGCTGGGCACCAAGATCCAGCACTGGGAGCTCACCTAGGAGCAGGTGAGTAAATTCGTTTTTGTCACTTGGCTGATTTTTGGTGAATTTTTGCAGTTTTGAAAGGTTCACACTTAGAAGATTTTTGAAGAAAAAGCCAGTCAATGTTACCCTATGAGGAAAATGAAGTTAGCGGTTTAAGGGTAAGTACTCGACTGGTAGTGTTGAAATTCCGGGCATGGACTCAGGGGTCCCCCAGTGTCAGGTAGGTACAGTTGGTTCACCCTCAGCGGTTTCAGGACGGCCGGGTGCAGAGAGAGTTGGGCCCAATGTTATCCTATGAGGGATAGGGGGGCCTTGGTTGGTGGCTGCTGTCTGGCAAGCCACGCGGCTGTGGGAGCTGGGCTCCTGGTCACTTACTCAGGGCAAGTGGGGAAGTAGGTTAGAGTAGAGAGGGCACTGCCAGGGCCACTCGGGCGGCTGGGTGCAGGGTGCTTTTGAGCCTTAGGGCGCTCAATGGAAATCAATGGGAATGTTCCGGTTTGGAAAGAGGCTGCAGGCTCGGGGACGAGGAGGTTTCAGGTGCCACCACCACTTCGAGAGGTAAGTTGGGTAGTTGTAGGTTAGGTGGGTACCCCAGGATTGGGCACAGGGGGTCGCAGGGCGCCGGGTGCAGGGGGGCCTTTTGACGTCGGGAATCTTACCCTCTGGTTGATCGCGGCTGGGGTGGCACTTGGTTCTGAGGCTGCAGGCTTCTTCCGGGATGTCGAGGGGGGTCCTTGGGTGCCGGACTCTGGGTCACAGTCGCCGTGGGGTCGTCCTCTGGGTCTTTGTCCACTCCGGCACTGGCCAGGCTTGGCTGGTGCAGAGTGTGTTGGGTCCGCGGTCCCGGGCTGGTGCCAGGGATAGCAAGTAGGTTTCTTGAGTAGAGCCTCTACTCGTGGGAGTCCCAGGGGCTTAGAGCTAAGAGGTAGCCAGGTCCTCCGGGGTTGGTGAGGTTGCTGGCCACGTGGGAGGCCGCGCTGGTGCAGGTTCGAGAGTCGACAGGCCGGTAGGGCTGGGGCCAAAGCAGTTGGTGTCTTCTTCTCTTTTTAGCAGCTGCAGGGCAGGTCTTTGTTCTTCTTGCTCTTCTTGTCGTTTTTCTATCTGGAATCTGAGGAAGGAAGGTTCAGGGGGCCCCTAAATACTAGATTTAGGGGCGTTACAGGTAGGTGAAGGCCAGGGACCAATGGGTCCTTGTCCTGGGGTGGGTACACCCCCTATCCTGCCTCTCTCCTGTGGGAGGGGGGCAGTAGCCTAATCCTGATAGGGTAGGGCCTCCCATCTTCAAGATGGCGAGAGCCCGGAGATGTGCTTCACCTCGCCTCCCCCACCTGAGGGGTGGGGTGGGCAGGCTGGCACATCCCCTGTCCTTGTATGGGGTTTCCGGCCAAGCTTCCCGCCAGAGTGGGGGGTTGCAGTGGCCTGGGGAAACTCCAACTGGCGGCATGCCTTTGAAGCTTCCCTTTGCTCATCCTGGGGGAGGAGATTTCTCACCTCACCCAGGATGTGCATTGTTGCAGGCCCGGGAGAGCAGGGGCTCTCCCACCCAGGGGTCCAGCAACGTGTCTGCTGTGTGGCAGCCTGGGCAGCCTCAGAGCAGACGTGGATTGCAAGTTAGCTGTAAGGGGGCATCTTCTAAGATGCCCTCTGGGGTGCTTAGTACATTAAATCCTACACTGGCATCAGTGTGGGTTCAATGTGCTGAGAAGTTTGATACCAAACTTCCCAGGCTTCAGTGTTGCCAATATGGTGCTGTGGAGCTCGTGTTTGACAAGCTCTCAGCACCATGTATTCTTAAATGACAGCACTGCACTTACAGTGCCCAGGAATGGACCCGGGTACTGTAGGGGCACAGGGCTCCTGCTCCTGTGCCCACACCATAGGCGTAATGCACCCAGCTAGAGGGGTGGCTGACATATGCCTTGGCAGTGTAGGTGATGGGCATGGTACACAGTGATGTGTGCCATGTCGACTCTTTGTTTTGTCCTGCACCCAGACACTCAGCCTGCAAGGGCAGTGTGTGTGTGTAAGGGTACAGGGCCTCTGAGGGTGGCACCATGAGTGCTGCAGCCCTTAGAGGCCTTCCCTGGTCACAAGGCCCTGGGTACCTAGGGTACCATTTACTAGGGGCTGACATGTGGCTAGGGTTTGCCAATTTGGAGTTTGTGTGGTTTAAGGAAGGAACATAGGCCCTGGGCACCTGATTGGCAGGAACCCAGGGTACACTCAATCGAAGTACATTCAGCAATTTAGCAAAAAGTGGGGGCATACCATGCAAGAAAGATGGCACTTTCTCACACAACCCCCCCCCAAACGAAAGGTGATGAGACTAACCTTGTCCTATGGAGTCTTCATTGTCTAAGTGGAAGAACCTGGAAAGTCCATCTGCATTGGCATGGGCAGTCCCTGGTCTGTGTTCCACTTCAAAGTCCATTCCCTGTAGGGAGATGGACCACCTCAGTAGTTTTGGATTTTCCCCTTTCATCTGCATTAGCCATCTGAGAGGTCTGTGGTCAGTTTGAACTAGGAAGTGAGTGCCAAACAAGTATGGCCTCAGCTTCTTCAGGGACCAAACCACAGCAAAGGCCTCCCTCTCAATGGCACTCCAACGCTGCTCTCTAGGGAGTAGTCTTCTGCTTATAAAAGCAACAGGTTGGTCTTGGCCTTCATCATTGGTCTGGGATAGGACCGCTCCTATCCCTAGCTCAGAGGCATCAGTCTGCACTATGAACTGCTTGGCATAATCTGGAGCTTTTAGAATTGGTGCTGAGCACATTGCTTCTTTTAGGGTGTCAAAAGCCTTTTGACAACTAACTGTCCAGTTAACTTTCTTGGGCATTTTCTTGGAGGTGAGTTCTGTGAGGGGGGTCACAATGGACCCATACCCCTTCACAAACCTCCTGTAGTACCCAGTCAAGCCAAGGAATGCCCTGACTTGGGTCTGGGTTGTTGGAGCTATCCAGTCCATGATGGCCTGGATTTTGGGTTGTAAGGGCTGTACCTGGCCTCCACCTACAAGGTGGCCCAAGTACACCACAGTGCCCTGCCCTATCTGGCATTTGGATGCTTTGATAGTGAGACCTGCACTCTGCAGAGCCTCTAAAACCTTCCCAAGGTGGATCAGGTGATCCTGCCAGGTGGAGCTAAAGACAGCAATATCATCAAGATAAGCTGCACTAAAGGACTCCAACCCAGCCAGGACATGGTTCACCAACCTCTGGAAGGTGGCAGGGGCATTCTTTAACCCAAAGGGCATCACAGTAAACTGATAATGCCCATCAGGGGTGGAGAATGCTGTCTTTTCTTTTGCTCCTGGGGCCATGCCAATCTGCCAGTACCCTGCAGTTAAGTCAAAGGTACTGAGAAATTTGGCAGCCCCCAATTTGTCTATCAGTTCATCTGCTCTTGGGATAGGGTGAGCATCTGTCTTGGTGACAGAGTTGAGCCCTCTATAGTCCACACAGAACCTCATCTCTCTCTTTTCACCCTGTTGATGAGGTTTGGGGACCAGAACTACTGGGCTAGCCCAGGGGCTCTCTGAAGGCTCAATGACCCCTAACTCCAGCATCTTGCTGACCTCAGCTTTGATGCTTTCCTTGACTTGATCTGACTGTCGATAGATTTTGTTCTTGACAGGTGCACTGTCACCAGTGTCCACATCATGGGTACACCAGCTTGTCAGACCAGGGGTCAGGGAAAAGAGGCTAGCATATTGTTGCAAGACTTGCTTGCAGTCAGTCTGTTGTTGGGCAGAGAGGGTGTCTGAGAAAATCACACCATCTACTGACCCATCTTTTGGGCTGTAGGATAGGAGGTCAGGGAGTGGCTCACTCTCTGCTTCCTGTTCTTCATCAGTCACCATCAGCATGGTGATGTCAGCCCTATCATTGTAGAGTTTAAGGCGGTTCACATGGATGACCCTTTTGGGTGTCCTGCTAGTGCCCAGGTCAACTAGATAGGTGACCTCACTCTTTCTCTCTAGGATAGGGTAAGGGCCACTCCATTTGTCTTGGAGAGCCCTTGGTGCCACTGGCTCCAAAACCCACACCTGTTGCCCTGGTTGAAATTCAACCAGTGCAGCTTTTTGGTCATACCAGTGCTTCTGGAGCTCCTGGCTGGCCTCAAGGTTCTTGGATGCTTTTTCCATATACTCAGCCATTCTGGACCTTAGGCCAAGCACATAGTCCACTATGTCCTGTTTGGGTTCTTGAAGAGGCCTCTCCCAGCCCTCCTTTACAAGACACAGTGGTCCCCTTACAGGATGACCAAACAGAAGTTCAAAGGGTGAGAAACCTACTCCCTTCTGTGGCACTTCCCTGTAGGCGAAAAGCAAGCATGGTAATAGGACATCCCACCTCCTTTTGAGTTTCTCAGGGAGTCCCATGATCATACCTTTCAATGTCTTGTTGAACCTCTCAACAAGGCCATTGGTTTGTGGGGGGTAGGGTGTAGTAAACTTGTACTGCACTCCACACTCTTTCCACATGTGTGTTAGGTAAGCAGACATGAAGTTGGAACCTCTGTCTGAAACCACCTCCTTAGGAAAACCCACCCTGGTGAAGACACCCAGGAGGGCCTTGGCTACTGCAGGAGCTGTAGTAGTCCTAAGTGGAATTGCTTCAGGGTACCTAGTAGCATGATCCACTACTACTAGAATGAATTTGTTCCCTGAGGCTGTGGGAGGTTCGAGTGGACCCACAATGTCCACACCTACCCTTTCAAAGGGGACCCCCACCACTGGTAGTGGAATGAGGGGGGCCTTTGGGTGGCCACCTGTCTTGCCACTGGCCTGACAGGTAACACAGGAGCTGACAAACTCCTTCACCTTTTGGTGCATCTGGGGCCAGTAAAAGTGACTCACTAACCTTTCCCAAGTTTTGGATTGCCCCAGATGTCCAGCTAGGGGGATGTCATGAGCCAAAGTTAGGAGGAACTCCCTGTACTTCTGTGGCACTACCACCCTCCTGGTGGCTCCAGGAGTGGGGTCTCTTGCCTCAGCATACAGTAATCCCTCTTCCCAATAAGCTCTATGGGTACCACTGACATCTCCCCTGGCTTCTGAAGCAGCTTGTTGTCTCAGGCTTTCAAGAGTGGGACAGTCTTGCTGACCCTGGCACAGCTCTTCCCTAGAGGGTCCCCCTGGGCCCAAGAGTTCAACCTGGTAAGGGTCAAGCTCCATGGACTCAGTTCCCTCAGAGGTATCTACATCCTCTCCAGGGGGAGAGGGGTTCTGAGTGTTTGGCTGTACAGAAGCTGGTCCCCCAGTCTTCTTGCCCTTCCTCTTGGTTGGTTGGGCCATTATTCCAGGCTCCAAACCTACTTTTTCACCCTTCCTCTTGCTCTGTGCTCTGGTTTGCACACACACCAATTCAGGGATGCCCAGCATGGCTGCATGGGCCTTTAACTCAACCTCAGCCCAGGCTGAGGTTTCCAGATCATTTCCAAGCAGACATGCAGCTGGCAACTTTGGAGAGACCACTACCTGTTTCAGGCCAGTAACCCCCCCCAGCCTAATGTTACCATGGCCATGGGATGACTAGTGGTGACACTGTCAGCGTTGGTGACTGGGTAAGACTTCCCAATCAAGTATTGCTCAGGGGAAACCAGTGTGTCTTTCACCATAGTGACACTGGCACCTGTATCCCTCAGAGCTTCTACCCTAGTTCCATTCACCCAGGGGTACTGTAAGTATTTCTTCAAGTTGGGGGGCCACACAGCCACAGTGGCAAACTCCACTTCTCCCAAGGAGACTAAACTTGCTTCAGTGTGTTCCCAGATTTGCTCAGGGTACACCTCTGATCCCATTTGTATACTTGCTGCCCCAGGAGTGGCTGTACTGGGTGCCTTAGGGGCTTTGTTTTGGGGGCAAGATACAGTTAGGTGTCCCTGCTTCTTACAGGTATTACAAAAGGCCTTTAAGGGATCAAAGTTCTTCCCCCTATATGGTTGGGGCACATAGGGAGTAGTTTGGGTCCCACCCACCTGAACAGGTTTTTGGGGCCCTTTGGAAGACTCAGACTTTTTATCTTGGGGATTCTCACCACCTTTCCCCTGGGGAGGTTTTGTGACCACCTTCTTTTGGTCACCCCCAGTGGTTGTCTTGGTCACCCTAGTCTTGACCCAGTGGTCCGCCTTCTTTCCCAATTCTTGGGGAGAAATTAGACCTAGGTCTACCAAATGCTGATGCAACTTTTCATTTGTGCAGTTACTCAAAATATGTTCCTTCATGAATAAATTGTACAATCCAGTAAAATCCTGCACACCATGTCCAGCTAACCAACCATCCAGTGTCTTCACTGAGAAATCTACAAAATCAATCCAGGACTGGGTCTGGGTTTTGTGAGCCCCCCTGAATCTAATTCTATACTCCTCAGTGGTGAATCCAAATCCCTCAATCAGAGCTTTCTTCATGAGGTCATAGGATCCTGCTTCTGGCCCAGAGAGAGTCAGAAGCCTGTCCCTGCAGTTACCAGAGAACAGTTCCCACAGGAGTGCCC
Organism: Triturus cristatus; assembly: GCF_964204655.1. NCBI lineage: Eukaryota > Metazoa > Chordata > Amphibia > Caudata > Salamandridae > Triturus > Triturus cristatus. The sequence goes on from NC_140590.1 coordinate 1,299,603,089, forward strand.
CCCAGAGAGGTTTCTTTACTTTCCTGATATCACAAGCCCTCTCAAAGGCTGTGAACCATTTGGTGATATCATCACCTTCCTCAAATTTAGGGACAATCCCTTTGGGGATTTTAAGGTCAGAAGTTTCCTCCCTATCCTTGTTTTTATTATTGCTGCCACCATTGATGGGTGCTAAACCCATCTCTCTCCTTTCCTTTTCTAGAGCCAGGAGCCTGGACTCTAGATCTATTCTTTTGGCCAGCCTCACAAGGCTGTCCTCTTCACTGGGGGGTCCCCCAGTGTTGTCTCTGGGACCAGAGCCACCTGTGTGGTCTCTAGGTGCCCAGATGCTATGTCTTGAGTTGGAGGGTATGGGTGCCATCTCCTCCCTAGGGAATAGTATGGGGAGGTTGCTGTCCTCCTCCCCTGTTTCCCTTTCCTCATCTGACTGGCCATCACCATGTTCAGATGGGTGGTCTTTAGCATACTCAGCCAGGAGCTCCTGGAGCCCTTGTTTGGATGGATGCTGACCCATTTGTAAATTTTTGAGTTTACATAAGGACCTCAATTCCTTGAAAGACAAGTGTAAGTAAGGTGTGAGGTCGAGCTCCTCCACCAGGTCCATGTTATTATTATCACTAATAGCTGGGTTTGTTTGAGACATTCTAACCTGACAGTTCTAACCCTCTGCCCTGACTATAGTGACTTTTATTTTTCTAAAATTCTAATGGGACTTAAGCAAGGCCCTAGCAAGACTTTTAGTAATTTTGGAAAAACCAATCAGAATTCTAAAGGCAATTTTTAAGAGTTCTGTCGTGTGATCAGATGGTAACCAAGTAGTCCAACAAATGCAAGTTTGTATCCCACCGCTGATCCACCAATGTGAGAAAGTGGCTCTGTATATACTGTTCCCTAATAGGTACAGGGTGTACAGAGTCCACAGTCCCCCAGAGGCTGATAGAGGTCAAAGTTAGGTATGACCTTACTCTCAAAAGTGGTAGCTTGGTCGAGCAGTAAGGCAGTACCAGAGGACAGTGTAAAGCATTTATTGTACACACTCAGTCAGCAAATGGTTTCACACACTCAATAACTGAACTCTAGGCCAATGATTTGTATATATAAAATATATGCTTGTTTTATTTTTAGAACCACAAGGGGGTAAAAATATACTTTCTCAGAATGAGAGGTTGAATATAAATACTTTTGTTTCAAGCAATAAATTTGTGTAAACAGTCACAGTTGGTTGCAATAAACAATCCTATTTCCTAAACATAACAATGCATTGAGCTCAATGGTAAATTCAGGTTATTTGTAATAAATTACTTTTCAGATTACTTTTGGAATTCCAGGTCTGGATCCTAGAACCAGCCTGGGGTCAGTATTCAGAATCAAGTGAAGAAAGTCGACTTAATAACTGTAATGATTTTTAGATAATATTTAGCTATTTCAAAAGTTAGCACTTAGAAAATATTTCACAGAAAACATTCAATGGATCTCTATGGCAAGAAATTCAAATTGCAGGTAGAGTACTTTATCGTTACTTTAGTAATCCAGGACTGGGTGCCTAGACCCAGGACTGGGGTCCTTATCAAAAGCAGGTAAGTAATTTCGTTTGCAGAAATGGTACGATTTTAAAAGAATATTTCAAATTTGCAACAGTAGACACTTAGAAGAAATTTCACAGAAAAGCAGGCAATGGTTTCCTATGGGAGAAAAATGAGTTAGAAGTAAGTATAGTTGTGAACACTTTTCAGAGTCAGGGCTGGGCACCAAGATCCAGCACTGGGAGCTCACCTAGGAGCAGGTGAGTAAATTCGTTTTTGTCACTTGGCTGATTTTTGGTGAATTTTTGCAGTTTTGAAAGGTTCACACTTAGAAGATTTTTGAAGAAAAAGCCAGTCAATGTTACCCTATGAGGAAAATGAAGTTAGCGGTTTAAGGGTAAGTACTCGACTGGTAGTGTTGAAATTCCGGGCATGGACTCAGGGGTCCCCCAGTGTCAGGTAGGTACAGTTGGTTCACCCTCAGCGGTTTCAGGACGGCCGGGTGCAGAGAGAGTTGGGCCCAATGTTATCCTATGAGGGATAGGGGGGCCTTGGTTGGTGGCTGCTGTCTGGCAAGCCACGCGGCTGTGGGAGCTGGGCTCCTGGTCACTTACTCAGGGCAAGTGGGGAAGTAGGTTAGAGTAGAGAGGGCACTGCCAGGGCCACTCGGGCGGCTGGGTGCAGGGTGCTTTTGAGCCTTAGGGCGCTCAATGGAAATCAATGGGAATGTTCCGGTTTGGAAAGAGGCTGCAGGCTCGGGGACGAGGAGGTTTCAGGTGCCACCACCACTTCGAGAGGTAAGTTGGGTAGTTGTAGGTTAGGTGGGTACCCCAGGATTGGGCACAGGGGGTCGCAGGGCGCCGGGTGCAGGGGGGCCTTTTGACGTCGGGAATCTTACCCTCTGGTTGATCGCGGCTGGGGTGGCACTTGGTTCTGAGGCTGCAGGCTTCTTCCGGGATGTCGAGGGGGGTCCTTGGGTGCCGGACTCTGGGTCACAGTCGCCGTGGGGTCGTCCTCTGGGTCTTTGTCCACTCCGGCACTGGCCAGGCTTGGCTGGTGCAGAGTGTGTTGGGTCCGCGGTCCCGGGCTGGTGCCAGGGATAGCAAGTAGGTTTCTTGAGTAGAGCCTCTACTCGTGGGAGTCCCAGGGGCTTAGAGCTAAGAGGTAGCCAGGTCCTCCGGGGTTGGTGAGGTTGCTGGCCACGTGGGAGGCCGCGCTGGTGCAGGTTCGAGAGTCGACAGGCCGGTAGGGCTGGGGCCAAAGCAGTTGGTGTCTTCTTCTCTTTTTAGCAGCTGCAGGGCAGGTCTTTGTTCTTCTTGCTCTTCTTGTCGTTTTTCTATCTGGAATCTGAGGAAGGAAGGTTCAGGGGGCCCCTAAATACTAGATTTAGGGGCGTTACAGGTAGGTGAAGGCCAGGGACCAATGGGTCCTTGTCCTGGGGTGGGTACACCCCCTATCCTGCCTCTCTCCTGTGGGAGGGGGGCAGTAGCCTAATCCTGATAGGGTAGGGCCTCCCATCTTCAAGATGGCGAGAGCCCGGAGATGTGCTTCACCTCGCCTCCCCCACCTGAGGGGTGGGGTGGGCAGGCTGGCACATCCCCTGTCCTTGTATGGGGTTTCCGGCCAAGCTTCCCGCCAGAGTGGGGGGTTGCAGTGGCCTGGGGAAACTCCAACTGGCGGCATGCCTTTGAAGCTTCCCTTTGCTCATCCTGGGGGAGGAGATTTCTCACCTCACCCAGGATGTGCATTGTTGCAGGCCCGGGAGAGCAGGGGCTCTCCCACCCAGGGGTCCAGCAACGTGTCTGCTGTGTGGCAGCCTGGGCAGCCTCAGAGCAGACGTGGATTGCAAGTTAGCTGTAAGGGGGCATCTTCTAAGATGCCCTCTGGGGTGCTTAGTACATTAAATCCTACACTGGCATCAGTGTGGGTTCAATGTGCTGAGAAGTTTGATACCAAACTTCCCAGGCTTCAGTGTTGCCAATATGGTGCTGTGGAGCTCGTGTTTGACAAGCTCTCAGCACCATGTATTCTTAAATGACAGCACTGCACTTACAGTGCCCAGGAATGGACCCGGGTACTGTAGGGGCACAGGGCTCCTGCTCCTGTGCCCACACCATAGGCGTAATGCACCCAGCTAGAGGGGTGGCTGACATATGCCTTGGCAGTGTAGGTGATGGGCATGGTACACAGTGATGTGTGCCATGTCGACTCTTTGTTTTGTCCTGCACCCAGACACTCAGCCTGCAAGGGCAGTGTGTGTGTGTAAGGGTACAGGGCCTCTGAGGGTGGCACCATGAGTGCTGCAGCCCTTAGAGGCCTTCCCTGGTCACAAGGCCCTGGGTACCTAGGGTACCATTTACTAGGGGCTGACATGTGGCTAGGGTTTGCCAATTTGGAGTTTGTGTGGTTTAAGGAAGGAACATAGGCCCTGGGCACCTGATTGGCAGGAACCCAGGGTACACTCAATCGAAGTACATTCAGCAATTTAGCAAAAAGTGGGGGCATACCATGCAAGAAAGATGGCACTTTCTCACACAACACACATGGGTTTCTTCACTGTTATTACTACGCTCCATCTTTCCCTGTTGGCGAAAAACATTCTGAGGATGGAGCCGAAGCCCATGCGCAATCCGAACCAAAGGAGCCAAGTGTCCACTTTTAAAATAGCTAAATATTGTTTAAAAATCATTACAGTAATTAAGTCGACTTTCATCACTTGATACTAAGTACTGACCCAAGACTGAATCTAGGATCCAGTCCTGGAATTCCAAAAGTAATCCTAAAAGTAATCTGTGGCAAATAAATTGAAATTTCCATTGATCTCAATGCATTATTGTGTTTAAAATAGTGTTGCCTATTGCAACCACTTGTAACTGTTTACAAAAGTCAATTGCATATTGCAAAAGTATTTATATAAAGCATCTCATTCTGGGAAAGTATATTTTAATTCCAATTGTTGGTTCTAAAATAAAACCAGCATATAATTTTTTTATATATAAACCATTGGCCTAGAGTTCAGTTATTGAGTGTGTGAGACCATTTTCTGACTGAGTGTGTACAACAAATGCTTTACACTGTCCTCTGATACTGCCTTACTGCTCGACCAAGCTACCACTTTAGAGAGTAAGGTTACATCTAACTTTAGCCTCTGTCAAACCCTTGGGGATTGTGGACTCTCTACACCCTGTACCTAGTTGGGAACAGTATATACAGAGCCACTGTCTCACAATAGTGGACTATGTGCTTGGCCTAAGGTCAAGAATGGCTGAGTACATGGAAAAAGCATCCAAGAACCTTGAGGCCAGGAGCTCCAGAAGCACTGGTATGACAAAAAAGCTGCACTGGTTGAATTTCAACCTGGGCAACAGGTGTGGGTTTTGGAGCCAGTGGCACCAAGGGCTCTCCAAGATAAATGGAGTGGCCCTTACCCTATCCTAGAAAGAGAGTTAGGTCACCTATCTAGTTGACCTTGGCACTAGCAGGACACCCAAGAGGGTCATCCATGTGAACCGCCTTAAGCTCTACAATGACAGGGCTGACATCACCATGCTGATGGTGACTGATGAAGATCAGGAAGCCGAATGTGAACCTCTCCCTGACCTCTCCTACAGCCCAAAAGATGGGTCAGTAGATGGTGTGATCTTCTCAGACACCCTCTCTGCCCAACAGCAGACTGACTGCAAGCAAGTCTTGCAACAGTATGCTAGCCTCTTTTCCCTGACCCCTGGTCTGACAAACTGGTGTACCCATGATGTGGACACTGGTGACAGTGCACCTGTCAAAAACAAAATCTATCGACAGTCCGATCAAGTCAAGGAGGGCATCAAAGCTGAGGTCAGCAAGATGCTGGAGTTAGGGGTCATTGAACCCTCTGAGAGCACCTGGGCCAGCCCAGTGGTTCTGGTCCCCAAACCTCATCAACAAGGTGAAAAGAGAGAGAGGAGGTTCTGTGTGGACTATAGAGGGCTCAACTCTGTCACCAAGACAGATGCTCACCCTATCCCAAGAGCAGATGAGCTGATAGATAAATTAGGGGCTGCCCAATTCCTCAGTACCTTTGACTTAACTACAGGGTACTGGCAGATTGGCATGGCCCCAGGAGCAAAAGAAAAGACCGCATTCTCCACCCCTGATGGGCATTATCGGTTTACTGTGATGCCCTTTGGGTTAAAGAATGCCCCTGCCACTTTCCAAAGGGTGGTGAACCATGTCCTGGCTGGGCTGGAGTCCTTTAGTGCAGCTTATCTTGACTATATTGCTGTCTTTAGCTCCACCTGGCAGGATCACCTGATCCACCTTGGAAAAGTTTTAGAGGCTCTGCACAATGCAGGTCTCACTATCAAGGCATCCAAATGCCAGATAGGGCAGGGCACTGTGGTGTACTTGGGCCACCTTGTAGGTGGAGGCCAGGTACAGCCCTTACAACCCAAGATCCAGGCCTTCATGGACTGGGTAGCTCCAACAACCCAGACCCAAGTCAGGGCATTCCTTGGCTTGACTGGGTACTACAGGAGGTTTGTGAAGGGGTATGGGTCCATTGTGACCCCCACAGAACTCCCCTCTAAGAAGATGCCCAAGAAGGTTAACTGGACAGTTAGTTGCCAAAAGGCTTTTGACACCCTAAAAGAAGCAATGTGCTCAGCACCAATTCTAAAAGCTCCAGATTATGTCAAGCAGTTCATAGTGCAGACTGATGCCTCTGAGCTAGGGATAGGAGCGGTCCTATCCCAGACGAATGATGAAGGCCAAGACCGACCTGTTGCTTTTATAAGCAGGAGGCTACTCCCCAGAGAGCAGCGTTGGAGTGCCTTCCCTGAAGAAGTTGAGGCCATACTTGTATGGTACTCACTTCCTGGTTCAAACTGACCACAGACCTCTCAGATGGCTAATGCAGATGAAAGGGGAAAATCCAAAACTACTAAGGTGGTCCATCTCCCTACAATGAATAGACTTTGAAGTGGAACACAGACCAGGGACTGCCAATGCAGATGGACTTTCCAGGTTCTTCCACTTAGAGAATGAAGACTCCATAGGGCAAGGTTAGTCTCATCACCTTTCGTTTGGGGGGGGGGGGGGGGGGGTTGTTGTGTGAGAAAGTGCCATCTTTCTTGCATGGTATGCCCTCACTTTTTGCTGAATTGCTGAATGTACTTTGAGTGTGCCCTGGACTCCTGCCACTCAGGTGCCCAGGGCCTATGTTCCTTCCCTAAAAACCAACAAAACCCAAATTGGCAAACCCTGGCCGCATGTCAGCCCCTGGTAAATGGTAACCTAGGTACCCAGGACCTTGTGACCAGGGAAGGCCTCTAAGGGCTGCAGCACTCATTGTGCCACCCTTAGAGGCCCTGTACCCTTACACACACACACTGCCTTTGCAGGCTGAGTGTTTGGGTGCAAGACAAAAACAAAGTTGACATGACACACATCCCTGTGTGCCATGCCCATCACCTACACTGCCATGGCATACATCAGCCACCCCTCTAGCTTGATGCCTTATGCCAATGGTGTGGGCACAGGAGCAGGAGGCCTGTGCCCCTACAGTACCCAGGTCCATTCCTGAGCACTGTGTGCAATGCTGCCATTTAAGAGTACATGGTGCTGAGAGTTTGTCAAACACGAACTCCACAGCACCATAATGGCAACACTGAGGACTGAGGTTTGGTATCAATCTTCTCAGCACATTAAACCCACACTGATGCCAGTGTGGGATTTAATGTACCCAGCACCCCAGAGGGCATCTTAGAGGTGCCCCCTTAAACCTAACCTACAATCCACGTCTGCTCTGAGGCTGCCTAGGCTGCCGCACAGCAGACATGTTGCTGGACCCCTGGGTGGGAGAGCCCCTGCTCTCCTGGGCCTGCAACAATGCACATCCTGGGCGAGGTGCTAAATCTCCTCCCCCCAGGATGGGCAGGGGGAAGCTTCAAAGGCATGCCGCCTCTGTGAGCTTCCCCAGGCCACTGCAACCCCCCACTCTGGCGGGAAGCTTTGGCCGGAAACCCCAAATAAGGACAGGGGATGTGCCAGCCTGCCAACTCCACCCCTCAGGTGGGGGGGGGGGGGCGAGGTGAAGCACATCTCCGGGCTCTCGCCATCTTGAAGATGGGGATCCCTACCCTATCAGGACTAGGCTACTGCCCCCCTCCCACAGGAGAGAGGCAGGATAGGTGGTGTACCCAGCCCAGGACAGGGACCCATTGGTCCCTGCCTTTCACCTACCTGTAACGCCCCTAAATCTAGTATTTAGGGGCATTCTGAACCTTCCTTCCTGATACTGCCATAAACCTGCCTTTAAAATTGTCATAAATCTATAGAGTTCTTTGGCTAAACAAATTCCACTCTCTTGACTCCAATTATGCCTCTAGGCCCTCCGGAGAGCATGCGTGAGCATGTAGTTGCTGCCTCCAAGGCCATGAAGATGGGTGACTGGAAGACGTGCCGGACCTTCATCATCAATGAGAAGATGAATGCAAAAGTGTGGGACCTCTTCCCTGAGGCTGACAAAGTGCGTGACCTGTTGATCAGGTGAGTCGGATGTGACAACAAGAGGGAATTGAGCTCCATGTCAGACGTCACTTGACATGTTTTAATTTTGCTACAGTGGGGTAGGGTTCTTTATAACGTCAAGCCATGCAGAGCTTGCTGGGTATATGACGGTAATGCGTTGGGGTAGGTGCAGGGGGATTCGGGGTAGTGGTTTGTTTTCTGGGAATCAAAGCTGATCTCTTAGGCAGATTGTGTAGGCCACTTGTTTGGGTTAGCAGGGGTCCCAAGTTATATGGTGAAGATGGCTTTCATCTAATAAAGGGAGTTCGCTGGAGCAACTTGACTGAGGCAATGTTGGTTGCCGAAGAGGATTTATTTTTATATAGGGTGAAGAAGCCTCTTACCCATGGATGGTGTAGTGGTTGCAGAGGAAGGTGGTCTTCTGGAGTCGGGCCAAGGTCTGTGTAATCTTTCTAAATGTGATGGGGCTGATATTGCAAGAGGCAGAGAAGCAGACAAATGGTGGTTTTTGCAGTTGGTGAATCTGTCAGAGATGTAGCTCTCTTGCACCTGTGAAGCTGATGATGGATCTGACTGGATCCCAGAGAGAGAGCGTGCGCGAAGATGGCAGCTGTTTAATGCATTGTATTTCGTGTTCTCTTCCCATTTCAGAAAGATCCAGGAAGAATCTCTTCGCACCTATTTATTCACCTACAGCAGCATCTATGACTCCATCCGGTGAGACTCCCATCTCCCACAAGCCCCCTTCCAGTCCCACCCCTGCCTTTCTGACCTAATTTGCACTGCTTTCTTACCTGTTGCTTACCTGTCCACTTCCATACCCCATAATTCTTACTACGGATTTGCAGAGCTTGAAAATTCAGATTTCAATGGAATGTCTAACTACAGCTGGCCACTGTTGGTTTTAGACCTGTGGCATTTGTCTACAAAACACTTAAATCCCAGCTTCCCTCCCCTAAACCTCAGTCTCCAATTACTGTCGGAGGGCAGTGGGGAGGGAAAACTTCTTTAAAGTGCAGTAAAAAAAAGTATTTAAATTGTACGTTTAGGTGCGTTTTTGGGAGGGATGTGTATGCAGCTTTTTTCAGTGCTTCTACATAATGATGTAAGACCTGCTCTTCAGTCTGTGTCCTTAATGGGCATTGCAATTTGTGTGGGACTAATTTCAATATCACTGCAGCTCAAAGTAAGAGGTAATGTTTCGGAGATGTTCAACCAAGACAGCCCCAGAGTACTCTAAAGTTCCGAAAGGATCATACGAGTAGTTGTTGGTGATAGTGTTCTTCATTTTTTTTTTGTCTGTGCCCCTTTCCCGTGCATGTCATGGCTTTAACTCTGCCCCCCATTTTCTTCATAGAATGGAAATCTTGGCTGATATGTTCCAGCTGGACCTTCCCACCGTTCACAGCATCATCAGCAAGATGACCTTCAGCGAGGAGCTCATGGTGAGTGTAGGAAGCTGGCTCTGTATTTGGTATTACCACTAGGTGGGTATACCGTGCATAGAGTCCAGGGCTTCCCCAGAAGTGTATAGGGCTCAATGTAAAACCCAAAGTGCTCGACTAGTGGTAATGTGGGCGAGCAGCCTTAGACCTAACACAGAGTAGTGTAAGACCTTAATTGCACAGCAGTGATTAATAATGGACACACAACTCAAGAAGGAGGTCCAAACCAATTTTAGAAAATTATACTTTGTACTTTATTTTAATACCATGATCTTCCCAATAACGAAAGTACGTTCTTAAATAGAAATACTTAACACTTAAACTTTTCAGAACAGTTCAATGTTATCCTATGGGGAAAACAATATTGCGGTTAAACAAGTAAGGCATTTACAAATTCAGTTTTCGGACCCAAAAGTCGGCAAAGGGCAAGGGTCAGGTGAGTACCAAAACTGCACCACCAGCTGCACAGGGGCGGCCGGGTGCAGAGGTCAAAATCTGAGTTCGACCCAATGCTTTTCAATGGAGACTGAGGATGCCTGGAGCCACACTGCTTGCAGGTAAGTAGATCGGTTGCAGGGGCCAGGCTTTGGGAGTTAGGTTAAGCAGAGGGGGGCACAATGCAGCACCAAACTTACACCACCAGCGGCAGCTGGCTGCAAGGTGCAATTTTGAGGTTGGGTGCCCAATGAGTTTCAATGAAGATTCTTGTTTTGGCAAACAGACTGCAGGCATGGACCAAAGGTTGCAGGAGGGAGACCAAAGACTACAGAGGTAAGTAGAGATGTAGGGGCAGTCGGTTCAGCTCACCAAGGCCCAGGGGTTTCTGGTGCAGGAGTGCCTTTCGACGTCTGAGTCTTCTTACTTGAACCAGTCGCGGTCGGGGAGCCTCTGGATTCATACTGCAGGCGCCTCTGTGGAGAATAGGAGAGGTCGGGCAACGTGGGACACAAGATCAGGATAGCAGGCGAGGCTTCACTGTACAGGTGAGCCACGTGGGGCGTGGGCATCGGGTGGGAAGGAGTTGGTTGTTTCTTGGACAGGTCCACTGTGCACAAGAGTGTGGAGTCTTTTTCGAAAGCAGCAGTCCTCGCAGGTTTTCAAAGGTCACTGGCTGCAAGACTGGTCACAGGTTCGCAGAGGCTCGTGGCTGGCCGGTAAGGCTGAGGCCAAGGCAATCGCAGTCTTCAGTCTTCTCTGCAGGGTTGTTTTCTTAGGTAGTCGCAGATCTAATTTCCAAGTCTAGGGAAGCCTCCTAAATACAAAATTTAGGAGAAGGTTTAGGGGAGTTGCAGGTAGGGCCAATGGGCACCTTACCTGGGTGTGTCCTGTGGGAGGGGACATAGACCTAGCCCTTATTGGAAGGCCCCCCCCCCCCCAGTCTTCAGGATGGCGGGGACTGAAACATGTGCTTCACCACTCCTCCTCCACCTTAGGGGTGGAGTTGGCACAGGTGGGCACAACTCATATTCTCCTAAGTTTTCCCACTGGTTTTCCTGCCTGAAGTGGGGGTTTAAACCAGGGGCTGCCATCTGCTTCTAGCTGTAGAGGCTGGGGGTTTCATTACAAAGGCGACAGGATTTTGAAGTTTCCCTCTTCACACACTCGTCCATCCTGAAGGGGGAGGTTTAACACCTCTGCCCAGGATGTGCGTTGTTTCTGTTCCGAGAGAGCAGGGGTTCTCTTCCCAGGGGTCCAGAAAAATGTTTGGTGGTGGCCGGCTTCCTACAGCCGTTCAGAGACAACACCAGGGTTGGCAGGTTTTCAGGAGGCACGTCTGAGGTGTCTTCTGAGTACATGTTTTTATAAATCTCACTCCGGCATCAGTGGGGATTTATTACAAGGAGCTGTTTGGTACCAAACACTCCTGGGTTCAGTGCAGCCATTATGGTGCTGTTGTAGGAAGCTGGCTCTGTATGCTATACCAAAGTGAGGTATAGTGTGCACAGAGTTCAGTGGAACCCAAAAGGTAGGCAGAGGTAAAGTAGATGGCAAACTTTATTTTTGGTAGTGTGGTCGAGCAGTAAGGCTTTATCAGAGGACCTTGTTAAGCATTTGTTGTGCACACTCAGTCAGCAAATGAATTCACATAATCAATCAAAAATCTTTATTTGGCATCTAGAAAACACCATAAAAGCACATAGCAATAAAAAAATACAAAATTTCATTAAAATCCATGCTGATATACATCAAATACAGTACTAATTTTTTCTTCAGCAAACCCCTCTTGTTTTCCTTATTTTTAAGTTAAGGCCATCTTCAAGAAATTCACCACACAAAACAGTCCGAGAGTCATTTACCATTTGTAGGTGTAGCAAGGCGACCCTGGCCTGCTTGAATTTAGCCTGTTTTAAAATACTAACTAAAAATCGACGTCTCGGCACTGAATAAAATGGGCATAACAGTACAGAATGAAGGGTATCCTGAGGAGATCGTAGATCGCAGCCACAGGGACCCTTCTGCTCAACCGAAACAGTAAAACCATGAGGCACAGATAACAAGTGATGTAAAAGATTGAGCCTAAAACGGATGATTAAAAACCTATCCTGAGCATTACACATAAGAGTCAAATACAGTTCCATCCCCACCACTGTTTTCAACATATTGTAAGCTATCACAGAGTTCTTGCCCCCTTCTTTTGTTTCTCTCTGCAATTGGACATAGTTAAAATATCTGTTCGAGGCATATGAGCTGCAGATTACACACTTTTGCATAGACCGCCATCTGGTGTTGAGCCTGCATGTTTGCAGTTTTTTTTCCCTCTTGGAAAGTCTTTGGAAGTCACGAGGTCGTTGACTCCTGCCTTGGTCCGTATTGCGCATGGGCTTCGGCTCCATCCTCAGATTGTTTTTTTCCGCCATCGGGCGCGGATGTAATACTTCGCGCTCCGGTTCCGATCATTTCCAGTTCGACGATCGAAGCGGAATCCTCGCTCATCGCGGTATTGTTCAGATCCTGATATCCTCAATCACCTTCTCTTCGACACACCTTCGATTCCAGTCGTCGACTGCGGACTTCGGGCCTATCCAAGCTCCGGTCCCGGCTGATGGAAAGAACTCCATTCAAGAAGTGCCCTCGATGTGGGTCGAAATTCCCCCACACCGATCTTCATGAGGTGTGCAACCTCTGCCTCTCCCCTGAACACGAGGCTCGAGACTGTCCCGCCTGCAAGTCTTTCAGATCGAAAAAGACTATTCGAGATCGAAGGGCCAGACGAAACATGGCGCACTCCTCGACCTCCGTTCCAGTCGACATCTTCGGGGACGACGTCGAAGCTCCGGGACAGCAGCACGCCGACACCCAAAAAGGCTTCGGTCACACCTTCGCCTCCGGGCCTAGGCAAGACCAAAGACACTGCTTCAAACACCCCACCTTCGGGCCCAGTGAAGAAGCCTAATAAGCCTTCTGGCGGCTCGGGCTCGAGCCAGCCTGCCAGCGGTGCCGATAAACACACTTCGGCAACGAAAAAGAGACCGGCCTCTACCTCGACACCGAGCTCCGCACCAAAGTCCTCGGTGTCGAAACCCAGCCTTTCGGTACCGACCAAACATCATAAGGCCCTCGGCACCGACACTCCCGCGCCGAAGCCTAACTCGGCGCCAACCAAAAAATCGGGAGGTTCCAAAAAAGCAGGGCACGGACAAGCCTAAAAAGCCATCGGCCCCGAAACCTTCGGCGTCGACCGAACAAACATTGTCTCAGGAACTGTTTACACCGGATCCTTTGCAAAAGACACTTACCAAGGATCCAAAAACTGGACATTTGGCACTTTCTTCTAAAAAGAGACATTTGGACAAACCGGCTCCGCCTCCGCCTCCACCTCTACATCCAAAGAGGAAAGACTGTGCTACCTCCCCTTTCAGAGTGCTTTCTCCACCTCCTCCGCCTTCTCCACCCCTGCCTCATCGCTCTCCGACCCCGTCTCCAGACCATGATGATCAGGGGGACCTATACTACGATCCAGGGGATGTGCCACAAGACCCCACCCCTACAGGATCCCCAGACCCATGGGACAATTATAATAATCCAGACATTCCAGATGTCCCACAAGATGACCTTTATCCATCCAGGCCATCTCCACCACAAGACTCATTAGGTTTTCACCACCTACTTCAGAGGGCGGCACATTATCACGGGGTAGATCTACACACTGACCCGGTAGAGGAAGATTTCCTCCTCGACACCTTTGATACCGCACATAGGTCTACTTCTATACTACCTATGCTCAAGGGGGTAATAAAACATGCGCCAGAGGTTTTTAAAGACCCAGTCAGGGCTAGGGTCATTAACCCACGCATAGAGAAAAAGTAGATCCTGCCTATATCAAAGGGCCAGCGCCACTGGATTCCCTAGTGGTCTCCACTGCACGGAAGAGGTCAAACTCCCAGGCGTCAGGCGAAGCACCACCACCTGACAAAGAGTCAAAGCTACTGGACGCGTCAGGAAAGCGCACTGCGTCACAGCCAGCCAATATATGGCGTATCGCCAACACAAGAGTGGTGTCCAATGCTCGGAAGAGAGCCAATTCACAGACAACGGGTGATGCTCCTCCCCCTGACAAGGAGTCTAAGGTCTTGGAAACATCAGGGAAAAGAATTGCTGAACAGGCAGCTAACATCTGGAGAATTGCCAACACTCAGGCACTTCTGGCTCGATACGACAGGGCGCATTATGATACCCTAGAGACACTGCTACAGCACCTCCCAGATCAGTTCAAGGAAGGAGCAGAGTCGCTTATTACAGAAGGGAAGCTCCTAAGCAACGCTTCCATTAAGTGCGCTCTTGACGTAGCAGACACTGCAGCTAGGGCTATTAACACCAGCGTCATGTTAAGACTGCATGCTTGGTTGAGAATCTCAGGATTCAAACCAGAGATACAAACAACGATACTCAATCAACCTGTCAACCCTGACTCCCTTTTTGGCCCCGAAGTTGACACCACCCTAGAAAAGATCAACAAAGCTATAGAGACTGCAAAGTCTATGGGGGCTCTGCAATCACAGCAGTTTAGGGGTGGGTCCTTCGTCGCTCTACCAACAGAGGACCATCTAGAGGCCAGAACTCCCAACAGTCGCATTACACTAAACAAGGTACACAGACCACCTATAATAAGAATACCAGAGGTGGATACCGTGGAAACAACGTCAAGGGCAGAGGCCGAGGAAACAACAGCTCCAGGTCCTCCGCCACCAACAAACAGTGACGCCTTGTCACTGCCCCCCGACCACGTAACACCTGTCGGGGCGAGACTCCAAGAGTTCCTGCCGGTCTGGAAGTCCATCACTACAGACAGGTGGGTGAGAGACATTGTCCAGTACGGTTATTGTCTGGAGCTCACATCCACTCCACCAAACATACCACCAAGACACCGTCCTATGTCCGCAGAGCACTTGCACTTATTACACCAGGAAGTTCTCGGTATGCTCCAAAAAGGAGCCCTAGAACTCGTGCCAGCAGACGAACAGGGATCAGGGGTGTACTCACTGTATTTTCTGATCCCCAAAAAGGACGCGTCTCTCAGACCCATACTGGATTTAAGACCTCTAAACCGTTACATTCTGTCAGAGCACTTTCACATGCTCACCTTGCAACAGGTGCTGCCGTTGCTCAAGCAGGGAGACTTTCTCGCAACACTAGATCTCAAAGATGCGTATTTCTATATACCCATGCACCCATCACACAGAAAATATCTCAGGTTCACTGTTCTCAATCAACATTACCAGTTCAAAGTCCTCCCTTTCGGAGTAACAACGGCACCCAGAGTGTTCACCAAGTGCCTGGCAACAGTGGCGGCGCACTTAAAGAGACAGCACATACATGTCTACCCTTATCTGGACGACTGGCTTATCCAGGGAAAGTCGGCCCAGCAGTGTGCCAACCACATAACCCACACCATTCACCTTCTTCACAACCTTGGTTTCTCCCTGAATTATCCAAAGTCCCACCTTCAACCCACCCACGTACAGCAGTACCTAGGCGCGACCATAGACACTCTGGCAGCCACGGCACAGCCCAATTCAGTGCGGATCAACAGCATGCAGTTGCTCATAAAACAGTTCAAACCTCAACACTCCCTACCGGCACGAGTGTTTATGCAGTTGATAGGCATGATGGCCTCCTGCATCTTCATAGTCCCGCATGCGCGGCTACATATGCGTCCGCTTCAGGAGTGCTTGGCACGTCAGTGGAATCAGGCTCGCGGACAATTAAAGGACCTAGTATTGGTGAGCGGTCGGGCATACAACTCTCTGCATTGGTGGAATCCACACAACCTTTGCAAGGGCCGACCGTTCCGAGAACCTGTCCCACAAATCATACTGACGGCGGACGCGTCTCTCCAGGGATGGGGAGCTCATGTACTCAATTACACAGTGCAGGGACTATGGACGACACAGCAAAGGAGGATGCACATCAACCTTCTGGAACTCATGGCAATCTTCCTTGCAATGAAGGCATTCAAAGTACACTTGTGCAACAAAGTCGTGTTGATCCGGACGGACAACATAACCGCCATGTACTACATACAAAAGCAGGGAGTGACACACTCTCCACAGTTGTCTCATCTGGCTCAGAGCATGTGGAAGTGGGCCATTCAGAGGAACATCTTCCTCATGGCGGAACACCTCCCGGGCAAGGACAACCAGATGGCGGATCTGCTTAGCAGACGCAGCCACCAAATACACGAGTGGGAAATACATCCGTCAGTACTACAACCGTACTTCCAACGGTGGGGTCATCCAGAGATAGACCTATTCGCCACAAGGGAAAACGCAAAATGCCAACACTTTGCCGCCAGGTTCCCACATCCACAGTCGCAAGGCAATGCAATATGGATGAACTGGTCAGGCAGATTTGCGTACGCTTTTCCCCCAGCACCATTAATACCGCTGGTGGCACGCAAACTGAGGCAACACTCAATGACGCTCATCCTGGTTGCTCCAACGTGGGCACGCCAACCATGGTACACCACGTTTCTGGAACTCTCCGTGGTACTGCATCAACGACTACGGCTAACACCCACGCTTTTAACGCAGAGCCATGGCGAGATTCAGCACCCAGATCCGCAACAGCTGAACCTAGCGATCTGGCTCCTGAGATCTTAGAGTTTGGCTACCTAAACTTGCCTCCAGAATGTATGAATATCATCAAGGAGGCACGGAGACCCACTACCAGAGCCTGCTACGCAGCTAAGTGGAAAAGATTTGTCATTTATTGTAAAAATAATGACATCAATCCGCTGGATGCATCTACGCAAAACATTATCTGTTATCTATTACACTTATACCGATGCAATCTAGCATACAATTCCATCCGTATACATTTAACCGCACTGGCAGCTTACCTTCAGAACCGGCAGCACCTCTCACTGTTCAAAGTGCCTGCCATCAGAGCTTTCTTGGAGGGACTCAAACGTGTCATTCCTCCAAGACACCCTCCTTCACCAGTCTGGAACCTAAATGTGGTCCTCACCAGACTGATGGGACCACCTTTTGAACCTCTACACTCTTGTGAGATTCAATTTCTAACATGGAAATTAGCTTTCCTGGTTGCCATTACTTCACTAAGAAGAGTTAGTGAACTTCAGGCACTAACCATTCAAGAGCCATTTATACAGGTTCATGCCAACAGGGTCGTACTACGCACCAACCCTACTTTCATGCCCAAGGTAATTTCGCAGTTCCATATGAACCAATCCATAGAACTACCATTTTTTTATCCTAATCCTGAGAAAGTCGCAGAGAGAATGCTCCACACACTTGATATCAAAAGAGCTCTCCTGTACTATATTGACAGAACACAACATTTCAGGAAAACAAAACAACTGTTTGTTGCCTTTTCTCCACACCACAAAGGCAACCCCATTTCCAAAGCAGGAATACCTAGGTGGATAGTTAAGTGTATACAGATTTGCTATCAAAAAGCTAAGCGCACACTAACAATTCCTCCACGAGCCCACTCAACACGAAAGTTAGGGGCCTCCATGGCTTTCCTGGGAAATATTCCTTTAGAGGAGATATGTAGAGCAGCCACATGGTCCACTATACATACATTTACCAAGCACTACTGTGTAGATGTACACTCAAGACAGCAGGCAGCTGTAGGACAGGCTGTTCTCAAAACTCTTTTTCAGACGGCTGCAGCTGGCACGGGAAGCCGCTGCTAACTGGAGGGACTGCTATATAATCTATGCACCGATATGAATTCAGCAGCCCACATGCCTCGAACCGAATATGCTACTTACCAGTATGCATCTGTTCTTGGCATGTAGGGCTGCTGACATTCATATCGCCCACCCCCCTCCCTGGCGCCTGTAGCAGCTGTAGCATTCAGTAATTACTAGTTAGCATAGTCATCATACACTGTAGTTCGAGGCATGTGGGCTGCTGAATTCATATCTGTGCATAGATCGCCGCCTAGTGTTGGGTCCGGATGTTTGCACGTTGTTGTCCTGGAAGAGTCTTCGAAGTATCCTTGGATAGGTGACTCCTCCCCTGGACTACAGTGCGCATGGGCATCCTCTCCATCCTCAGATTGTTTTTTTCCGCCATTGGGTTCGGATGTGCTATCTTAGCTCAAGTTAGGAAAATATTTGGTCGAGGCCAAAAGGCCTTTAGTTCGCGTCGGTACTGTTTATCGATCGGGTTCGATAGAATTTTGTTAGTTTACTAACTTTCAGCACCGACTTCTTTCGCATTTACCTGTCCATCGACTACTTCGACGATGGAATCCAGGACGCCCTTCAAAAGGTGTCCGGTATGCAATGCGAAGTACCCATACATCGACGTCCATCCGGTGTGCAACAAATGCCTCTCGCCGGACCACGACGAATCGACATGCATGGCCTGTGCCGGGTTCCGTTCCAAGAAGACTCTAAGGAACCGAAGAGCGGCGAGACTCGAGGCGCGGCACGCGGCACCGGCCCCTGCAGACATCTTCGACGAGGCCGACGTCGAAGACTTAGAAGCCATACCCTCCAGTCCCGTTTCCGAACACGGCCCCGGATCGGACGGGGGCGACGAGGAGGTAGGAGACGACGAGGAGGCCTTAGGGGCCGAGGAGAGTAGCTCCAATGATGAACAAGGCCTACCTGTTCAAACCGAAGAAACACCAGCGCCACGGCCTTTGGCTCCGGTCGAGGGATCGCCTTCGGGCCTTACCCGAGACCCATCCCGCAGTTCTTCGGCCCCGCCCTCGGGCCCGGCCTCGGACGTTCAGCGGCAGCCATTAACGCATAAGCCAGCTGGTTTCCCTGCCACGAAACCGAAACCGAAAGCTGCTCCGGTTCAAACGAAACCGAAACTGAAAGTGCCTTTGGTCGGATCGAGGCCTCCAACGCCTTCGACGCCAGCGCAACGAGTCGGCACCGAGCGCACCAGGAGGGACTTCGGTGCCGAACTGGAATCGGGCGACATGGGAGTCGGCAAAGGGAAAAAGGCCATCGGCACCGAGATTCCTACTCGGCTACCGACGCCCACGGCACCGAGGGCAATACCGCCTGCTTCGCCACGCGTCGCTCCCTCGACGACGCCGAAGCCTCACGTACCGAGGACGTCGTTGGTGATCTCCACGCCTCGACTCGACGACCCGCCGGCGCCGAAAAAATCCACGCCCGGCTCGACGAACCTGCCCGGTGCCAAAGCCTCACAGACACCCCAAGGGCGGCCTAGTGCGACTCCAAGCACCAAAACCACGGCGGCCCCCAAAGACACGTCTGGTTCGGGCCCGATCGGTGCTCCGGCACCCTCACCGGGACCAGCCAACATTACCTTCGGCTTGCCTCCGTCAACAATCCCGAAGATGTTCCAGCTCAGGACACGGGTTACCCAGACTCCGGTTCCTCCGGACGAGACGTCGCCGTCACGTGTCATCGACGCCGACACTGGCAGGATGATTCTCCACGATCGGAGAATAACTTCGGAACCACCATTGGAACCTTTCAGGATCCCACTGAAAAGGAAGCTGCCTGTGGAATCGGAACCTCTCCTTTATGAACCGTTCCATTCCTCCTACCAGGATCCACACCGGTTCTCCCCCGCGCGCTCCGACACGGATGCGTTGGAGGACTACATGGAGGACCAAGCACCCTACCATGTGGACACAGACCCTGATGACCAGCAGGACCCTGATCAAACTTGGGGTGACCCTGCAGACCCCGGTGCACCTCTCGATACACAGGACTCACAACTCTACGGGGCGAAAACGTCTCCCACGGAGGATACGGCGGCGTTCAACGCACTTATTGAACGTGCGGCAAATAACCATGGGGTACAGCTTCACTCAGATACCATCGAGGATGACTTTCTAATGGACACCTTTGCATCCTCAGAAAGACATGTGAAAACTTTGCCGATGCTGAAGGGGGTCCTCAAGCCAGCTAAGGACATTTTCAGGGAACCCACCAGGGCGCGAGTGATAAACCCCAGGATTGACAAAAAATACAGATCAGCACCTGGGGATCCTACTTACATCAAAGGACAGTTACCACTCGACTCCATCGTCGTGGCGAATGCCCGCAAGAGGGCACACTCGCAGACGTCAGGTGACGCTCCTCCCCCGGACAAGGAGTCCAAGGTGCTGGAGACCTCCGGCAAGCGAATTGCCGCCCAGGCTGCCAACATATGGCGCATAGCCAACACTCAAGCGCTCCTCGCTCGCTACGATAGGGCGCACTATGACACATTGGAGCACCTCCTCCAACACCTCCCTGACCACTTCAAAGAAGGTGCGGAGATTCTTATCAGAGAGGGACAGCTACTCACAAATGCTTCCATCAAATGTGCGCTAGATGCTGCAGACACGGCTGCCAGGGCCATAAACACAAGCGTCATGCTGCGACGCCATGCCTGGCTACGAATCTCAGGATTCAAACCTGAGGTGCAAAACAACATACTGAACCAACCCGTCAACCCCGACTATCTGTTCGGCCCCGAGGTTGACACCACCCTCAAAGATAAAAAAGGACACGGACACTGCAAAGTCCATGGGCGCTCTCCAAACTCAGTCCTTTCGGAGCGGCTCCTTTCGTCGCCCCGGAAACAAGGGAGCAGGTAGAGGACAGGGGTCACAACAAACCTATAACAAAGGCAATACACAGACCACCTACGATAAAAACACCCGAGGTGGATATCGTGGCTCCAGCACAAAGGGCAGAGGACGTAGCTACGGCAACACCAGGTCCTCCCCCAAGAACAAGCAGTGACGCCCTCTCCCTTCCTCCCGACCACATAACACCTGTCGGGGGAAGACTACAAAGGTTCCTGTCCACGTGGAACTCCATCACCACGGACAGGTGGGTCAAAGATATTATAAAATACGGTTACTGTCTGGAGTTAACCTCCACTCCACCCACAA
This sequence comes from Triturus cristatus, assembly GCF_964204655.1. Lineage (NCBI taxonomy): Eukaryota > Metazoa > Chordata > Amphibia > Caudata > Salamandridae > Triturus > Triturus cristatus. The sequence continues at coordinate 1,299,623,913 of NC_140590.1, forward strand.
TACCACCAAGAAACCGTCCTATGTCCTCAGAGCACTTAACGCTCTTACAGCAAGAGGTGGAAAGTATGCTTCTAAAAGGCGCTATCGAAGTCGTACCCATCCACGAGCAGGGTACGGGGGTTTACTCCCTATACTTTTTAATTCCAAAAAAGGACGGGTCGCTCAGGCCCATATTAGACCTGAGACCCCTGAACCAGTACATTCTTTCGGAGCACTTTCATATGCTCACTCTACAGCAAGTCCTTCCGCTTCTCAAGCAGGGAGACTTCCTAGCTTCACTGGACCTCAAGGATGCGTACATTCACATACCCATCCACCCCTCACACAAAAAGTACCTCCGGTTCACTGTTCAGGGGCAGCACTATCAGTTCAAAGTCCTTCCCTTCGGCGTGACAACAGCGCCCAGGGTTTTCACGAAGTGCCTAGCTACGGTGGCAGCACACTTACGGAGACAGCATATACACGTCTACCCCTACCTAGACGACTCGCTCGTTCAAGCGAGGTCAGCACAGCAATGTGCAAGCCACGTGTCCCGTACTATTCATCTTCTTCACAGTCTGGGATTCTCACTAAATTACCCGAAGTCCCATCTCCAGCCCGCACACGTACAACAGTACCTAGGTGCGACTATAGACACTCTGGCGGCCACAGCCCAGCCAAATTTAGTGAGGATCAACAGCATACAACTGCTGATCTCCAAGTTCAAACCCTATCACTCGCTTCCAGCGCGAGTGTTTATGCAGTTGATAGGCATGATGGCCTCCTGCATCTTCATAGTCCCGCACGCGAGGTTACATATGCGCCCACTTCAGGAGTGCCTAGCACGTCAGTGGAATCAGGCTCAAGGACAGTTGAAAGACCTAGTGTTGGTGAGCGGTCGGGCGTACAACTCTCTGCATTGGTGGAATCCACAAAACCTTTGCAAGGGCCGACCGTTCCAAGAGCCTGTTCCGCAAAAAATTCTGACAGCGGATGCCTCTCTCCAGGGATGGGGAGCTCATGTACTCAATTATACAGTGCAGGGACTATGGACGACAGCAAAAGAAGATGCACATCAACATTCTGGAACTGATGGCAATCTTCCTAGCCATGAAGGCATTCAAAGTACACTTGTGCAACAAAGTCGTGTTGATCCGGACGGACAACATGACTGCCATGTACTACATACAGAAGCAGGGAGGAACACACTCTCCACAGTTGTCTCATCTGGCTCAGAGCATGTGGAAGTGGGCCATTCAAAGGAACATGTTCCTCATGGCGGAACACCTCCCTGGCAAGGACAACCAGATGGCGGATCTGCTCAGCAGACACAGCCACCAGATGCACGAGTGGGAGTTGCACCCATCAGTACTCCAACCGTACTTCCAGCGGTGGGGTCATCCAGAGATAGACCTATTCGCGACAAGCGAAAACGCAAAATGCCAAAGCTTCGCCGCCAGATTCCCACATCCGCAGTCGCAGGGCAATGCGATATGGATGAACTGGTCCGGCAGATTTGCGTACGCTTTTCCCCTCAGCTCCTTTGATACCGCTGGTGGCTCGCAAACTCCGACAACACTCCCTGACACTCATCCTAGTTGCTCCCACGTGGGCACGCCAGCCGTGGTACACCACCTTCCTCGAACTTTCCGTGGTGCCGCATCAAAGACTGCGGATCAAGCCCGCGCATTTGACGCAGAACCATGGAGAGGTTCAGCACCCAGATCCGCAACAGCTGAACCTGGCGATCTGGCTCCTGAAGTCCTAGAGTTTGGCTATCTCAACCTGCCACCTGACTGTATGGACATCATCAAGGAGGCCAGGAGACCCACTACCAGAGCTTGCTATGCAGCCAAATGGAAAAGGTTCGTCATCTATTGCAGCAATAATGACATCAACCCGCTGGACGCATCCATCCACAACATCATCTGTTACCTCTTACACCTATACCGATGCAATCTGGCGTACACCTCTATACGTGTCCATTTGACTGCAATATCAGCCTATCTGCAAACCAGGCAGCACCTCTCTCTATTCAGAGTGCCTGCCATCAAAGCATTCTTGGAAGGGCTCAAACGAGTCATTCCACCTAGTCACCCACCGGCTCCAATGTGGAACCTCAACTTGGTTCTCACACGCCTGATGGGTCCACCCTTTGAACCTCTACACTCATGCGAGATTCAATTCCTTACCTGGAAAGTAGCCTTCCTGGTAGCGATCACTTCCCTAAGAAGAGTTAGTGAACTCCAGGCACTAACCGTTCAAGAGCCATTTATTCAGGTTCACGCCAACAGGGTCGTACTACGTACCAACCCCAAATTTATGCCCAAGGTGATATCGCAGTTCCACATGAATCAGACTATTGAACTGCCCGTTTTCTTCCAAAACCCACAAACTGTTGCAGAAAGGGCACTACATACACTAGCTGTACGGAGGGCCCTCATGTACTACATCGACAGGACTAAACCCTTCAGGAAGACAAAACAACTGTTCGTTGCCTTTGCCCCACACCACAAAGGTAACGCCATCTCCAAAGCAGGGATAGCCAGATGGATAGTTAAGTGTATTCAAATCTGTTATCAAAAGGCAAAACGCACATTAACTATTCCACCACGAGCCCACTCAACACGTAAGTTGGGGGCTTCCATGGCCTTCCTAGGAAATATTCCCCTGCATGATATATGCAGAGCAGCCACATGGTCCACTACACACACATTTACAAAACACTATTGTGTAGATGTGCAGTCAAAACAGCAGGCAGCTGTAGGACAGGCTGTTCTCAAGACACTTTTTCAGACCGCTGCAGCTGGCACGGGTAGCCGCCGCTAATAGAGGGCACTGCTATGTATTCTATGCACAGATATGAATTCAGCAGCCCACATGCCTCGAACTGAATATGCTACTTACCAGTATGCATCTGTTCTTGGCATGTAGGGCTGCTGACATTCATATCGCCCTCCCTCCTCCCCGGCGCCTGTCGCAGCTGCAGCTCTCAGAATTACTGCAAGCATGGTCATCACTTTCTGTATCTACTCCATCACTGCCACAATGGCGAAAAACAATCTGAGGATGGAGAGGATGCCCATGCGCACTGTAGTCCAGGGGAGGAGTCACCTATCCAAGGATACTTCGAAGACTCTTCCAGGACAACAACGTGCAAACATCCGGACCCAACACTAGGCGGCGATCTATGCACAGATATGAATGTCAGCAGCCCTACATGCCAAGAACAGATGCATACTGGTAAGTAGCATATTCATTACACTCCATCTATGCCACAATGGCGAAAAACAATCTAAGGATGGAGGGGATGCCCATGCGCACTGTAGTCCAGGGGAGGAGCCACCTATCTCGTGATACTTCGAAGACTCTTCCAGGACAACAATGTGCAATCATCCGGACCCAACACTAGGCGGCGATCTATGCACAGATATGAATGTCAGCAGCCCTACATGCCAAGAACAGATGCATACTGGTAAGTAGCATATTGGATACGACAGAGCACATTATGATGAACTAGAAACCATCATGCACCATCTCCCAGAAAAATACAAAAATAGGGCCAATGAATTAATTCAAGAGGGTAAGACCATAACTAACACCTCTATACGCTGTGCTTTAGACGCAGCAGACACAGCCTCCAGGGCCATTAACACTAGCGTCCTCCTCCGTCGCCATGCTTGGCTGAGAGTTTCAGGCTTTAAACCTGAGGTACAAGCCTCCATATTAAATCATCCATTTGATCAAGAACATCTATTCGGCCCAAAGGTAGATGAGGCCCTCGAGAAGGACACAGATACGGCGAAATCTATGGGAACCCTACAGTCACATCCTCCTAGGCGCTCCTTTTGCCGCTCTTCCTTTCGGGGCACGGCCAGAGGCTACTCCTCAGATAGCGCGTCCACTTCCTACAAATCCCCTGCTCAATCCACCTTCACAAGGGGTTATCAAAGAGGCGGCATAGAGGCAATAACAATAAAGGCAGAGGCAAAACAAATACCGCCCGGCCACACCGCCTACCCAATGACTTCCCACTGCTCCCTCCAGACCATCCCACTCCGGTCGGGGGCAGGCTACAAAATTTCCTTCACGTCTGGGAGACCATCACATCAGACAGATGGGTGACCCAAAATATTCGTTCAGGGTACTGCCTAGAATTGACATTACCCCCCCAACATTCCACCCAGGCAACGCCCAATGTTACAAGAACATTCCACGTTACTAAAACAGGAGGTAATCTCCCTCCCACAAAAACAGGCAATAGAACAAGTCCCCGCCAATCAGCAAAATTATGGGGTCTATGTGAGAAAGTGGCTCTGTATATACTGTTCCTTAATAGGTACAGGGTGTACAGAGTCCACAGACCCCAAGGGTTTAACAGAGGTTAAAGTTAGATATAACCTTACTCTCCAAAGTGGTAGCCTGGTCGAGCAGTAAGGCAGTATCAGAGGACGTGTAAAGCATTTGTTGGACACACTCAGTCAGCAAATAGTTCCACACACTCAATAACTGAACTCTAGGCCAATGGTTTGTATAAAAAAATATATGCTTGTTTTATTTTAGAACCAACACTTGGAATTAAAATATACTTTCTCGACAGGAGATGTTTCATAAAAATACTTTTGTATATGCAATAGACTTTTTAGTAAACAGTTACAAATAGTTGCAGTAGGCAACTCTATTTCTAAACACAATACATTGAGCTCAATGATAAATTCAGATTATATGCAACAGATTACTTTTTAGATTACTTTTGTAATTCCAGGCTTGAATCCTAGATCCAGTCCTGGGTCAGTTCTCAGAATCAGCTGTTGAAAGTCGACTTTGGTACTGTAATGATTTTTAACTAATATTTAGCCATTTTAAAAGTTGACAGAAAATATTTCAGAGCAAACAATCAATGATTCCCTATGGAAGAAAATTCAGGTTATAGGTACAGTATGTACTAGTTACTTTTGTAATCCAGTACTGGGTGTCTAGACTCAGTACTGGGACATTTATCCAAAACAGGTAAGTAATTACGTTTTCAGATGTTATACGATTTTTGAGGAATATTTAGAAATTGCAGAAATCAACACTTAGAAGAAATTTCACAGAAAAGGAGTCAATGGTTTCCTATGGAAGAAAAATGAGTTAAAGGTAAGTATAGTTGTGGGTACTTTTCAGAGTCAGGGCTGGGCACCAAGATCCAGCACTGGGAGCTCACCTAAGAGCAGGTGAGTAAATTCATTTTTGGTACTCGGCTGATTTTTGGTGAATATTTTGAGTTTTGAAAAGTTCACAATTAAAAGAATTTCCAAGAAAAAGCCAGTCAATGTTACCCTATGAGGAAAATGAAGTTAGCGGTTTAAGGGTAAGTACTCGACTGGCAGAGTTGAAGTTCTGGGCATAGACTCAGGGGTCCCCCAGTGTCAGGTAGGTACAGTCAGTTCACCCTCAGCGGTTTCAGGACAGCCGGGTGCAGAGAGAGTTAGGCCCAATGTTATCCTATGAGGGATAGGGGGGCCTGGGTTGGTGGCTGCTGTCGGGCAAGCCACGCGGCTGTGGGAGCTGGGCTCCTGGTCACTTACTCAGGGCAAGTGGGGAAGTAGGTTAGAGTAGAGTTTACTGCCAGGGCCACTCGGGCGGCTGGGTGCAGGGTGCTTTTGAGCCGTCGGGCGCTCAATTGATTTCTATGGGAAATCTCCGGTTTGGAAAAGACTGCAGGCTCGGGGACGAGGACTCTTCAGGTGCCACCACCACTTCGAGGGGTAAGTTGGGTAGTTGGAGAACAGGTAGGTACCCCGGGATTGGGCACAGAGGGCCGTGGGGCGCCGGGTGCAGGGGTGCCTTTTGATGTCAGAAATCTTACCCTCTTGTTGATCGCGATTGGGGTGGCACTCTGTTCTGAGGCTGCAAGCTTCTTCAGGATAGTCGAGGGGGGTCCTTGGGTGTCGGACTCTGGGTCACAGTCGCCGTGGGGTCGTCCTCGTGGGTTTAGTTCACTCCGGCACCAGCCAGGCTTGGCGGGTGCAGAGCGGGCTGGGATCGTGGTTCCGGGCTGCGGCCAGGGGTGAACGGTAGGTTCTGAGTAGAGCCTCTACTCATGGGAGTCCCAGGGGATCAGAGTTCAAAGGTAGCCAGGTCCTCCGGGGTTTCTGAGGTTGCTGGCCACAAGAGATGCCGGGCTTGGAGCAGGAGCAAGTCCGAGGTCGACAGGCCGGTAGGGCTGGGGCCAAAGCAGTTGGTGTCTCCCTCTCCTTTGCAGCTGCAGGGCAGGTCTTCTTTTCTTCTCGCTCTTCTTGTAGTTTCGGAATCTGGAATCTGGGGAAGGAAGGTTCAGGGTCCCCCTAAATACTAGAGTTCGGGGCATGTGGGCTGCTGAATTCATCTGTGCATAGATCGCCGTCTAGTGTTGGGTCCGGATGATTGCACATTGTTGTCCTGGAAGAGTCTTCGAAGTATCACGAGATAGGTGGCTCCTCCCCTGGACTACAGTGCGCATGGGCATCCTCTCCATCCTCAGATTGTTTTTTTCCGCCATTGGGTTCGGATGTGCTTATCTTAGCTCAAGTTAGGAAAACTTTATTTAAGGCCAACAGCCTTTAGGTATCGACAGTATTGTTTGCGTTCGGTATCGCTAACTTCTTAGACTTGTTCTCAAACTTATTCACCCTTCTCGGACCGAGTTTCGGTCCGAACAGCGATCGACGTTCGAAGATGGAATCGAGGACTCCCTTCAAGAGATGTCCTCTGTCACGCTAAATATCCACACATAGATGTCCATCCGGTGTGCAACAAATGTTTATCACCGGATCATGATGAGTCCAGGTGTATGGCCTGTGCCCGGTTCCGGTCAAAGAAGACCCTTCCGAATAGACAAGCGGCTAGATTGGAGGCCAAACAATCGGCGCCTAACCCGGTTTACATATTCGGCACCGAGGATGAAGAAGTCGAGAGCGTCGAAGAGGTAGACTCGGGCCCTGCTTCAGAGCAGGAATCCCAATATGACGACAATGATTAGGAGATCCTCGAGGACCAAGACGTCGTCGACTAGGTAGGAGACGACGATGAGGCCCTTGGGGCCGAGGAAGATAGCTCAGGCGAGGAGCTAGGCCAACCAGTCGATGCGGAGGCCGTGAGCGATAGTCTTGATAAGGCTCAGGTCGAGGGATCGCCTACGGGCCTTACCCAAGATCGGTCGGATCGTTCTACAGCCCCGCCTAAAGGCCCGGCTTCGAACATTTCAAAAGAGCCAGAATTATCCAAAAAGACTGGAGTCGATTCCGTGAAATCGAAACCAAAACCTGCACCTGTCAAATCGAAACCGAAAGTGCAACTGGTTCAGGTCGGCTCGAAGGCGTCAACCTTCCAATCCGTCGACACAAAAGAAGGACATCGGAGCCGAACAAACGAAGAAGGACTTCGATACCGAGAAACCAAAAAAGGACCTCGGCACCGAGAAACAGAAGAAGGCCCTCGGTCCCGAGAAGACGCAGAGGCCTGTGGCACCGAAGGTTGGGGCACCACCGACCAAGGTCAAGGTGGTCGATCCGACTACATCAACACCGAGGAGTGCGCAGACTGCCAAAATTCCGGATCGACAAGGCGTCGATCCCAAACTTCGGACCGAAGCCCCTAGGACTGGCAAGACACCAGAGACAGCGTCGAGGCCTGCCTCCAAAGAGCCTGTCGGATCAAAAGCACCGTCGGCATTCACGTTACAACAGGTGTCGGAGTGCCTGAAGCGCATCAGGGACCGGGTCACTCTCGAACCGAAAACGGGTCCCGAACCGAACAAGGCCGCCAAGACTCACTCGGCGCCGGCACCGATCAAGTTTGGATTGCCACCACCGGGGGCACCTAAGATGTTCGAACTTCGGAAAAGTATCGAACAACCAAGAACAGTGTCCACAGAAAGAACTGATGTCGAAGACTCACAGGACCAGTTTATCGACGTCGACACTGGTAGACTGTTCCGCAAGCGGAGAATTGTTACAGAAAAGCCTTTGGACTCATACAAAATTCCACTCAAAAGGAAAATGGCGTCATGTTCGACACCAGTGCTGGTAGAACATTACCACACATATGATCAGGACCCACCATCCTTTTCTCCCACACACTCTGAGGCGGATGCAGGAGAGGGCTATACTGAGGATACCACTTATCCTGTGGATACTGACCCTGATGACCAACGGCAAGACCAGGATCAGGCATGGGGAGACCCTAATGACCCAGGAGACCCACAAGATGCTCCTGACACTCAGCTTTATAATGTAAAACCATCTCCCACTGAAGATATTGCTGCTTTTAACGCCCTCATTGAAAGAGCGGCTGCCAATCACGGAGTGGAACTTCATTCTGACTCTGTGGAGGAGGATTTCTTGGTGGACACGTTCTCCACATCAGAAAGAACGGTCATGACTCTACCAATGTTAAAAGGGGTTATTAAACATGCTAAGGACATCTTTAAGGAGACAACCAGAGCACGGGTATTGAACCCGAGAATAAAGAAAATACAAACCTGCCCCAGGAGACCCCATGTACGTTAAGGGTCAATTGCCGTTGGACTCCATGGTAGTTTCTAATGCTCGCAAGAGAGCTAACTCACAAACTACCGGGGATGCTCCTCCTCCGGACAAGGAGTCCAAAGTGTTAGAAACATCAGGGAAAAGGATAGCAGCGCAAGCAGCAAACATCTGGCGCATTGCCAACACTCAGGCACTCCTGTCCAGATACGACAGGTCACACTACAATACCCTAGAAACACTGCTAGGACACCTACCAGATGAATACAAAGATGGAGCGGAGCTCCTCATCAGAGAGGGACAACTCATTACAAATGCGTCCATCAAATGCGCACTAGATGCAGCGGACACTGCAGCAAGGGCAATCAACACTAGTGTGATGTTGCGGAGGCACGCACGGTTGAGAATATCCGGTTTCAAACCTGAAATTCAAAACAATATCTTGAATCAACCAGTCAACCCAGACTTTTTATTTGGCCCCGAGGTTGACACTACCCTAGAAAAGATTAAAAAGGACACAAACTGTGAAATCTATGGGGGCTCTACAGTCGCAGCAGTTTCGGAGTGGCTCCTTTCGTCGCCCCGGGAATAGAGGAGCAGCTAGAGGTCAGGGGTCCCAGCAGCAGTACAATAAAGGAGGTACCCAGAGAACCTATAATAAAAACAATAGGGGTGGATATCGTTGATCCAGCACCAAAGGCAGAGGACGAGGACACAACAACACTAGGTCCTCCGCCACCAACAAACAGTGACGTCTTGTCACTGCCCCCCGACCACATAACACCGGTTGGGGGGTGTGAGAAAGTGCCATCTTTCTTGCATGGTATGCCCCCACTTTTTGCTAAATTGCTGAATGTACTTCGATTGAGTGTACCCTGGGTTCCTGCCAATCAGGTGCCCAGGGCCTATGTTCCTTCCTTAAACCACACAAACTCCAAATTGGCAAACCCTAGCCACATGTCAGCCCCTAGTAAATGGTACCCTAGGGCCTTGTGGCCAGGGAAGGCCTCTAAGGGCTGCAGCACTCATTGTGCCACCCTCAGAGGCCCTGTACCCTTACACACACACTGCCCTTGCAGGCTGAGTGTCTGGGTGCAGGACAAAACAAAGAGTCGACATGGCACACATCACTGTGTACCATGCCCATCACCTACACTGCCAAGGCATATGTGAGCCACCCCTCTAGCTGGGTGCATTACGCCTATGGTGTGGGCACAGGAGCAGGAGCCCTGTGCCCCTACAGTACCCGGGTCCATTCCTGGGCACTGTAAGTGCAGTGCTGCCATTTAAGAGTACATGGTGCTGAGAGCTTGTCAAACACGAGCTCCACAGCACCATATTGGCAACACTGAAGCCTGGGAAGTTTGGTATCAAACTTCTCAGCACATTGAACCCACACTGATGCCAGTGTAGGATTTAATGTACTAAGCACCCCAGAGGGCATCTTAGAGATGCCCCCTTACAGCTAACTTACAATCCACGTCTGCTCTGAGGCTGCCCAGGCTGCCACACAGCAGACACGTTGCTGGACCCCTGGGTGGGAGAGCCCCTGCTCTCCCGGGCCTGCAACAATGCACATCCTGGGTGAGGTGAGAAATCTCCTCCCCCAGGATGAGCAAAGGGAAGCTTCAAAGGCATGCCGCAATTTGGAGTTTCCCCAGGCCACTGCAACCCCCCACTCTGGCGGGAAGCTTGGCCGGAAACCCCATACAAGGACAGGGGATGTGCCAGCCTGCCCACCCCACCGGTGGGGGAGGCGAGGTGAAGCACATCTCCGGGCTCTCGCCATCTTGAAGATGGGAGGCCCTACCCTATCAGGATTAGGCTACTGCCCCCCTCCCACAGGAGAGAGGCAGGATAGGGGGTGTACCCACCCCAGGACAAGGACCCATTGGTCCCTGGCCTGCACCTACCTGTAACGCCCCTAAATCTAGTATTTAGGGGCACCCTGAACCTTCCTTCCTGAGATTCTAGACAGAAAATTACAAGAAGAGCAAGAAGAACAAAGACCTGCCCTGCAGCTGCTAAAAAGAGAAGAAGACACCAACTGCTTAGGCCCCAGCCCTACCGGCCTGTCGACTCTCGAACCTGCACCAGCGCGGCATCTCTCGTGGCCAGCAACCTCACCAACCCCGGAGGACCTGGCTACCTTTTGGCTCTAAGCCCCTGGGACTCCCATGAGTAGAGGCTCTACTCAGAAACCTATTTTTAACCCCTGGCAGGGGCCCGGAACCGCGGACCCATCACACTCTGCACCAGCCAAGCCTGGCCAGTGCCGGAGTGGACAAAGACCCTGAGGACGACCCCACGGCGACTGTGACCCCGAGTCCGGCACCCAAGGACCCCCCTCGACATCCCGGAGGAAGCCTGCAGCCTCAGAACCAAGTGCCACCCCAACCGCGATCAACCAGAGGGTAAGATTCCCGACGTCAAAAGGCACCCCTGCACCCGGCGCCCTGCGGCCCCCTGTGCCCAATCCCGGGGTACCCACCTAACCTACAACTACCCAACTTACCTCTCGAAGTGGTGGTGGCACCTGAAACATCCTCGTCACCGAGCCTGCAGCCTTTTTCCAAACCGGAACATTCCCATTGATTTCCATTGAGCGCCCGAAGGCTCAAAAGCACCCTGCACCCAGCCGCCCGAGTGGCCCTGGCAGTGCCCTCTCTACACTAACCTACTTCCCCACTTGCCCTGAGTAAGTGACCAGGAGCCCAGCTCCCACAGCCGCGTGGCTTGCCAGACAGCAGCCACCAACCAAGGCCCCCCTATCCCTCATAGGATAACATTGGGCCTAACTCTCTCTGCACCCGGCCGTCCTGAAGCCGCTGAGGGTGAACCAACTGTACCTACCTGACACTGGGGGACCCCTGAGTCCATGCCCGGAATTTGAACTCTGCCAGTCGAGTACTTACCCTTAAACCGCTAACTTCATTTTCCTCATAGGGTAACATTGACTGGCTTTTTCTAAGTGTGAACTTTTCAAAACTGCAAAAATTCACCAAAAATCAGCCAAGTGACAAAAACGAATTTACTCACCTGCTCCTAGGTGAGCTCCCAGTGCTGGATCTTGGTGCCCAGCCCTGACCCTGAAAAGTGTTCGCAACTATACTTATCTCTAACTCATTTTTCTCCCATAGGAAACCATTGTCTGCTTTTCTGTGAAATTTCTTCTAAGTGTCTATTTTTGCAAATTTGAAATTTTCTTTTAAAATCGTACCATTTCTGCAAACAAAATTACTTACCTGTTTTTGATAAGGACCCCAGTCCTGGGTCTAGGTACCCAGTACTGGATTACTAAAGTAACGATAAAGTACTCTACCTGCAATTTGAATTTCTTGCCATAGAGAACCATTGAATGTTTTCTTTGAAATATTTTCTAAGTGCTAACTTTTGAAATAGCTAAATATTATTTAAAAATCATTACAGTTATTAAGTCGACTTTCATCACTTGATTCTGAATACTGACCCAAGGCTGGTTCTAGGAGCCAGACCTGGAATTCCAAAAGTAATCTGAAAAGTAATTTATTACAAATAACCAGAATTTACCATTGAGCTCAATGCATTGTTATGTTTAGGAAATAGGATTGTTTATTGCAACCAACTGTGACTGTTTACACAAATTTATTGCTTAAGACAAAAGTATTTATATTCAACCTCTCATTCTGAGAAAGTATATTTTTACCCCCTTTGTGGTTCTAAAAATAAAACAAGCATATATTTTATATATACCATTGGCCTAGAGTTCAGTTATTGAGTGTGTGAAACCATTTGCTGACTGAGTGTGTACAATAAATGCTTTACACTGTCCTCTGGTACTGCCTTACTGCTCGACCAAGCTACCACTTTTGAGAGTAAGGTAATACCTAACTTTGACCTCTATCAGCCTCTGGGGGACTGTGGACTCTGTACACCCTGTACCTATTAGGGAACAGTATATACAGAGCCACTTTCTCACAGGGGGAGACTCCAACAGTTCCTACCAGTCTGGAGATCCATCACCACAGACAGGTGGGTCAGAGAAATTGTCCAGTCCGGTTATTGTCTAGAATTAACATCCAATCCACCCAACATACCGCCAAGACACCGTCCTATGTCCGCAGAGCACTTGGCATTATTGCAGCAGGAAGTACTAAGTATGCTGTAGAAAGGAGCCATAGAAATCGTGCCGGTAGACCAACAAGGGTCAGGGGTGTACTCTCTGTACTTCTTGATCCCAAAAAAGGACGGGTCTCTCAGACCTATACTGGACCTGAGACCTCTCAACCAATACATTCTGTCAGAGCATTTTCATATGCTCACCCTCCAGCGGGTTCTACCGTTACTCAGTCAGGGAGACTTCCTAGCAACACTGGATTTGAAGGATGCGTATTTCCACATACCCATACACCCATCACACAAAAAATATCTCAGGTTCACTCTTCAAGATCAGCATTATCAGTTCAAAGTACTCCCTTTCGGAGTAACGACTGCGCCCAGAGTCTTTACCAAATGCCTAGCGACAGTGGCTGCACACTTAAGGAGACTGCACGACTGGCTTGTTCAGGAAAGTCAGCCCAGCAGTGTGCCAGCCACATATCCCACACCATTCACCTTCTTCACAGTCTGGGATTCTCACTACATTATCCAAAGTCACATCTTCAACCCGCCCACGTACGGCAGTACCTGGGCGCGACCATAGACACTCTGGCAGCCAAAGCTCAGCCAAACTTGGTGAGGATCAACAGCATGCAACTGCTGATAAAGTTCAAACCTCAACACTCCCTTCCAGCGCGAGTGTTCATGCAGTTGATAGGCATGATGGCCTCCTGCATCTTCATAGTCCTGCACGCGAGACTACATAGCCCGCTTCAGGAGTGCTTGGCATGTCAATGGAATCAGACTCACGGGCAATTAAAAGACCTAGTGTTGGTGAGCGGTCGGGCATACAACTCTCTCCATTGGTGGAATCCACAAAACCTTTGCAAGGGCCGACTGTTCCAAGAGCCTGTTCCACAAATAATACTGATGGCGGACGCGTCTCTCCAGGGATGGGGAGCTCATGTACTCAATTACACAGTGCAGGGACTATGGACAACACAGCAAAAGAAGATGCACATCAACCTTCTGGAACTGATGGCAATCTTCCTGGCAATGAAGGCATTCAAAGTACACTTGTGCAACAAAGTCGTGTTGATCCGGACGGACAACATGACTGCCATGTACTACATACAGAAGCAGGGAGGAACACTCTCCACAGTTGTCTCATCTGGCTCCGAGCATGTGGAAGTGGGCCATTCAGAGGAACATATTCCTCATGGCAGAACACCTCCCGGGCAAGGACAACCAGATGGCGGATCTGCTCAGCAGACACAGCCACCAGATGCACGAGTGGGAGCTACATCCGTCAGTACTCCAACCGTACTTCCAGCAGTGGGGTCATCCAGAGATAGACCTATTCGCCACAAGGGAGAACGCAAAATGCCAAAGCTTTGCCGCCAGGTTCCCCCATCCACAGTCGCAGGGCAATGCGATAGGGATGAACTGGTCAGGCAGATTTGCGTACGCTTTTCCCCCAGCACCATTAATACCGCTGGTGGCACGCAAACTGAGGCAACACTCGATTACACTCATCCTGGTTGCTCCAACGTGGGCACGCCAGCCATGGTACACCACGTTTCTAGAACTTTCCGTGGTACCGCATCAAAGACTGCGGCTAACGCCCAAACTTTTAACACAGAACCATGGCGAAATTCAGCACCCAGATCCGCAACAGCTGAACCTGGCGATCTGGCTCCTGAAGTCTTAGAGTTTGGCTACCTGAACCTGCCTCCAGAATGTATGAATATCATCAAGGAGGCCAGGAGACCCACGACCAGAGCTTGCTATGCGGCTAAATGGAAAAGGTTTGTCATTTACTGTAAAAACAATGACATTAATCCGCTGGATGCATCCATTCAGAACATCATCGGTTACCGGTTACACTTATACCGATGCAATCTGGCATACAACTCCATCCGTATACACCTAACCGCAATAGCAGCCTATCTTCAAAACAGGCAGCACCTCTCTTTATTCAGAGTTCCTGCCATCAAAGCCTTCTTAGAGGGACTCAAAAGAGTGATTCCTCCAACACACCCACCAGCACCGGTGTGGAACCTGAATGTGGTCCTCACCAGATTGATGGGTCCACCTTTTGAACCTCTACATTCATGTGAGATTCAATTCCTCACCTGGAAAGTAGCTTTCTTAGTGGCAATCACTTCGTTCAGAAGAGTTAGTGAACTCCAGGCACTAACCATTCAAGAGCCATTCATACAGGTTCACGCAAACAGTCGTACTACGTACCAACACCACATTCATGCCTAAAGTGATATCGCAGTTCCACATGAATCAGACTATTAAACTGCCTGTTTTCTTTCCAAATCCAGAAAATGTCGCAGAGAGAATGCTCCATACACTAGATGTAAAGAGGGCCCTCATGTACTATATAGACAGAACAAAGGATTTTAGGAAAACAAAACAACTGTTCATTGCCTTTTCTCCACAACACAAGGGCAACGCCATTTCCAAAGCAGGGATAGCCAGATGGATCGTTAAATGTATTCAAATTTGCTATGAAAAAGCTAAACGCACATTAACGATTCCCCCAAGAGCCCACTCAACACGAAAGTTTGGGGCGTCCATGGCTTTCCTAGGTAACATTCCTTTAGAGGAAATATGTAGAGCAGCCACATGGTCCACTATACATACATTTACTAAACACTACTGTGTAGATGTACATTCAAAACAGCAGGCAGCTGTAGGACAGGCTGTTCTCAAGACCCTTTTTCAGACTGCTGCAGCTGACACGGGCAGCCGCCGCTAATGGAGGGACTGCTATATAATCTATGCACAGATATGAATTCAGCAGCCCACATGCCTCGAACCGAATATGCTACTTACCAGTATGCATCTGTTCTTGACATGTAGGGCTGCTGACATTCATATCGCCCACCCTCCTCTCCGGCGCTTGTAGCGGCTGCAGCACTCTGAATTACAGTATAGCATGGTCATCACTTACTGTATCTACTCCATCACTGCCACAATGGCGAAAAACAATCTAAGGATGGAGAGGATGCCCATGCGCACTGTGGTCCAGGGGAGGAGCCACCTATCTCGTGATACTTCGAAGACTCTTCCAGGACAACAATGTGCAATCATCCGGACCCAACACTAGGCGGCGATCTATGAACAGATGCATACTGGTAAGTAGCATATTCGTTTAGGGGCGTTACAGGTAGGTGAAGGCCAGGGACCAATGGGTCCTTGTCCTGGGGTGGGTACACCCCCTGTTCGAGGCATGTGGGCTGCTGAATTCATATCTGTGCATAGATCGCCGCCTAGTGTTTGGTCCGGATGTTTGCACGTTGTTGTCCTGGAAGAGTCTTCGAAGTATCCTTGGATAGGTGACTCCTCCCCTGGACTACAGTGCGCATGGGCATCCTCTCCATCCTCAGATTGTTTTTTTCCGCCATTGGGTTCGGATGTGCTATCTTAGCTCAAGTTAGGAAAATATTTTGTCGAGGCCAAAAGGCCTTTAGTTCGCGTCAGTACTGTTTATCGATCGGGTTTCGATACAATCTTGTTAGTTTACTAACTTTCAGCACCGACTTTTTTCGCATTTACTTGTCCATCGACTACTTCGACGATGGAATCGAGGACGCCATTCAAAAGGTGTCCGGTATGCAATGCGAAGTACCCACACATCGACGTCCACCCGGTGTGCAACAAATGCCTTTCGCCGGAACACGACGAATCGACATGCATGGCCTGTGCCCGGTTCCGTTCCAAGAAGACTCTACGGAATCGACGAGCGGCGAGACTCGAGGCGCAGCACGCGGCACCGGCCCCAACAGACATCTTCGACGAGGCCGAAGACGTAGAGGAATTAGAAGTCTTGCCCTCCAGTCCCGTTTCCGAACACGAACCCGGATCGGACGAGGTCGGCGAGTCACTCTTCCACAGAGGTGAAGACGACACCGAGGTAGGAGACGACGAGGAGGCCTTAGGGGCCGAAGAGAGTAGCTCCAATGATGAACAAGGCCTACCTGTTCAAACCGAAGAAACACCATTGCCACAGCCTATGGCTCCGGTCGAGGGATCGCCTTCGGGCCTTACCCGAGACCCATCCCGCAGTTCTTCGGCCTCGGGCCCGGCCTCGGACGTTCAGCGGCAGCCATTACTGCTTAATCCAGCTGGTTTCCCTACCGCAAAACCGAAACCGAAAGCTGCTCCGGTTCCTACGAAACCGAAACAAAGTGGCGCTGGTCGGATCAAGGCCTTCCACGCCTTCGACGCTAGCGCAACGCGTCGGCACCGACCGCACCAAGAGAGACTTCGGTGCCGAACTTGAAGCGGGCGACGTAGGAGTCGACAAACGGAAAAAGGCCATCGGCACCGACAAACCTGCTCGGCTACCGGCACCAACGCCATCGACACCGAGGGCCGTACCGCCTGCTGCGTCTCGCATCGCTCCCTCGACGACACCAAAGCCTCACGTATCGAAGACGTCGACGGTGATCTCCGCACCTCGACTTGATGAACCGCCGGCGCCGAAAAAAACCACGGCCGCCTCTACGAACCTGGCCGGTGCCAAAGCCTCAAAGGCGCCCCAAGTACGACCTGGTGCGACGCAAGGCAGCAAAACCACGGCTGCCCTCCAGGACCCGTCGGGTTCCAGTTCGATCGGAGCTCCAGCAGCCTCTTCGGTGCCAGCCAACATTACCTTCGGCTTGCCTCCGTCAACAATCCCAAAAATGTTCCAACTCAGGACACGGGTCACCCAGACTACGGTTACACCTGCTGAGACGTCTCCGTCACGCGTCATCGACGCCGACACTGGCAGGATGATTCTCCACGACCGAAGGATAACTTCGGAGCCGCCATTGGACCCTTTCCGGATCCCACTAAAAAGGAAGCTGCCTGTAGAATCAGAACCTCTCCTTTATGAACCTTTCCATTCATCCTACCAGGATCCACAGCGGTTCTCCCCCACACGCTCCGACACGGATGCATTGGAGGACTACATAGATGACCAAGTCCCCTACCATGTAGACACAGACCCTGATGACCAGCAGGACCCTGATCAAACTTGGGGCGACCCTGCAGACCCCAGTGCACCTCTCGATGCCCAGGACCCACAACTCTATGGGGCAAAAACATCTCCCACGGAGGATACTGCGGCGTTCAACGCTCTTATTGAACGTGCTGCAAATAACCATGGGGTACAGCTTCACTCTGATACCATCGAAGATGACTTTCTAATGGACACCTTTGCATCCTCAGAAAGACATGTAAAGACTCTGCCAATGTTGAAGGGGGTCCTCAAACCAGCCTCGGACATTTTCAAGGAACCCACCAGGGCACGAGTGATAAACCCCAGGATTGATAAGAAATACAGATCAGCACCTGGGGATCCTACTTACATCAGAGGCCAATTACCACTCGACTCCATCGTCGTAGCGAATGCTCGCAAGAGGGCACACTCGCAAACGACAGGTGACGCTCCTCCCCCGGACAGAGAGTCCAAGGTGCTAGAGACCTCCGGCAAGCGAGTTGCCGCCCAAGCTGCCAACATATGGCGCATAGCCAACACTCAAGCGCTCCTCGCTCGCTACGATAGAGCGCACTATGACACACTGGAGCAACTACTTCAACACCTCCCTGACCCCTACAAAGAAGGTGCAGAAATCCTTATCAGAGAGGGACAGCTACTCACAAATGCTTCCATCAAATGTGCACTAGATGCTGCAGACACGGCTGCCAGGGCCATAAACACAAGCGTCATGCTGCGACGACATGCCTGGCTACGAATCTCAGGATTCAAGCCTGAGGTACAAAACAATATACTCAACCAGCCCGTCAACCCCGACTATTTATTCGGGCCGGAGGTTGACACCACTCTCGAAGATAAAAAAGGACACGGACACTGCAAAGTCCATGGGCGCTCTACAAACTCAGTCCTTTCGGAGCGGCTCCTTTCGTCGCCCCGGAAACAAGGGAGCAGGTAGAGGACAGGGGTCACAACAAACGTATAACAAAGGCAATACACAGACCACCTACGATAAAAACACCCGAGGTGGATATCGTGGCTCCAGTACAAAGGGCAGAGGACGAGGCTACGGCAACACCAGGTCCTCCCCCAAGAACAAGCAGCGACACCCTCTCCCTTCCTCCCGACCACATAACACCTGTCGGGGGAGGGCTACAACGGTTCCTGTCCACGTGGAACTCCATCACCACGGACAGGTGGGTCAAAGATATTGTGAAATACGGTGACTGTCTGGAGTTAACCTCCACTCCACCCACAATACCACCAAGAAGCCGTCCTATGTCCTCAGAGCACTTAACGCTCTTACAGCAAGAGGTGCAAAGTATGCTTCGAAAAGGCGCTATAGAGGTCGTACCCATCCACGAGCAGGGTACGGGAGTGTACTCCCTCTACTTCTTAATTCCAAAAAAGGACGGGTCGCTCAGACCTATATTAGACCTGAGACCCCTGAACCAGTACATTCTTTCAGAGCACTTTCACATGCTCACTCTACAGCAAGTCCTTCCGCTTCTCAAGCAGGGAGACTTCCTAGCCACACTGGACCTCAAGGATGCGTACTTTCACATACCCATCCACCCCTCACACAAAAGATACCTCAGGTTCACTGTTCAGGGGCAGCACTATCGGTTCAAAGTCCTTCTCTTCGGCGTGACAACAGCGCCCAGGGTTTTCACGAAGTGCCTAGCTACGGTGGCAGCACATCTACGGAGGCAACATATACACGTCTACCCCTACCTAGACGACTGGCTCGTTCAAGCGAAGTCAGCCCAGCAATGTGCAAGCCACATGTCCCGCACCATTCACCTTCTTCACAGTCTGGGATTCTCACTAAATTACCCAAAGTCCCGTCTCCAGCCCGCACACGTACAACAGTACCTAGGTGCGACTATAGACACTCTGGCGGCCACAGCTCAGCCAAATTTGGTGAGGATCAACAGCATACAACTGCTGATCTCAAAGTTCACACCTCAACACTCCCTTCCTGCGCGAGTGTTTATGCAGTTGATAGGCATGATGGCCTCCTGCATCTTCATAGTCCCGCACGCGAGATTACATATGCGCCCACTTCAGGAGTGCCTAGCACGTCAGTGGAATCAGGCTCAAGGACAGTTGAAAGACCTAGTGTTGGTGAGCGGTCGGGCATACAACTCTCCGCATTGGTGGAATCCACAAAACCTTTGCAAGGGCCGACCATTCCAAGAGCCTGTCCCACAGATAGTACTGACAGCGGACGCGTCTCTCCAGGGATGGGGAGCTCATGTACTCCACTACACAGTGCAGGGACTATGGACAACACAACAAAAGAAGATGCACATCAACCTTCTGGAACTGATGGCAATCTTCCTAGCCATGAAGGCATTCAAAGTACATCTATGCAACAAGGTCGTGTTGATCCGGACGGACAACATGACCGCAATGTACTACATACAGAAACAGGGAGGAACACACTCTCCACAGTTGTCTCATCTGGCTCAGAGCATGTGGAAGTGGGCCATTCAAAGGAACATGTTCCTCATGGCGGAACACCTCCCTGGCAAGGACAACCAGATGGCGGATCTGCTCAGCAGACACAGCCACCAGATGCACGAGTGGGAGTTACACCCATCAGTACTCCAACCGTACTTCCAGCAGTGGGGTCATCCAGAGATAGACCTATTCGCGACAAGCGAAAACGCAAAATGCCAAAGCTTCGCCGCCAGATTTCCACATCCGCAGTCGCAGGGCAATGCGATATGGATGAACTGGTCCGGCAGATTTGCGTACGCTTTTCCCCCAGCGCCGTTGATACCGCTGGTGGCTCGCAAACTCCGACAACACTCCCTGACACTCGTCCTAGTTGCTCCCACGTGGGCACGCCAGCCGTGGTACACCACCTTCCTCGAACTTTCCGTGGTGCCGCATCAAAGGCTGCGGATCAAACCTGCGCATTTGACGCAGAACCATGGAGAGGTTCAGCACCCAGATCCGCAACAGCTGAACCTGGCGATCTGGCTCCTGAAGTCCTAGAGTTTGGCTATCTCAACCTGCCACCTGACTGTATGGACATCATCAAGGAGGCCAGGAGACCCACTACCAGAGCCTGCTATGCAGCCAAATGGAAAAGGTTCGTCATTTATTGCGGTAATAATGACGTCAACCCGCTGGACGCATCCATCCAAAACATCATCTGTTACCTCTTACACCTATATCGATGCAATCTGGCGTACACCTCTATACGTGTCCATTTGACCGCCATATCAGCCTATCTACAAACCAGGCAGCACCTCTCTCTATTCAGAGTGCCTGCCATCAAAGCATTCTTGGAAGGACTCAAACGAGTCATTCCACCAAGCCACCCACCGGCTCCAATGTGGAACCTCAACTTGGTCCTCACACGCCTGATGGGTCCACCCTTTGAACCTCTACACTCATGCGAGATTCAATTCTTTACCTGGAAAGTGGCCTTCCTTGTAGCGATCACTTCACTAAGAAGAGTTAGTGAACTCCAGGCACTAACCGTTCAAGAGCCATTTATACAGGTTCACGCCAACAGGGTAGTACTACGTACCAACCCCAAATTCATGCCCAAAGTAATATCGCAGTTCCACATGAATCAGACAATTGAACTGCCAGTTTTCTTCCAAAACCCACAAACTGTTGCAGAAAGGGCAAACATACACTAGATGTACGGAGGGCCCTCATGTACTACATCGACAGGACTAAACCCTTCAGGAAGACAAAACAACTGTTCGTTGCCTTTGCCCCACACCACAAAGGTAACGCCATCTCCAAAGCAGGGATAGCCAGATGGATAGTTAAGTGTATTCAAATCTGTTATCAAAAGGCAAAACGCACATTAACTATTCCACCACGAGCCCACTCCACACGTAAGTTGGGGGCTTCCATGGCCTTCCTAGGAAATATTCCCCTGCATGATATATGCAGAGCAGCCACATGGTCCACTACACACACATTTACAAAACACTATTGCGTAGATGTGCAGTCAAAACAGCAGGCAGCTGTAGGACAGGCTGTTCTCAAAACACTTTTTCAGACCGCTGCAGCTGGCACGGGTAGCCGCCGCCAATAGAGGGCACTGCTATGTATTCTATGCACAGATATGAATTCAGCAGCCCACATGCCTCGAACTGAATATGCTACTTACCAGTATGCATCTGTTCTTGGCATGTAGGGCTGCTGACATTCATATCGCCCTCCCTCCTCCCCGGCGCCTGTCGCAGCTGCAGCTCTCAGAATTACTGCAAGCATGGTCATCACTTTCTGTATCTACTCCATCACTGCCACAATGGCGAAAAACAATCTGAGGATGGAGAGGATGCCCATGCGCACTGTAGTCCAGGGGAGGAGTCACCTATCCAAGGATACTTCGAAGACTCTTCCAGGACAACAACGTGCAAACATCCGGACCCAACACTAGGCGGCGATCTATGCACAGATATGAATGTCAGCAGCCCTACATGCCAAGAACAGATGCATACTGGTAAGTAGCATATTCAATCCTGCCCCTCTCCTGTGGGAGGGGGGCAGTAGCCTAATCCTGATAGGGTAGGGCCTCCCATCTTCAAGATGGCGAGAGCCCGGAGATGTGCTTCACCTCGCCTCCCCCACCTAAGGGGTGGGGTGGGCAGCCTGGCACATCCCCTGTCCTTGTATGGGGTTTCCGTCCAAGCTTCCCGCCTGAGTGGGGGGTTGCAGTGGCCTGGGGAATCTCCTAGAGGCGGCAGGCCTTTGAAGCTTCCCTTTGCTCATCCTAGGGGAGGAGATCTATCACCTCACCCAGGATGTGCATTGTTGCAGGCCCGGGAGAGCAGGGGCTCTCCCACCCAGGGGTCCAGCAACGTGTCTGGGCAGCCTCAGAGCAGACGTGGATTGTAGGTTAGGTGTAGGAGGGCATCTCTAAGATGCCCTCTGGGGTGCTTGGTACATTAAATCTCACACTGGCATCAGTGTGGGTTTAATGTGCTGAGAAGTTTGATACATAACTTCCCAGTCTTTAGTGTTTCCATTATGGTGCTGTGGAGCTCGTGTTTGACGAGCTCTCAGCACCATGTACTCTTAAATGGCAGCACTGCACTTACAGTGCCCGGGAATGGACCTGGGTACTGTAGGGGCACAGGGCTCCTGCTCCTGTGCCCACACCATGGGCATAAGGCACCCAGCCAGAGGGGTGACTGACATATGTCTTGGCAGTGTGGGTGTTGGGCATGGCACACAGAGATGTGTGCCATGTCCACTCTTCATTTTGTCCTGCACCCAAACACTCAGCCTGCAAAGGCAGTGTGTGTGTGTAAGGGTACAGGGCCCCTAAGGGTGGCACAATGAGTGCTGCAGCCCTTAGGGGTCTTCCCTGGTCACAAGGCCCTGGGTACCTAGGGTACCATTTACTAGGGGCTGACATGTGGCCAGGGTTTGCCAATTGGTTGTGTGTTTAAGGAAGGAACATAGGCCCGGGGCACCTGATTGGCAGGAGTCCAGGGTACACTCAGTCAAAGTACATCAAGCAATTTAGCAAAAAGTGGGGGCATACCATGCAAGAAAGAGGGCACTTTCTCACAGTCTACTCCCTATATTTTCTGATACCAAAAAGAGACGAGACTCTACGACCTATCTTAGATCTCCGGCCCCTAAACACATACATACATTCGGACCATTTTCACATGGTAACACTTCAGCAGGTACTTCCGCTCCTCTCCCAGAACGACTTTCTCACCACACTGGACTTGAAAGACGTATACTTTCACATTCCGGTACACCATGCTCACAGAAAGTACCTCAGATTTGTAGTGGACGGGCAACACTACCAGTTCAAGGTGCTCCCATTCGGGGGCACAACAGCACCAAGGGTATTCAAGTGCCTAGCGGTAGTGGTGGCACACCTCAGAAGACAGCACATTCACGTCTTCCCATATTTGGACGACTGGCTAATAAAAGCCACGTCCTACAACCAATGTGTACATCACACCGCCACTACAATCCAACTACTTCACCAGCTAGGCTTCACGGTGAACCACCAAAAGTCCCAGCTAATACCATCCCACACAAAGCAATACCTTGGTGCCACCATAGACACCTCAAAAGCCATAGCCTACCCCAATCCTGCCAGGATTGCATGCATTCAGGCTTTGCGTCAAAGATTCATACCTCAACACTCTTTCCCAGCAAGAGTGTTTATGCAACTGATGGGGATGATGGCCTCTTGCATTTTCATAGTGCCTCATGCAAGACTCCAGATGCGTCCACTCCAAGAGTGCTTAGCGCGCCAATGGAACCAGGCCCAGGGGCAACTGACAGATCTGGTGTTGGTAGACGGTCGCACCCAGCGCTCTCTGCAGTGGTGGAACACCACGAATCTTTCCAGAGGTCGACCGTTCCTGGACCCGGTTCCACAAATAATCCTAACAGACGCATCGCTCTCCGGCTGGGGAGCTCATCTATTACACCTCACAGTGCAGGGCACATGGACGCCGCAACAAAAGTTACTCCACATCAACCATCTGGAGTTACTGGCAATCTTTCTAGCCCTAAAATCCTTTCACACACACAATTTAGGCAAGGCAGTCCTTATTCGCACAGACAACATGACGGCCATGTACTACATTCAAAAACAAGGCGGCACACACTCTCCACAGCTCTCTCAACTAGCACAGAGCATATGGAGATGGGCAATTCCACACAATCTTTCTCCTAGCCCAACATGTCCCAGGAGTCCAAAACACCATGGCAGATCTGCTCAGCAGACAGACGCAGCAGATCCACGAGTGGGAACTTCGCCCGCAGGTTCTTCACCCGTTCTTTCAGATGTGGGGGCATTCACAGATAGACCTCTTCGCCACCCACGAAAACAAAAATGCCCAAGCTTCGCTGCCAGATACCCACACCCATTGTCCAAAGGCAATGCGATATGGATGAACTGGTCAGGCAAATTTGCGTACGCCTTTCCACCTCTCCCACTAATTCCATTAGTGGTGCGGAAGCTACAACAGCACTCCCTCACACTGATTCTAGTAGCTCCAACATGGGCCAGACAACCGTGGTACACCACGCTGCTGGAACTCTCGGTAGTGCCACACCAAAAGTTACACCTCTCACCATGCCTCCTAACCCAGAACCATGGAGAGATCAGGCACCCGGACCCAGCTCAGCTCAACCTTGCGATCTGGCTCCTGAGATCCTAGAATTCGGATACCTTAACCTTCCCCCTGACTGTATGAACGTCATCAGAGAGGCTAGACGCCCTACCACTAGAGCCTGCTGCGCTGCAAAGTGGAAAAGATTTGTTGTTTTTTGCCATAACAACACAATCAACCCTCTAGACGTATCTATACAGCACATCATATGCTACTTACTCCATCTACAAAGGTGTAACCTAGCTTATACATCCATTCGGCTACACCTCGCAGCAATTGCCGCTTACCTACAAAACAGACAGCACCTATCATTTTTCAGAGTGCCTGCCATTAAAGCCTTCATGGAAGGCCTCAAACGAATAATTCCCCCCAGAGTACCACCCTCACCTGTGTGGAACTTAAATATAGTTCTCACAAGGCTAATGGGACCGCCTTTCGAAACTTTGCATAAATGTGAACTGCAATTTCTCACATGGAAAACAGCTTTCCTTGTAGCCATCACTTCCCTTAGAAGGGTCAGTGAGATACAAGCACTTACTATACAACAACCTTTTCTCCAAATGCACCCGAACAAGGTTGTCCTCCGTACTAACCCAAAATTCCTACCCAAAGTCATTTCCCCTTTTCATCTAAACCAATCGGTAGAATTACCGTGTTTTTTCTCGCAACCTCAAACTGTTGCAGAAAGGGCCCTACACACACTGGATGTTAAAAGGGTCTTACTTTACTATATCCAGAGAACACAACCTTTCAGTAAGACGAAACAACTGTGTTCGAGGCATATGAGCTGCAGAGCACACACTAAGGATAAGATCGCCATCTGGTGTTGGGCTCGGATGATTGCAGGTTGTTGTTGTCTTCGGAAGAAGTCTTTGGTCACGAGATTGGTGACTCCTCCCCTGGACAACAGTGCGCATGGGCATCCACTCCATCCTCAGATTGTTTTTTTCCGCCATTGGGTTCGGATGAACTTTTTTCCACTCCAGCAGAAAACTTATAGCAATCACTATAACTCTCAAAATTTGAAAACTCGACGTCGAAAACCACATTGGACCGACTCCGGACGCGGCTGATGGAAAGGACACCTTTTAAAAAATGCCCCCAATGTGGAGCAAAGTTCCCTCATAGCGATCACCATGAGGTCTGTAATTTGTGCCTTTCACCAGACCACAACGAGTCCAGCTGTCCAGCCTGCGCCGCATTCCGTTCGAAGAAAACTATCCGGGATCGAAGAGCTCGACGCCATATCATGGCCAAGCCGGTTCCGGAACCAGAAGACATCTTTGCACAGGATGTCCCTGCCGATGACTCCGAAGATCTCCAGATCGTGTCCGAGGCCGACGATTCTGATCCGGGGCAGCCTGTGAGTACCAGCCCCCCTACCCCAACACCACCCAAAAAGACAGTGGTCAAGACTCTGCCAGCTGGGCCCACTCGCGATCCAAAAACGTCTTCTGAAGCCCCGCCCTCGGGCCCGGCTCCGAAGAAAAGTAAGCCTGCAGGTGGCTCGAGCTCTAGCAAACCTCATGTCATTGTGCCTAGAATACCTTCGGCACCGAAGCAGGCTTCAAGACCGAAATCTCCAACGTCACTCTGCGCCAACATCTCCACCGGCACCGAAAGGTTCTTCGGCGCCGAGGTCTCCAGTGGCACCGAAAGGCTCGTCGTCACCGAAAGGCTTATCGGCACCGAAAGGTTCTTCGGCACCGAAAAATCCACCGGAACAGAAAAGTTCTTCGGCACCCAAAACATCCTCGGTGCCAAAACAAGTCCATAAAGAACAAAAAAAGTCGGCGCCAAAGCCGCCTTCGGACAGTGAGGAACTCTTTCGGCCTGATCCAAAGCAAAAACGGATTTACATAAATACGAAGACTGAACATGTCACAGCGGTGCCCTACAAAAAAAGGAAGCTGGACTCAACACCTCCTCCAGCACCTCCAAAGAAGGACTGTGCCACTTAACCTATACGTCCTTCCTCTCCTACATTACCTGCTATTCCATCACCCCAACCCCCACCGCCTTCACCTCTACCATCTCCTTCTCACACACCACCTCCACAGGATGATGATGATTTAGGGGGAGACCCAGATTTCTTTACTTATCCCACAGTTCCTACTGATCCCTTTACATTCCCGGACACAGCACCAGTAGATGACTGGACTTACCCTATGCCTGATGTGCCTGACCCCGCTCCATACCCCTCAAAACCCTCCCCTCCTGATGACCATTTAGGGTTCGGTCAGCTTATAAATAGAGCAGCATTGTTTCATGGTGTCACCATGCACACCGACACTCCTGAGGAGGATTTTCTACTCGACTCTTTTGAGCAGTCCCAGAAAACAGTCCACATTCTACCCATGATTAAGGGAGTGATAAAGCATGCCAATGAGGTTTTTAAAGACCCTGTCAGGGCCAGGGTTCACAACCCCAGGATAGAAAAAAAAATACAGACCGGCGCCACAAGATCCTGCGTACATCAAGGCGCAACTCCCCCTAGACTCGCTAGTCGTATCAAATGCCAGAAAACGGGCGAACTCCCAAACAACCGGAGACACGCCACCCCCAGACACAGAGTCTAAACTCCTGGAGGCTTCCGGCAAAAGGGTTGCTGCTCAAGCTGCTAACCACTGGCGTATTGCAAATACACAAGCCCTATTGGCTCGTTATGATAGAGCCCATTATGATCAACTAGAGGATCTCTTGCAACACCTGCCTGAACCATACAAAACACAGGCCACTGACCATATCCAAGAGGGCAAACTAATATCCAATGCCTCCATTAAATGTGCATTAGACGCAGCGGACACCGCCTCTAGGGCAGTCAACACAAGCGTATTGCTTGGACGCCACGCATGGCTGCGCATTTCCGGCTTCAAGCCGGAAGTCCAAACCACCATCCTTGCTCAACCCTTTAATCAGGAGCAACTATTCGGCCCTGCAGTAGACACTGCCCTAGAAAAAATGAAGAAAGATAATGAGACTGCCAAATCTATGGGAGCATTGCAGTCTACTCAACCCAGAGGCTCCTTTCATCGCTCCTTTTATAGAGGAGCTTCCAAAAATGTGGGAACAGACAACTCTTGCACCTTCAAAGCATCAGGTCAAACATCCCCTAACAATGGATATTTTAGAGGAGGTTATTGGGGAAACAATAATAAAGGCAGAGGATGGGGCAACAACAACACCCGCACCTCTACAGCCACCAAACAGTGACTTGCCACCACTCCCCCCAGACCATTCCACTCCGGTCGGGGGCAGACTTCAACAGTTCCTACCTTTCTGGAATACCATCACTACAGACAGGTGGGTAAGAGAAATTATCCAATCTGGCTACTGCCTTGAACTCATAAACCCACCCCCAAACATACCACCCAGACACCGGCCCATGACGTCTCACCACCTCACGCTCCTCAAACAAGAAATACAGACTTTGCTTCAAAAACATGCAATAGAACCTGTTCCACTACAACATCAGGGCACAGGAGTATATTCCCTATACTTCCTCATTCCCAAAAAGGACAAAACCTTAAGACCCATACTGGGCCTCAGACTACTGAACCAGTACATACAATCGGATCATTTCCACATGATCACTCTCCAACAGGTCCTTCCATTACTTCAACAAGGAGACTTCCTTGCCACAATAGACCTCAAGGACGCATATTTTCACATCCCTATGCGTCATGCTCACAGGAAGTATCTACGATTCGTGGTAGACGGTCAGCTCTATCAGTTTACAGTTCTCCCATTCGGGGTAACAACTGCACCCAGGGTGTTCACCAAATGCTTGGCAGTTGTTGCAGCATATCTCAGGAGACAAAAAATCCATGTCTTCCCCTATCTGGACGATTGGCTCATAAAAGCCAATACTCTCGACAAATGCGTTCACCACACCCACCGCACTATTCAAACCCTACACAACTTGGGATTTACCATCAACTATCCCAAATCTCAACTACAGCCCTCCCAAGTACAACAATACCTGGGAGCCACCATAGACACAGCCAAAGCCGTAGCGTATCCCAGCATAGCCAGGATAGCCAACATACAAAGTCTCATCAAAACATTTCAAACACAACACTCTCTCCCCGCAAGAGT
Source organism: Triturus cristatus (assembly GCF_964204655.1). Lineage (NCBI taxonomy): Eukaryota > Metazoa > Chordata > Amphibia > Caudata > Salamandridae > Triturus > Triturus cristatus. Next base: position 1,299,652,697 of record NC_140590.1, read on the forward strand.
GTTCATGCAACTCTTAGGCATGATAGCGTCATGTATCTCCATAGTACCCTACGCACGCCTTCAAATGCGTCCCTTACAGGAATGTCTAGCACAACAGTGGAATCAGGCTCACGGACAACTTACCGATCTGGTGTTGGTGGACAGCCGCTCACTTCGCTCACTGAAGTGGTGGAACACCATCAACCTGTCCAAAGGGTGGCCGTTCTTAGAGCCCCTTCCACAAGTTGTGCTGACCACCGACGCATCTCTCACGGGGTGGGGAGCCCACCTCCTTCAACACGCCACTCGGGGACGGTGGACCACTCAACAAAAACAGTTCCACATCAATCACCTAGAACTTCTAGCGGTGTTCCTAGCACTGAAATACTTCCAAGTGCATCTACAAAACAAAACTGTCCTCATCCGCACGGACAACATGACCACAATGTATTACATACAGAAACAAGGAGGGACACATTCTCTACAACTGTCCCAACTGGCGCAACAAATTTGGAGATGGGCAATTCCCCAAAACATCTACCTACTAGCAGAACACCTCCCGGGGGTTCTGAACCAGGTGGGCGACCTCTTAAGTCGCCACACACAGCAGATACACGAATGGGAACTACACCCCAAAGTCTTACTCCCATTCTTCCAAAAGTGGGGACAACCAGACATAGACCTGTTCGCCATACAAGATAACGCAAAATGCCCAACCTTCGCCGCCAGGTTCCCACACCCACGGTCAAAGGGCAATGCAATATGGATGAACTGGTCAGGCAGATTTGCGTACGCTTTTCCGCCTCTCCCACTCATTCCATTTGTGGTACGCAAACTGAAACAACAGTCGCGGACCCTCATCCTAGTGGCTCCCACTTGGGCACGTCAACCCTGGTTCACCACACTTGTGGAACTATCGCTAGTTCCACATCAAAAACTGCATCTCTCCCCGGATCTTTTAACCCAGAACCATGGAGAAATCAGACACCCAGATCCTCAAACACTGAACTTGGCAATCTGGCTCCTGAAGTCTTAGAGTTCGGGTACCTCAACCTTCCTCCCGACTGTATGAATATCATTAAAGAAGCCAGGAGACCTACTACTAGGGCATGCTATGCTGCCAAATGGAAACGATTTGCCATTTACTGCGCTAACAATGACCTACAACCACTGGATGCTTCCATCCAAAACATCATTTGCTATTTATTGCACTTGTGCAAAGATACAATTTAGCGTATTCCTCTATACGTCTACATCTAGCGGCATTAGCAGCCTATTTGCAAAATAGACAACACTTTTCCATCTAAACCAGTCAGTGGAACTGCCAGTCTTCTTCCCTAATCCAGACTCAGTAGCTGAGAGGGCACTTCATACCTTAGATGTTAAAAGAGCCTTGCTGTATTACATCGACAGAACCAAACCTTTTCGGAAAACCAAGCAACTGTTTGTTGCTTTCGCTCCACCCCATAAAGGCAACCCTATTTCCAAATCGGGTATTGCCAGATGGATAGTCAAATGTATCCAAATATGTTACCAAAAAGCTAAACGTACTCTTACCGTTCCCCCTAGGGCGCACTCCACGCGTAAAATAGGGGCCTCTATGGCATTCTTAGGTAACATCCCCTTAGAAGACATTTGCAAAGCAGCCACATGGTCTACTACACACACCTTCACTAAGCATTACTGTGTTGATGTGCAATCCAAACAACAAGCTTCAGTAGGCCAAGCTGTCCTAAAAACTCTATACCAAACTGCTGCAACTGATACAGGTGACCACCTCTAGGGGAGACACTGCTATATAGTCTATCCTTAGTGTGTGATCTGCAGCTCATATGCCTCGAACGGAATAGGCTACTTACCAGTATGCATCTGTTCTTGGCATGTAGAGCTGCAGGGCCACACACGCCCACCCGCCTCCCCGGGACCTGTATCTGTTCCAGCATTGTCTTAATTAGACACTACACATGGACATCCTTTCTCTTTACTTCTTACACAATCCATCATTTCCCATCATGGCGAAAAACAATCGGAGGATGGAGTGGATGCCCATGCGCACTGTTGTCCTGGGGAGGAGTCACCAATCTCGTGACCAAAGACTTCTTCCGAAGACAACAACCTGCAATCATCCGAGCCCAACACCAGATGGTGATCTTATCCTTAGTGTGTGGCTCTGCAGCTCTACATGCCAAGAACAGATGCATACTGGTAAGTAGCATATTCCTTGTCTCTTTCTCTCCACCACATAAAGGCAACCCCATCTCTAAATCAGGGATAGCTAGGTGGATTGTAAAATGCATACAGATTTGCTACCACAAGGCAAAACGCACGATATCTTTTCCCCCTAAAGCCCACTCTACACGAAAGATAGGGGCTTCTATGGCTTTTCTAGGGAACATCCCATTAGATGATATCTGCAAGGCAGCTACATGGTCAACACCGCACACTTTCACTAAACATTACTGTGTAGATGTGCAAACCAAGCAACAAGCTAGTGTGGGCCAGGCTGTACTAAAAACACTTTTTCAAACCACTGCAACAGATACCGGTGGTCGCCGCTAGGGTTGGGAACTGCTATATAGTCTATGCAAAAGTGTGTAATCTGCAGCTCATATGCCTCGAATGGAATATGCTACTTACCAGTATGCATCTGCTCTTGGCATGTAGAGCTGCAGATCTACACACGCCCACCCGCCTCCCCGGCTACCTGTATCTGTTCCAGTCTATCTTATTTAGATACAACACACATGGGTTTCTTCACTATTATTACTACGCTCCATCTTTCCCTGTTGGCGAAAAACAATCTGAGGATGGAGCCGAAGCCCATGCGCAATACGGACCAAGGGAGGAGTCACCGACCTCGTGACTTTCCAAGAGGAAAAACAAACTGCAAACATCCGGGCCCAACACCAGATGGCGATCTATGCAAAAGTGTGTAGATCTGCAGCTCTACATGCCAAGAACAGATGCATACTGGTAAGTAGCATATTCCTTTCATCACCAATTTCCTGTCCAAACGGGTAATTACCATGGGGGTACTAAAAAGGTTTTTACATCCAATAGACTCAAGAGAGGACTTTACATATCTCAGCCAAGGAATGGACAACCCTTTATCCCTACTGATGCTGTCCATAATTATTTGCCTGTTTAGTTCAGCCTCTGGGTTTGCCCATATCCTAATCCAGGCCATAATCTGCTTCAAATGAACCACATCCTCTATATAAGCCAATCCTAGTTCCTCATGGGTGACATAAGACGAGGTACTTTGGGGAATGTTAAGTAGGGATCTCGGGTATTTATTCTCCTCTGTCTGAAGCTGATGGACTTCTCTACAGTCCCAAAGTTCAGCTCCATATAACACCGTGGCACAGCAAATTGAGGTGTACAATTTTGCTATCTGCTCCGGGGACCACCGTCCCAGCCTACGTCCATAATTCATAATGGAACCTGTGGCCGAGACTAACTTTGTGCATCGTTCCTCCAGTAAAATTTTAAAAGTTAAACGCCCATCAAATAAAATGCCTAGATATGAGATGTTGTACTTTCCCTATACTATTGTCACCCATTTTATAAGTAAATTTCTTAATGGGTTTGCGTCCAACCTCCATGACAAAAGATTTAGAGAGATTGCCCGACCGATCCAGCGTGTCCATGAAGTTACCAAAACAGTCTATGAGACGCTGCAAGCCCCTGGGTGTGCCTGCTAGAAGTACCGCGTCATCTGCGTAAAGCAGAACCGGGATTGGCCTAAATCCTACCCTGGGGGAATCCACCTTTAGATCAAGTAATGCTTGCTCCAATCCATTAATATATAGGGAGAACAAAAAGGGGGCCAAAATGCACCCTTGTCTAACCCCACTGGTGCATGAGAACGATGCTGATAGGTTCCTCTCACGGTTATATCGGACTCTAGCAGATGTGTTACAGTGTAGGTCCCTAAGTATATTTATAAGTCCCCCATCCACCCCCAGCCTACTTAAAAGGGCCCATAATTTCTCCCTGTTTACATGGTCAAATGCGGCCGTTATGGCCATAAAGCCTAAATAAACTGACCCCTCACTTGCTAGTGTATATTTAGCCACTAGTAAATATAAATTTATACACTGGTCGGATGTTCATTTCCCCGGTCTAAAACCATATCGAACATCAGTAATGACCCGATTTTCCTCCGACCAATCCATCAATCGTGCTAAAATCACACGTCCATAACTTTCGCTGTGACGTCTATCAAAGAGATCGGGCGATAACATTGAGGATTGTCCCTATTCCCTTTTTTGAATATAGGGACAATTATCGCTCTGGACCACGAACTGGGACATCCAAACATTACTGCAGCATTGATCACTCTTGTCAGTATGGGCGCCCACAACTCAGTATTACTTAGAAAAAGATCCGGGGGAATGCCATCCGGTCCTGGCGCTTTATTAGGGGATAGACCCTGTATTGCCCCAATGATCTCCTCCAACGTAAACATAATTGCAGGTACCTCCCCTGCCTCCACCTCAGAGGGAATTGTACTATCCACTACATAATTATACAGGCCTTTGAAATGAGCTACCCAATCTTCCGGCAAGATATTGGTGCCGAGTGCGGGAACACTGGCATCCTGGAAACAAGGATTATTAATTAATTAAGGCAGCCTCCCTTAGGTCTTCCCAGGCCTGTGTTTGAATGGCTCTTTTCCTGCATTTAACGGCCTGATTATCAGCCTTGACTCTTTTACTTTCAACTTATCCCTTGGTGAGATTTTTAAACAACTTTTAGAATTTTTAAGGGCTGAAGTGCAGGATCTGAAAGAAACACGTTAGTTAGATTCCTCACCTTAGAATATCCCCAGGCGTCAGACTGGATCCGGAAGATTTTTCGTCAGCAATACCCCTTGCGCGTCGCTAGGCGTCGTCTGCGGCTCCGCGTCCGTCGTCGGCGTCGTGCGCCGGGATGACGTCGTCGGAGTACTTAGACGCCGCCCTCGCGCGCTGACGTCAGTTCTTCTTTTTTCCGCGCCAGTAAGCGCAGATCCGGGAGAGCTACCCCTTTTAGTCTTTTTTGACTAACTCTTTTTGATCATTTTTGATCCCTGTCTGTCGACATCTGGTGCCGGTAGGATGCCTGGGTTCAAGGCTTGTGAAGACTGTCATCGACTGATGTCGGTGACCGATCACCACCGCCGGTGCCTCTATTGCTTAGGCCTCGACCACGACGCGGAGTCGTGCAACGACTGCCAGGCCCTGACTTCGAAGGCTAGGCGGGAGCGGTCCCGCAAGCTTCTCGAGCTTCGCCACTCGGCTCCGCGTCGTGCGCGATCCCGGTCCAGGAGGAGGTCCAAGGATCGCTCGCGGAGCCCTAGCCGACGCCACCATCGATCGTCGGGCTCCAAGTCGTCGGGTAAGTCCAAGCACTCAAAGAAGTCCAAGAGGCGACATCGCTCTTCGGACTCCCCTCGCCGGTCGCGCGACTCGGCCGAGGGTCCAAGTGGTTCCACCCCCGCGGCTCCGGCGGAGCCGCAGGTGCCGCGTCCGCCCCCATACCTTCCGGTCCCTGGGGCTGACGCGGCGCCGGCGGAGATCAGCGCCTTCCTCTCGGCCATGAGGAGCCTGGCCCCGCCGTCGACGCCCGCTGGCGCGCCTTCGGGCCCCGCGGGCTCGACTGGGCGACCTCGCGTGCCGGCGGCTCCGGCCCCGGCGCCGTCGACGACTCCGGTCTCGACGCCGCAGGTCCCCGCGGGGCCCATGCCTGGGCCCCAGTCGACGCCGGTTGACCTAGTCACTCCTCCACCGGCGCCGACGCCTGAACCACCGACGCCGTCACCGGCGCCGCCGACGCCTGTGACGCCGACGCCCCAGTTTAGCCCTCATCCGGACCCGACGCCGGCACGGCGTCCGCCGACGCCGCATCCGACGCCGCTAGAGACCTACCATCTCTACAGTCCGGTTCCGATCATTCCTCCTGTTTATCAGGAATCGGAAGAAGGGGGCGACTGGGAGGGGTTCGAGGACCCTCTGGCTGTTCAGTCACAGCTTTCTCAGGACTGGGCAGATGAACTGGGGGAGGCCAGCGGGCTGGACACCTCGCCAGACGCTGGATTCACTTCTCCTCCGACCGTGGCTTCGGAGGAGGGTGCAGCATTTTCTGTGGTGCTGCGCAAGGCGGCTGAGGCCCTTGGGCTCGAGTTGCCTGCCGTGGCTGTGAGGACCAACATCCTCACTGAGGTGCTTCAAACCTCAGCAAGCTCCACTGAGCCTCTGCTGCCGTTTAACGAGGCCCTCACTGACGTTCTGCAGGGCACCTGGTCCAAGCCCTCCACAGTTCCTCCTGTGGATAGGAACGTTGCCAGGCGCCACCGCCCTGCTCCGGGCGACCCCAGCTTCCTGTCCCAACACCCCACCCCCGAGAGTCTGGTTATCCAGGCCTCTACTTCCCAATCCTCCTTCCCGACCGCTCCGCCGGACCGGGATTCCAAGAGACTCGAGCAGTTTGGCAAGAAACTGTTCTCGTCCCTTAGTTTGGGCCTGCGGTCCTTAAATACCGCCTGTCTCTTGGACCGTTATTCCCATTCCCTGTGGGATACGGTGGAGGACGTGCTGCCCCTGTGTCCGGAGGAGGTCCGGCCACGTCTTTCCCAGGCTCTGGCCGATGGGAGGGATGCAGCACGGCACGCCATAAGATGTGGGCTTGACACCACGGACTCGCTAGGTCGGGCGATTTCCACCACGGTGGCGCTCCGCCGCCACGCCTGGATGCGGTCCACGTCATTTTCCGGGGATGTCCAGAACACCCTCATGGACATGCCCTTTGATGGCACTCGCCTGTTTGGTGAGAAGGCGGACAGTGCGCTGAACCGCTTTAAGGACTCCCGGGCTACGGCCAAGTCCTTGGGCCTCTCGGCTCCGCGGGCGCACACCTCCGCTTTTCGCCCCTTTCGTGGCCAAGGAAGGGGCGCCTCCTCACGTCCGCAGAGCCACCAGCCGCAGAACCAACCTGCGCGCGGTCGCGGACGTGGCTTCCGCCGTGGCGGAAATGGAGGCCGACGTGGTCAGCCCACATCCACCCCGGCAGCATCCGCCTCAAAGCCTTCCTAGTCCGAGCTTTCAGGCCCATACCACGCCAGTGGGCGGCAGAGTTCGCCATCACCTGCTCCACTGGCGGTCCATAACATCGGACAGGTGGGTGCTGCAAATCGTCCGAAGGGGCTACTCCCTCCCCTTCGAGACGACCCCTCCAGCCATGCCACCACAGCACCACCGTATCTCGGGGGATCATTTGGATCTTCTCCGCGAGGAAGTTTCGGCTCTCTTGGCCAAGGGGGCCGTCGAGCGCGTTCCGAGTCCAGAAGTAGGTCGTGGTTGTTATTCCCACTACTTTCTGGTTCCCAAGAAGGGCAAGGGGGGCCTGCGCCCTATCTTGGACCTCCGGAACGTCAATGCCTTCCTCCGAAAGGAAAGGTTCAAGATGCTAACGTTGGCTCAGGTTTTAGCTGCCCTAGACCCTGGAGACTGGATGGTAGCGTTGGACTTGCAGGACGCATATTTCCATATCCCCGTCCTGCCGGCCCACCGGCGTTACCTGCGGTTCACGGTGGGCCAAGAGCACTTTCAGTTTACCGTGCTCCCCTTCGGCCTCACCAGTGCCCCTCGGGTGTTCACGAAAGTGATGGCGGTGGTCGCAGCTCATCTGCGCAGATCAGGGGTCCCAGTCTTCCCCTATCTCGACGACTGGTTGTTGAAGGCGGGCTCGCCCCAGGCAGTCGTCTCCCACCTCCAGACTACGGCGGATCTCCTGCATTTGCTGGGGTTTTCCATCAACGTGCCGAAGTCACACTTGAGTCCCTCTCAGAAGCTCCTCTTCATCGGAGCGGTTCTCGATTCGGCGCAGTTCCGGGTCCATCCACCGGAACAGCGGGTCCGGGATATACAGGCCCTGATTCCCATCTTTCGGCCTCTATCCCGGGTTTCGGTCAGGCTAGTGTTGCGGCTTCTGGGGCTGATGGCCTCCTGCATCCTACTAGTGCATCACGCCAGGCGGCGCATGCGGGCTCTGCAGTGGGACCTGAAGTTTCAGTGGGCCCAGCATCACGGCAACCTGTCCGACCATGTCTTGATCTCGGAGGGCACTGCACAGCAGTTGCAGTGGTGGCTCACGGACCGCGAGTGGGTCAAGGGCAAGAGCCTCTCCCTTCCCCAACCGGAGCATGTCGTAGTGACGGATGCGTCCCTCCTGGGTTGGGGTGGCCATATGGGAGAGGCGGAGATCAGAGGCCTCTGGTCTCCGGCGGAGTCTCGTCTCCACATCAACCTGTTGGAGTTGAGAGCGATCCGGCTTGCACTGAAAGCCTTCCTTCCCTCTGTCAGGGGAAGTGTCGTGCAGGTGTTCACGGACAACACCACCGCCATGTGGTACTGCAACAAACAGGGCGGGGTGGGGTCGTGGACCCTTTGTCAGGAGGCTCTGCGCCTCTGGACATGGCTGGAACACCAGGGCGTCACCCTGGTGGTTCAACATCTGGCGGGCTCTCTGAACGCCAGAGCAGACGAACTCAGCCGCCGGTGCATGATGGATCACGAATGGCGTCTGAACTCCGAAGTGGTGCAAGGCCTCTTTCAGCAGTGGGGAGAGCCTTGGTTAGATCTATTCGCCACCGAAGAGAACGCGCAATGTCAGCAGTTCTGCGCGTTGGAATTTCCAAGGCGGCACTCGCTCGGCGACGCTTTTCGTCACGAGTGGAGTTGCGGTCTTTTGTACGCCTTTCCGCCTATACCACTTCTGCCCAGAGTGCTGAAGAAGATCAGGCGCGACCGGGCCCAAGTCATCTTGGTGGCTCCGGATTGGGCACGAAGATACTGGTATCCCGAGCTACTCAGTCTGTTGACCGATCCCCCGATACGTCTGCCCCTTCGGGAGGATCTTCTGTCGCAGCAGCAGGGGACGGTCCTCCACCCGAACCTGTCCAGCCTCCACCTCCATGCGTGGAGATTGAGCGGCGGCAGTTGATGCCATTTGACTTGCCTCCTGAAGTCTGTGATATCATTCTGGCAGCCAGGCGTCCCTCCACAAAGTCGGTATACGCCTGCCGGTGGAACAAATTTGTGGCATGGTGCACAGCAAAGGCTGTGGATCCCCTTTCCGCCCCTCTTTCTGAGGTTCTCCTCTTCCTTCTTTCTCTGGCCCGGCAGGGCTCTGCCCTGGGCACCCTGAAAGGTTATCTTGCTGCCATCTCCGCCTTCTTGCGGCTTCCTGATCAGCCTTCTCTTTTCAAGTCCCCTGTGGTTACACGCTTTCTCAAAGGCATTACACACACGTTCCCTCCTGCCCCTTTTGTAATGCCTCAGTGGGACTTGAATCTGGTTTTGACATTCCTGATGTGCGCTCCCTTCGAGCCTCTTCACAATTGCCCTCTTCGTCTTCTAACTCTAAAGACTGCTTTTCTGGTAGCCATCACCTCGGCTAGACGGGTGAGTGAGCTCCAGGCTTTATCTTCAAAGCCTCCTTTTCTATCTGTTCATCCGGACAAGGTTGTCCTTCGGCCTCGTCCCTCTTTTCTTCCTAAAGTGGTGACTCCATTTCACCTTGGGCAGTCTGTCACCTTGCCCACCTTCTTTCCGCCTCCGCATCCTTCCAAAGAGGAAGAGAGGCTCCACCGTCTGGACCCAAAACGTGCGCTCTCCTTCTATCTGGACCGCACAAAACAGTTCCGGGTGGACGACCAGCTTTTTGTTGGGTACGTGGGCGCTAAGAAGGGGAAAGCTGTGCACAAACGAACCATCTCTCGGTGGGTCGTTTTGTGTATAAAAATCTGCTATTCCTTGGCTAAAAAGGACCCTCCTGTTGGGCTGCGCGCCCATTCTACTCGGGCCACGGCGGCTACTACTGCCTTGGGACGGGGAGTCCCTTTGCAGGACATCTGTCAGGCGGCGACGTGGGCTTCTCTACACACGTTTGCCAGGCATTATTGCCTTGACAGCCAAGTCCGGAGGGATGGCTTCTTTGGCCGTTCTGTCCTCCAGGACTTTCTGGTGTGATCTTGGTTCGCAGACCCACCACCGGGGATGGTATTGCTTGGGTATCTATTCTAAGGTGAGGAATCTAACTAACGTGTTTCTTTCAGATGAACAAGTTACTAACCTTCGGTAACGATGTATCTGTAAGAAACATTAGTTAGTTAGATTCCTCACCGACCCTCCCATCTCCCCGTTCTGCGAACTGACATCTAGGGTTAAGGTTGTCCTTTCAGGCCCCTAGATTTTATTTTTGGCACCAGTGTCGGTCTTTGCATGGCTCTGCGTTCCTGGCGCGGAAGGCTATGTACAAGAACTGACGTCAGCGCGCGAGGGCGGCGTCTAAGTACTCCGACGACGTCATCCCGGCGCACGACGCCGACGACGGACGCGGAGCCGCAGACGACGCCTAGCGACGCGCAAGGGGTATTGCTGACGAAAAATCTTCCGGATCCAGTCTGACGCCTGGGGATATTCTAAGGTGAGGAATCTAACTAACTAATGTTTCTTACAGATACATCGTTACCGAAGGTTAGTAACTTGTTCATTTATCAAACCATCTTGGATTATCCATAGCTGGACCATGGTGGGTGGAGCACAAAAACGTGTCCACTAAATGGGCAACTGCCTCAAAGCATTTAACTACTTCTGGACCCTCAACCACAGGGTCCAGGCACCTTTCTAGTTCTCTCTAGCCTTCTCTGAGTTTTTTATAAGAAGTACATCCATCCACTTTGGCCCATTTTAATCTTCTCCCCTGGTCTGTTATTTTCTCTGCTACCACCCCTTCCCTTCTTAGATTTTTTAGTGACCACACCCTCAACCACCAATGTTAGAGGGTTGTGGTCACTAAAAGCACTTAGGTCAATATCAGCCCCACTTACCCGGTCTTTTAAAAAATTTAGGGACTACTATAAAGTCAATGAAAGAGGATTACCCCCTCCCCTTAAAAGTGGGATTAATCTCTCTCCCTCTCTTTGGTTATCAAATTCACTGTATGCTCAAGGGCGTGTTTGCTTAACACCCTTCCCAGCTCATTGCCCTCAATTGAGTGCTCAAAGTGTGGTCCGATCCTAACCGGGCACGAAGACCAATTTCCTTGGGCCGGTCTCAGATCAGGGCAAAGATGACAATTAAAATCACCCACAACGGCTACCAACGGGGCCACCGCCACCTTGTAGACCCAATTCCCTGCAGTGAGTCTAGCATCTAACTCTTCCACACCAGACCCTGTCTTTTTTTGTGACGTTGGGTTATAAAAATTGATCAAGAGAATACAGTCCCCATAATTAGAAAACCTAAGGGCCTGCATACAAGCAGAGGACCATTTTAGATCGGTCCAAGTGCCTCCCAATTGTAGGTCCACAAAAATTCACAATCCCCCCCCCATGGCTCTCCCTGAGCAGGACTTTCGGGCCGGGACAGCAAAGCGCTTGTAATATACTAAGTGAAAATTACTACAATCTATTATCCAGGTTTCCTGTAAACATATCTGGAAACCCTGAATATATTGCAGCCAATCAGGGTCCTCTATTTTGGACGCAAGCCCTATTGGAATTTTTGACCTTGTGTACTTCCAACTGTGACGAGTTTACGGGGTCCTGTGCTACTCTTTCTGGTGTGATGCCCTCTTCCAGTGCTACCATAGTGGCAATCCTCCCTGCCATCCCTACATTTTCCATTAACAGGTCCATGTTATCCCCACACCCCGCATCAACACCCTGTGAGACCCTACCTGATTCCTTTGTTTGGTCTAGCTGCTGTACCCTTCCATTTTTCCCCCACCATCAATCCACCTCACTTGAAACTCTCCCTCTAAGCAGTGGGTCGAACCTGTTGCGTAAAGGGATATCTCTTACTCCCCCTGCTCCATATGCACATTATAATGATCCCTCTCCATAATTGCTAACCTCCAATGCTAATCTTGCCGGCTTTCTATAAAAGAATTCCAGGGGCAACAAGCCTATCGCCAATCGTTCCTCCCACGCTCGATCTCTGAAGCAACGAAGTACTTTGTCCACCAGGTTAGGGTGCCTGAGGGTTACTACAACACAGTCCCCTGGGTATACTTTTTTAGACTTCCCTACCCATGCTACTCGCCTCACCATTAAAATATGCCTACGGTCTGTACCATTAAACCTCGCATTCTGACTTAGCCAGTGTGCCGTCTTGTTTATTAATATTTCTGTCGTTTCCCGGGTGTTCCCTTTGGGTGCCGGCATGCCACGAGAACCAATGTGTATGGGCTGCATGCAGGAGGGAGATCTAGATGTATCAACCCCTTTGATCCCTGCACACAGCCTTCGCCCTCCGAGTCCCTGTTATATTCCTTACTCAAGATCCCCCTAGTAGCCTGATCCAGAGTAGGTCCCCGCCTCTGTCTCGCCCTCATTAATCGCTTGTCCTTGGTCCTGGTTTTTTCTAGTACCGGGCACTTGTTTGACCCTCTGTGCTCCTAGTCCATTCTTCCCTTCAGAAGGCCTGGTCTCTACCGCCACATGATCACTCCCTATAATATTCACACCTTTCCCACTTATCAAACTCTCCTGGTGCAACTCTGGACCCTTTCTCCAATTTCCCATCTCCATCAAGTGAGACTCAATCCGGTCTAATTTAGATAATAAGGGTTTCACATTCTCAAAGACTGAACTTCAGACCAATTGTTTTGTATAAATATATTCTTTTAGTTATTTTATTTTCTGGAACCAAGCAAGCCTGGCACAGGTAAGCAATAAATACTTTACAGTAGTAATGCAGTTTGTAAATAGATTGGATTGCAATGGTAAATGTACTTTGATTTGATTACAGTAGTGTTACTGATAATGCAGTGCTTTTCAGAATATAGTACATATTTTTTGTTTAGGATTTTTTGTAAAATTACAGGCAAGTTACTTTTGAGATTACTTTTCTTATACAGTGCAGTATGCCTGGATACTGCACTGCAACATTTCCTCTAAACAGGTAAGTTAAAGCGTTTTTGTTAGTACAATTTTAAAGAATTTCTTTAGGTTTTTTAACTCCACACTTTTCATAGAAACAGTCAATATTATCCTACGGAGGAAAATAGTGTTATCGGTTTAAAGGTAAGTACAAGGTTGTGGGAGTTGGTGTTCTGGGGTTTGACTCGGGGGTCCCCAGGGTCAAGGATGCACTCTTGTTACACCCTCAGCGGCACTAGGGCAGCCAGGTCCAGAGTGCTGAGGCCCAGTGTTATCCAGTGGAGATAGGGAGCCTCCGGTTGGTGGCTGCTGATGAGCAGGCCACTGGGTTGTGGGAGCGAAGCTCCTGGACTTAAGCTCCAGGCAAATGGGGGTTTAGGCCAACACAAAAGATGCACCCTCTGTGGTACTGGGGCAGCCAAGTTCAGAGTGCTGTTTTGGCGTCTGGTGCCCTGTAGCTTTGAATGGGGAGTCTCCGGTTTGCATAAACCCTGCAGGCTCTGGGACGAAGGTCTTCTGGGTGCGACCACCACTTGGAGAGGTAAGTTGGGATGCTGGGGGTTGGTTAGGCACTTTCGGTTGGGCCACCAAAGGCCATGGGGTGTGGGGTATCTGAAAGAAACACGTTAAATAGATTCCTCACCTTAGAATATCCCCAGGCGTCCGACTGGATCCGGAAGATTTTTCGTCGGCAATACCCCTTGCGCATCGCTAGGCGTCGTCTGCGGCTCCGCGTCAGTCGTCGGCGTCGTGCGCCGGAATGACGTCGTCGGAGTACTTAGACGCCGCCCTCGCGCACTGACGTCCGTTCTTCTTCTTTTTTCCGCGCCAGTAAGCGCAGATCCGGGAGAGCTACCCCTTTTAGTCTTTTTTGACTACGTTTTTTGATCCTTTTTGATCTTGTCTCGACTCCGGTGCCGGTAGGATGCCTGGTTTTAAAGCCTGTGCTGACTGCAACCGCTTGATGTCGGTTACGGACCATCACCGCTGGTGCCTTTACTGTTTGGGCCTCGACCACGACGCGGAGTCGTGTTCGGACTTCAAGGCCCTGACCTAGAAGGCTAGACGGGAGCGGTCCCGTAAGCTTCTCGAGCTTCGCCACTCGGCTCCGCGCCCCTCTCGATCCCGGTTCAGGAGGAGGTCCAAGGATCGGTCGCGGAGCCGCAGCCAACGTCATCATCGATCGTCTGGCTCCAAGTCTTCGGGTAAGTCGAAGCACTCCAAGAAGTCCAAGAGGCGACACCGCTCTTCGGACTCCCCTCGCCGATCGCGCGACTCGGTCGAGGGTCAGGGTGGTTCCACCCCCGCGGCTCCAGCGGAGCCGCAGGCGCCGCGCAAGTCCCCATACCTGCCGGTCCCTGGGACTGACGCGACGCCGGCGGAAGTCAGTGCCTTCCTCTCGGCCATGAGGAACCTGGCTCCGCCGTCGACGCCCGCTGGCGCGCCTTCGGGCCCCGCGGACCCGACTGGGCAACCTTGCCTGCCGGAGGCTCCGGCCCCGTCGACTGCTCCGGCCTCGACGCCGCAAGTGCCCGAGGGACCCGTTCCCGAGTCCCCGCCGACGCCGGTCGACCTAGTCACGCCTCCTCCGCCGGCGTCGACACCGGTACCACCTCCGACGCCGGCTCCGCTCGGCGTCGAGCCCCAGTTCAGCCCCGCTCCGGGCCCGGCGCCGTTACGGCGTCTATGGACGCCGCGTTCGGCGCCGCTGGAGACACATTATGTCTATCGCCCGGCTCCGATCCTTCCTCCTGCATACCAGGAATCGGATGACGGGGGCAAATGGGAGGGATCCGAGGATCCTATGGCCGTTCAGGCTCAGCTGTCACAGGACTGGGCATATGAACTGGGGGAGGCCAGTGGTCTGGATACCTCTCCAGACACTGGATTCATCTCTCCTCCGACTGTGGCTTCGGAGGAGGGTGCTGCTTTCTCTGTGGTGCTGCGCAAGGCGGCTGCAGCCCTTGGGCTCGAGCTACCTGCCGTGGCTGTGAGGACTAACGTCCTCACTGAGGTGCTTCAGTCTGCAGCAAGCTCCACTGAGCCTCTGCTGCAATTCAATGAGGCCCTCATTGATGTTCTGCAGGGCACCTGGTCCAAGCCCTCCACAGTTCCTCCTGTGGACAGGAACGTCGCCAAGCGCCACCGCCCTGCTCCGGGCGACCCCAGTTTTCTGTCCCAACACCCTACCCCCGAGAGCCTGGTTATCCAGGCCTCTACCTCCCAATCCTCCTTCCCGACCGCTCCGCCGGACCGGGATTCCAAGAGACTGGAACAGTTTAGCAAAAAGCTGTTCTCCTCCCTTAGTTTGGGCCTGCGGTCCTTGAACACCGCCTGTCTCTTGGACCGTTATTCCCACTCTCTGTGGGATACGGTGGAGGACGTGCTGCCCCTGTGTCCGGAGGAGGTCCAGACACGACTTACCCAGGCTCTGGCCGATGGGAGGGATGCAGCACGACATGCTATCCGATGTGGGCTTGACACTACGGACTCGCTGGGTAGGGCGATTTCTACCACGGTTGCACTTAGACGTCACGCCTGGCTGCGGTCCACGTCCTTTTCGGGTGATGTCCAGAGCACTCTCATGGACATGCCCTTTGATGGCACTCGCCTTTTTGGTGAGAAAGCGGACAGTGCGCTGAATCGCTTTAAGGACTCCCGGGCTACGGCCAAGTCCTTGGGCCTCTCAGCCCCGCGGTCGCAAACTTCCGCCTTTCGCCCCTTTCGTGGCCAAGGAAGGGGTGCCTCCTCACGTACGCCTAGCCACCAGCCGCAGAACCAACCTGCGCGCGGTCGCGGACGTGGTTTCCGCCGAGGCGGTTCTGGAGGACGACGCGGTCAGCCCACATCCACCCCGGCAGCATCTGCCTCAAAGCCTTCCTAGTCCGAGCTTTCAGGCCCAGTCCACGCCAGTGGGCGGCAGAGTTCGCCATCACCTGCTCCACTGGCGGTCCATCACATTGGACAGGTGGGTGCTGCAAATCGTCCGAAGGGGCTTCTCCCTCCCCTTCGAGACGACCCCTCCAGCCATGCCACCGCAGCACCACCGTATCTCGGGGGATCATTTGAATCTTCTCCACGAGGAATGTTTCGGCCATCTTGGCCAATTGGGCCGTCAAGCGCGTTCCGAGCCCAGAAGTAGGTCGTGGTTGTTATTCCCACTACTTTCTGGTTCCCAAGAAGGGCAAAGGGGGCCTACGCCCTATCTTGGACCTCCGGAACGTCAATGCCTTCCTCCGGAAGGAAAGGTTCAAGATGTTAACTTTGGCTCAGGTTCTAGCTGCCCTAGACCCGGGAGACTGGATGGTAGCGTTGGACTTGCAGGACGCATATTTCCACATCCCCGTCCTGCCGGCCCACCGGCGTTACCTGCGGTTCACGGTGGGTCAAGAGCACTTTCAGTTTACCGTGCTCCCCTTCGGCCTTACCCGTGCCCCTCGGGTGTTCACGAAAGTGATGGCGGTGGTCGCAGCTCATCTGCGCAGATCAGGGGTTCCAGTCTTCCCCTATCTCGACTGGTTGTTGAAGGCGGGCTCGCCCCATGCAGTCGTCTCCCACCTCCAGACTACGGCGGATCTCCTGCATTTGCTGGGATTTTCCATCAACGAAGTCACACCTGAGTCCCTCTCAGAAGCTCCTCTTCATCGGAGCGGTTCTCGATTCGGCGCAGTTCCGGGTCTATCCGCCGGAACAGCGGGTCTGGGATATTCAGGCCCTGATTCCAATCTTTCGGCCTCTATCCTGGGTTTCGTTCAGGCTAGTGTTGCGGCTTCTGGGGCTGATGGCCTCCTGCATCCTACTAGTGCATCACGCCAGGCGGCGCATGCGGGCTCTGCAGTGGGACCTGAAGTTTTGCAGCGTGAATCTTTCTGGATTCACTATGCTGTGCATTATTCCGCGATCTTGTGGTTGGGTCCGGATTCGTAGTCTTTTCTTTGGTTTTTTTTTTTTTTTTCGTAGCCCAGGTGGGCGTCGACGTCCACCATTTGGTGCACCTCCCGTGACGTCGTCGTGCTTCCTGCGGAAGTCCCACCTTTGGGGCGCCATCTTCAGATTCTTTTTTCCGCCGTTGGGTCTGGATCGTCATCGGGAAGCTCCAGAAATTCACTCGGAGGAAGAAGGAAGAAAAGCGAGTTTCATCGATAGAATCAAGAGAAGACATCAGGAATAGAACAGATTTCGTCAGGAGCGCGAAGAAAGAGGACCAGCGAGCCTTTTTCTTCGACAGCCTTGGAGAATGCACGCTCAGAGACCCTGAGCGAAATGGACAAGACGCCTTTCAAGTTCTGCCCAAACTGCCACCACAAGTTCGCGCAGAAAGACCAGCATCCGGTCTGCAACCTCTGCCTACCGGTGGATCACCAGAGTATCGACTGCAACGCCTGCTCAGCCTTCGCGCCGAAGACACTCAGGGTGAGAGAGAGGCAGAGAAGAGCCAACGCCAATATGGAGGGCAAAGGGAAACCCCCGACACTCTACGAGCTGGGCCTCGACACGGACGACGAGGACAACGTCGCCGAGACAGCCGAAAACTTCACGGTCGTAGAGACCGACAAGAAAAAAGAAGACGAGGTAAGAGAATCGTCGAGCGCAAATCAAAAAACACCTCGAAAAAACGAGGGTGACTCGAGGAAAACTGAATCAAGGTCCACGAAGGGAGCCCCGGCGCCGAAAAGTTCGACGTCCAAAGGGGGAACTTCGGACAAAAGGCCCAGCGGATCCTTACAAAAGGACTCCCTGGCGCAGAAAGACGCCGAAAGGCAAGGGTCGTCGAAATCATCCCATGAAACGGGCCGATCGACGCAGAAAGAACGCTCGACGTCGACGCAAGTTTCATCGAAAAGACCCGCGGTCGACGCCGAAAGCATCTCCGAAATGGAGAAAAAGAAGAGGCGGCTCGAGGCCGAAATGGAAAACATCCTTCAAAGGAAGAAGGAGTTCGACGCCAGGATGAAGGAATTCAAGATTCCAACGGTTTCATCGGCGGACGTCGTCGAGGTCGAAGACGAGTTCGACGCCGAAGGGCTGACAAAGGATCTCGAAGAAGAGGAGCCCTATTATGAGGAAGAAGCCGAGGAAGAAGACCAACAGTCGTTCTACGAATCGGCGGCATCTACCAGCAACGACGTCGAATGGCACGATCTCGACACCGAAAACCCGGAGGAGCCCGTGGACACGTACCCCTCGAGGCCTTCGCCACCCGACGACATCGGGGTGTACAATATGGTGGTGAAGAGCGCAGCAATGGCCTTCGGCGTCAAACTCGACGAGGAGAGGCCGAAAGCCGATTTTCTCGTCGAAACACTGCTCCCCATCCAGACTAGGAGTCAGTTCCTCCCCATGCTACAGAGCGTGATGAACCAGGGGAGAGAAGCCTTCAAGGATCCTGCCACCTGTCGGTCGATCACGCCCAGGACAGAGAAGAAATATAAGCACTCCTCCCTGGACCCACCTTACATCAAGGGTAGCGTCACCGCAGACTCCATCATAGCCTCCACGGCCAGGAGAAGGGCCAACGTCCCAGCAACTTCGGGCCCACCTCCGGATAAAGAGAGCAGGAGGATCGACCTCACAGGCAGAAAGGTCGAGAGGAACGCCGCAATGCACTGGCGCATGGCGAATTCGAATGCACTCCTCAATAGACACCAATACCAACACTGGGATGAGATGGGGGAGCTAGTAAAGCACCTCCCCGAAGAATACCGCCAGAGAGCCTCTCACCTGGTAGATGAAGGCAAAAACATCGCCAACTCCTGTATAAAAACGGCGTTGGATGGGGCAGAGACATCAGCAAGACTCATGGCCATAGGGGTCACAGAGAGGAGGCATGCATGGCTAAGAATCTCGGGATTCAAACCGGAAGTGCAGAACAACATCCTTGGCACCCCCTTCAACGGAGAGACACTGTTCGGAGCAACGGTGGACGAAAAGCTCACCCAGCTCAAGAAGGAAAACGAGACAGCGAGGTCCATGGGGGCCCTACAGCTGAGGGGAATGAGACGAGGAAATCCCTCGAGGAGACCCTACGGTAGGGGTGGAAGCCAACAGGGGACGTCGCACCAGGCGTTCCAACAAGGTCAGCAGGGCGAAGGTCACGGACAAAGTCAGCAGAAGCAAAGCTGGCAATATCAACCTCGGGGCCAGTCCTTTCGCGGGAGAGGGAACGGACGTGGCCAAAGGAGGAGAAGGGGCGATCAGCCCTCCTCGAAGTGACTCAGCACGCAAGAAGACGCCTACCCTCGTCAGGTCCCCAAGGGTGAGGCGCAAAAAAGTGTCATCAGGGGGAAGAGAAGATTCAATAGCCTACGAGCATACGTCACCAGTAGGCGGAAGGCTGAGGTTCTACCTTCAGGAGTGGCGGTGTATAACCACAGACAAGTGGATACGGAACATCGTGCAGTACGGATACTGCGTAGACTTGGAGAAAAGACCTCCAAACAGGAAGCCGAAGGGAAGACAGAGATCGGCCCAAGAACTGGCAATACTCAGAGAAGAAACGCGGAAACTCCTGCAAAAGGGAGCCATAGAGACAGTGCCGTTCAGGGAACGCAACAAAGGGGTCTACTCAAACTACTTCGTGGTTCCGAAGGTAGACGGAGACCTCAGACCCATACTGGACCTCCGTTACCTGAACAAGTTCATCAGAACGCAAAGGTTCAAAATGACTTCACTGCAGGAGGTGCTGCCACAGATAAGAGAAGGGGACTTCATGGTCACCGTGGACCTCAAGGATGCCTACCTTCACATCCCAATAAACAGGAACACTACCATTTCACAACCCTGGCCTTCGGATTAAAATCAGCGCCAAGGGTCTTTACAAAATGCCTGTCGGCGGTAGCGGCACACCTGCGAAAGCAGGGAATACACGTATACCCCTACTTGGACGACTGGCTGGTCAAGGCAAACTCACGCGAGAAGTGCGAGAGGCACGCAAAACGCGTAACAGACACCCTCACAAATCTGGGATTTTCCATCCACTGGGGAAAATCATCGCTGGAACCGGAACAGGTAAAGATTTTCCTGGGGGCAAAGATCAACTCCCTCAACAGTACAGTAGTGCCCAGCGACAGGAGGACAGATGCTCTACTGAAGGAGACGCAGCTCTACCAGAAGGGGCGAGCTCTGACAGTGAGGGCGGTGAGCAAGATGATGGGGATGATGGCGTCCTGTATCCAGCTGGTGCCGAATGTACGCCTGCACATGAGACCATTCCAGGAATGGCTGCAACAGCAATGGTCACAGGCAAACGGAAGTTGGGAGGATCTAGTGGTTGTTACGCACGCAGTGCAGGAGGAGATAACTTGGTGGAACAGAGACAACATAACAACGGGGAGAAGCCTGACACCACCAAGCCCAACAGTGACCATTACCACGGACGCATCGCAGAAGGGATGGGGAGCGCACATGGACAACCTCAGAGTGAGGGGTCTATGGGCTCCAGCAGACGCGGTCCGCCACATCAACTACCTCAAGTTGAAAACGATACTGCTAGCCCTGAAGGCATTCCAGAGACACCTGTTCGGCCAGAGGGTGTTGGTACAGACAGACAACACCACGGCGATGTTCTACATCAACAAACAAGGGGGGACACAGTCGTTTCCCCTCTCATCCCTAGCTCAGGAGATTTGGAGATGGGCCATACCTCTCAAGATAGATCTACTGGCAATTCACCTACCAGGGAAGGACAATGTGGAGGCAGACTGGCTGAGCAGGCAGACCTCAGCGTCGCACGAGTGGGAGCTCAATGGCCAAGAAACGGAGAAAATCTTCAGGAGGTGGGGGACTCCCACAATAGACCTATTTGCAACACGCCACAATGCAAAATGCCAAAGCTTCGCGTCCAGGCAACCAGATCAGCAATCCAAGGGAAATGCCCTATGGATAAGCTGGTGGAGGACATTTGCCTACGCCTTTCCACCGATACCCCTGTTGCACAGAGTGCTCGACAAGTGCAGAACCAGCAACATGACTCTGATCCTGGTGGCTCCACAGTGGGCGAGGCAGACATGGTTCTCACAGATTCAAGAAATGGCGCAAGGCAATCCGTACAGGTTCGAGAGGAGAAAAGACCTGCTCTCAATGCAAAACGGGGAGGTCCTGCACCCAGAGCCAGAGACCCTCAACCTAGCAGCATGGCTCCTGAAGACCTAGAGTTCGCACACCTAAGGTTGCCTCAGAGCACTATGCGAGTGCTACGGGAGGCAAGGAAACCTACTACAAGAAAGTGCTACAGCGCAAAGTGGAAGAGATTCACGGTGTGGTGCAGGAAAAAGGGCCTGCAAAACAGAATGACAAGAGACTCAACTGTGCTGAGGTACCTCACACACCTTCTAAAGAGTAACCTCTGCTCGAGCTCCCTAAGGGTACACCTAGCAGCGATCGTTGCCTACACCAGAGGTGAGAAGGGTGGAAGTTTCTTCACCTCGCAGGTGGTGAAGAGATTCATGGAGGGAGCCAAAAGAATGGCACCCCCGAAAAGGTTGCCGCCGCCGGCATGGAATTTAAACGTGGTTCTGACGGAGCTCATGAAGGCGCCGTTTGAACCCATTCACAAGGCCACTCTACAAATGTTGACGATGAAAACTGCCTTTCTAGTGGCCATAACCTCACTACGCAGGGTGAGCGAGCTTCAAGCACGAACGCTACAGGAGCCCTACATTCAAATTCACAAAGACAGGGTAGTCCTGAGGACGGACCCACACTTCATGCCCAAGGTAGTGTCGGCGTTCCACATGAATCAGAGTATCCAGATACCGAGTTTCTTCCAAAACCCGACTACAAACGCAGAAAGGGCCCTGCACACCCTCGATGCCAGAAGAGCGGTGATGCACTACATTGAAAGAACCAAGGAACTCAGGAAGTCGAAGCAGCTGTTTGTGTCCTTTGCTACTAGCTTCATGGGTAGACCAGTGACCAAGGGCACCATCGCTAGGTGGATTGCCCTCACTATTCAATTCTGTCACAAACAGGCTGGACAGGAGCTAACGGAGGGGCCCCAAGCTCACTCCACAAGGAAGAAGGGGGCCACAGTTGCCTTCCTGGCAAACACGCCCATCCAAGACATTTGTCTCGCAGCAACTTGGGCATCTGTGCACACGTTCACAAAGCACTACTGCGTGGACATTCAAATGAATAAGGAAGCACAGGTCGGACAGAAGGTGCTACAACACATTTTCAACGACCAGCGATCATCTTCCACCCAGCCACCACAAAAATAGGAAAACCGCTACAAAGTCTATGCACAGCATAGTGAATCCAGAAAGATTCACGCTGCAAAACGAAAAGTTTCTTACCTGTCGGTGTAGTTTTGCAGCTTGAAGATCTTTCTGGATTCACTAGCGAACCCACCCACCTCCGCCAGGAAGATGAGGCTGGAGGAAGAGGGGGTGAAATGGATAGGATCAAAGAAATGGAAAGGTACAGAAATATGGACAAAAGGATTAATCAATCGCCTAGGGTTAAAAAAAAAAAAAAAAAAAGAACCCGAAGATGGCGCCCCAAAGGTGGGACTTCCGCAGGAAGCACGACGACGTCACGGGAGGTGCACCAAATGGTGGACGTCGACGCCCACCTGGGCTACGAAAAAAAAAAAAAAACAAAGAAAAGACTACGAATCCGGACCCAACCACAAGATCGCGGAATAATGCACAGCATAGTGAATCCAGAAAGATCTTCAAGCTGCAAAACTACACCGACAGGTAAGAAACTTTTCGTTTCAGTGGGCCCAGCATCATAGCAACCTGTCCGACCATGTCTTGATCTCGGAGGGCACTGCACAGCAGTTGCAGTGGTGGCTCACGGACCGCGATTGGGTCACGGGCAAGAGCCTCTCCCTTCCCCAACCGGAGCATGTCGTAGTGACGGATGCGTCCCTCCTGGGATGGGGTGGCCATATGGGAGAGGCGGAGATCAGAGGCCTCTGGTCTCCGGCGGAGTCTCGTCTCCACATCAACCTGTTGGAGTTGAGAGCGATCCGACTTGCACTGAAAGCCTTCCTTCCCTCTGTCAGGGGAAGTGTCGTGCAGGTGTTCACGGACAACACCACCGCCATGTGGTATTGCAACAAACAGGGCGGGGTGGGGTCGTGGACCCTTTGTCAGGAGGCTCTGCGCCTCTGGACATGGCTGGAACACCAGGGCGTCACCCTGGTGGTTCAACATCTGGCGGGCTCTCTGAACGCCAGAGCAGACGAACTCAGCCGCCGGTGCATGATGGATCACGAATGGCGTCTGAACTCCGAAGTGGCGCAAGGTCTCTTTCAGCAGTGGGGAGAGCCTTGGTTAGATCTATTCGCCACCGAAGAGAACGCGCAATGTCAGCAGTTCTGCGCGTTGGAATTTCCAAGGCGGCACTCGCTCGGCGACGCTTTTCGTCACGAGTGGAGTTGCGGTCTGTTGTACGCCTTTCCGCCTATACCACTTCTGCCCAGAGTGCTGAAGAAGATCAGGCACGACCGGGCCCAAGTCATCTTGGTGGCTCCGGATTGGGCACGAAGGTACTGGTATCCCGACCTACTCAGTATGTTGACCGATCCTCCGATACGTCTGCCCCTTCGGGAGGATCTTCTGTCGCAGCAGCAGGGGACGGTCCTCCACCCGAACCTGTCCAGCCTCCACCTCCATGCGTGGAGATTGAGCGGCGGCAGTTGATGCCATTTGACTTGCCTCCTGAAGTCTGTGATATCATTCTGGCAGCCAGGCGTCCCTCCACAAAGACTGTGTACGCCTGCCGGTGGAACAAATTTGTGGCATGGTGCACAGCAAAGGCTGTGGATCCCCTTTCCGCCCCTCTTTCTGAGGTTCTGCTCTTTCTTCTCTCTTTGGCCCGGCAGGGCTCTGCCCTGGGCACCTTGAAAGGTTATCTTGCTGCCATCTCTGCCTTCTTGCGGCTTCCTGATCAGCCTTCTCTTTTCAAGTTCCCTGTAGTTACACGCTTTCTAAAAGGCATTACTCACACGTTCCCTCCTGTCCCTTTTGTAATGCCTCAGTGGGACTTGAATCTTGTTCTCACATTTCTAATGTGCGCTCCCTTTGAGCCTCTTCATGATTGTCCTCTTCGTCTGCTGACGCTTAAGACTGCTTTTCTGGTAGCCATCACCTCGGCTAGACGGGTGAGTGAGCTCCAGGCTTTATCCTCAAAGCCTCCTTTTCTCTCTGTTCATCCGGACAAGGTTGTCCTTCGGCCTCGTCCCTCCTTTCTTCCGAAAGTGGTGACCCCCTTTCATCTTGGGCAGTCTGTCACCTTGCCCACCTTCTTTCCGCCTCCGCATCCTTCCCAAGAGGAAGAGAGGCTCCACCGTCTGGACCCAAAACGTGCGCTCTCCTTTTATCTGGACCGCACAAAGCAGTTCCGGGTGGACGACCAACTTTTCGTTGGATACGTGGGTGCTAAGAAGGGGAAAGCTGTGCACAAACGGACCATCTCTCGGTGGGTCGTTTTGTGCATCAAAATTTGTTATTCCTTGGCAAAAAAGGACCCTCCTATTGGGCTGCGTGCCCATTCTACTCGGGCCACGGCTGCTACTACTGCTCTGGGACGGGGTGTCCCTTTGCAGGACATCTGTCAGGCGGCAACGTGGGCTTTGCTACACACGTTTGCCAGGCATTATTGCCTTGACAGCCAAGTCCAGAGGGATGGCTTCTTTGGCCGTTCTGTCCTCCAGGACTTTCTGGTGTGATCTTGGTTCGCAGACCCACCACCGGGGATGGTATTGCTTGGGTATCTATTCTAAGGTGAGGAATCTAACTAACGTGTTTCTTTCAGATGAACAAGTTACTTACCTTCAGTAACGATGTATCTGTAAGAAACATTAGTTAGATTCCTCACCGACCCACCCATCCTCCCCGTTCTGCGAACTGACATCTAGGGTTAAGGTTATCCTTTTCAGGCCCCTAGATTTTATTTTTGGCACCAGTGTCGGTCTTTGCATGGCTCTGCGTTCCTGGCGCGGAAAGCTATGTACAAGAACTGACGTCCGCGCGCGAGGGCAGCGTCTAAGTACTCCGTCATTCCGGCGCACGACGCCGACGACAGACGCGGAGCCGCAGACGACGCCTAGCGACGCGCAAGGGGTATTGCTGACGACCAAATCTTCCGGATCCAGTCTGACGCCTGGGGATATTCATGTTTCTTACAGATACATCGTTACCGAAGGTAAGTAACTTGTTCGTCGGGTGTAGGGGTGCCTTTTAGCGTCGAATCGTCTTACCAGCTCCTGGTCGTGGGTGGGGGGACCTTCCGGTTTGAGGCTGCAGGTGTTGCCTGGAGGCTTAAGGCAGGTCAGGGGTCACTGGATCTCTGGTCAGGATCGTTGGGGGGGGGGGGCAGGGGGGTTGCTCCTCTTGATGTTGGGCCGCTCTGACTCTGGCCGTTGGGTGCAGAGTGATGCAGACCCACGGATCCGTGCAGAACTGGAGTCTGTTGTCTGAACAAATCCAGTGTTCACGGGAGTCGTAGTCTTTGTGGTTGAAGGCAGGCAGTTCCTCCAGGGTTTTTGAGGTTGCTGGCTGCAGGACACCAGGATTTCGCAGGAGCAGGTTCGAGGTGGAGACAGGCCGTAAGGGCTGGGACAAGTCAGTGTGCGTTTTCCTCTGATTAGCTTCGCATGGCTGTTCGGTCCTTTTCTTTTAGTAGGTTCTTGTCTGAGGAAGCAAGGTTCAGGGGTGCCCCTAGTGATTAAAAGGTTAGAACCAATGGCTCCCTTCCCCGGGGTGGGTACACCCCCTACTATGCCACCTTCCAGTGGGAAGGGGGTCATAAGCCTTTCCCTGGTTGTAGGAAGCTGGCTCTGTATATACTATACAAAAGTGAGGTATAGTGTGCACAGAGTCCAGTGCAACCCCAAAGGTAGGTAGAGGTTAAGTTAGATAGCACCTCACTCTCTATTTGTGGTAATGTGGTCGAGTAGTAAGGCAGTATCCGAGGACAGTGTTACGCATGTGTCTTACACACTCAGTCAGCAAATGAATTCATGAATTCACACACTCGACTGAACTTCAGACCAATTGTTTTTGTAACAAAAAGATTCTTTTAGCTATATCTGAAAGACACGTTAGTGATAGAGCTCTTACCTTAGAATAGAATATCCCCAGGCGTCAGACTGGATCCGGAAAGTTTGTCAGCAGTACCCCTGCGTGTCGGAAGGTGGCGTCGTGCGGCTCCCTGTCAGTCGCTGGCATCGTATGTGCCGAGATGATGTCATGGAGACTACTTGGGCGCCACCCATGCGCGCTGACGTCCGTTTTCTTTTTCTGCACCAGCAAGTGCATATCCGGTTAGTGTGAGAAAGTGCCATCTTTCTTGCATGGTATGCCCCCACTTTTTGCTGAATGTACTTTGACTGTGCCCTGAACTCCTGTGAATCAGGTGCCCGGGGCCTGTGTTCCTTCCCTAAAACAAACCAAACCCAAATTGGCAAACCCTGGCCACATGTCCGCCCCTAGTAAATGGTACCCTAAGTACCCAGGGCTTTGTGACCAAGGAAGGCCTCTAAGAGCTGCAGCACACCTTGTGCCAACCTTAGAGGCCCTGTACCCTTACACACACACTGCCTTTGCAGGCTGAGTGTTTGGGTGCAAGACCAAAACAAAGTTGACATGGCACACATCCCTGTGTGCCATGCCCATCACCTACACTGCCATGGCATACATCAGTCACCCCTCTAGCTGGGTGCCTTATGCCAATGGTGTGGGCACAGAAGCAGGAGCCCTGTGCCCCTACAGTGCTCAGGTCAATTCCTGAGCCCTGTAAGTGCAGTGCTGCCATTTAAGAGTACATGGTGCTGAGTGCTCGTCAAACACGAGCTCCACAGCACCATAATGGCATCACTAAAGACTGGGAAGTTTGGTATCAAACTTCTCAGCACATTAAACCCACACTGATGCCAGTGTGGGATTTAATGTACCCAGCACCCCAGAGGGCATCTTAGAGGTGCCCCCTGAAACCGAACCTACGAATCCACGTCTGCTCTGAGGCTGCCTAGGCTGCCACCCAGCAGACATGTTGCTGGACCCCTGGGTAGGAGAGCCCCTGCTCTCCTGGTCCTGCAACAATGCACATCCTGGGCGAGGTGCTAAATCTCCTCCCCCAGGATGGGCAGGTGGAAGTTTCAAAGGCATACCGCCTCTGTGAGCTTCCCCAGGCCCCTGCAACCCCCCACTCTGGCGGGAAGCCTTGGCCGGAAACCCCAAATAAGGACAGGGGGATGTGCCAGCCTGCCAACCCCACCCCTCATGTGGGGGAGGCGAGGTGAAGCACATCTCCGGGCTCTCGCCATCTTGAAGATGGGGAGCCCTACCCTATCAGTACTAGGCTACTGCCCCCTCCCACAGGAGAGAGGCAGGATAGGGGGTGTACCCACCCCAGGACGGGGACCCATTGGTCCCTGCCCTTCACCTACCTGTAACGCCCCTAAATCTAGTATTTAGGGGCACCCTGAACCTTCCTTCCCCAGATTCCGATATTACAAGAAGAGCAAGAAGAAAAGAAGACCTGCCCTGCAGCTGCTAAGGAGAGGGATGACATCAACTGCTTTGGCCCCAGCCCTACCGGCCTGTCGACCTCGAACCTGCTCCTGCTCCAAACCCGGCATCTCTTGTGGCCAGCAACCTCAGAAACCCCGGAGGACCTGGCTACCTTTGAACTCTGATCCCCTGGGACTCCCAGGAGTAGAGGCT
The DNA here is from genome assembly GCF_964204655.1 of Triturus cristatus. Classification (NCBI taxonomy): domain Eukaryota; kingdom Metazoa; phylum Chordata; class Amphibia; order Caudata; family Salamandridae; genus Triturus; species Triturus cristatus. Next base: position 1,299,680,279 of record NC_140590.1, read on the forward strand.
CTACTCAAAACCTACCTTTCACCCCTGGCAGCAGCCCGGAACCGCGATCCCAGCCCACTCTGCACCAGCCAAGCCTGGCCGGTGCCGGAGTGAACTAAACCCACGAGGACGACCCCACGGCGACTGTGACCCCGAGTCCGGCACCCAAGGACCCCCCTCGACAATCCTGAAGAAGCCTGCAGCCTCAGAACAGTGTGCCACCCCAACCGTGATCAACAGAGGGTACGATTTTCCGACACCAAAAGGCACCCCTGCACCCGGCGCCCCACGGCCCTCTGTGTCCAATCCCGGGGTACCTACCTATCCTCCAACTACCCAACTTACCTCTCGAAGTGGTGGTGGCACCTGAAGAATCCTTGTCCCTGAGCTTGCAGTCTTTTTCCAAACCGGAGATTTCCCATTGAAATCCATTGAGCGCCCGAAGGCTCAAAAGCACTCTGCACCCAGCTGCCCGAGTGGCCATGGCAGTGAAAACTCTACTCCTACCTACTTCCCCACTTGCCCTGAGTAAGTGACCAGGAGCCCAGCTCCCACAGCCGCGTGGCTTGCCAGTCAGCAGCCACCAAACAAGGCCCCCCTATCCCTCATAGGATAACATTGGGCCTAACTCTCTCTGCACCCGACCGCCCTAGAGCCGCTGAGGGTGAACCAACTGTACCTACCTGACCCTGGGGGACCCCTGAGTCTATGCCCAGAACCTCAACTCTGCCAGTCGAGTACTTACCCTTAAACCGCAAACTCTATTTTCCTCATAGGGTAACATTGACTGGCTTTTTCCTGAAATTTCTTCTAAGTATGGACTTTTCAAATCTTCAAATATTCACCAAAAATCAGCCGAGTGACAAACGAATTTACTCACCTGCTCTTAGGTGAGCTCCCAGTGCTGGATCTTGGTGCCCAGCACTGACTCTGAAAAATCTCTACAACTATACTTGCCCTTAACTCCATTTTCTTCCATAGGAAACCATTGACTGTTTTTCTGTGAAATTTCTTCTAAGTGTCGATTTCTGCAATCTTTAAATATTCTTCAAAAATCGCATAATATCTGAAAACGTAATTACTTACCTGTTTTGGATAAAGGTCCCAGTACTGAGTCTAGGCACCCAGTACTGGATTACAAAAGTAACGAAAACCTACTGTACCTATAACCTGCATTTTCTTCCATAGGGAATCATTGACTGTTTTCTCTGAAATATTTTTTAAGTGTCAACTTTTAAAATAGCTAAATATTAGTTAAAAATCAGTACAGTAATTAAGTCGACTTTTATCACTTAATTCGGAGTACTGACCCAGGACTGAATCTAAGATCCAGTCCTGGAATTACAAAAGTAATCTAAAAAGTAATCTGTTGCAAATAACTTGAATTTATCATTGAGTTCAATGTATTGTTGGGTTTAGAAATAGTTGCCTACTGCAACTACTTGTAACTGTTTACTAAAGTCTATTGCATATACAAAAGTATTTATATGAAACATCTCCTGTCGAGAAAGTATATTTTAATTCCAAGTGTTGGTTCTAAAATAAAACAAGCATATATTTTTTTATATATAAACCATTGGCCTAGAGTTCAGTTATTGAGTGTGTGGAACCATTTGCTGACTGAGTGTGTACAACAAATGCTTTACACTGTCCTCTGATGTTGCCTTACTGCTCGACCAGGCTACCACTTTGGAGAGTAAGGTTATATCTAACTTTAACCTCTGTTAAACCCTTGGGGTCTGTGTACTCTGTACACCCTGTACCTATTAAGGAACAGTATATACAGAGCCACTTTCTCACAGTTAGAGCACGTACCCTAGTCACTTTGACTTACTTTTGAGACTTTGTCTTTCAATTTTGAGTCTTTGACTTCTGGTGCCACGTAGGGATGCCTGGGTTTAAATCCTGCCGGGCCTGTCGCTGTACGATGTCGGTGGCCGGCCCCCATGCTGTCTGTCTCTGTCTGGAGCGTGACCATGACTCCCGGTCATGTTCAGACTGTCTGGCCATGGTTCCGAAGGCCTTATGGGAGCGGTCCTGTAAACTGCTGGAGGCCCGGCAGTTGTCTCCGCGCCGTTCAAGGTCCAGGGGTCGATCGAGGGACCGAGCCATCATCGCTCCTCGGGGTCGAAGTCTTCACACTCTGAATCTGGTAAGAGACTTCATAAGTCGAAGCGTTGTTGCTCTCCGGCGTCCCCCCGTCTCTGGACGCGGATGAGGGGGCCGGGGGTACCTCCCGAACGGCTCCTTTGGAGCCCGAGTCCCGCGGCCTACCCACCTTATCCAGGTCCGTCAGCGACTACTGCCCAGGTGCAAGCTTTCCTTGCTGCCATGGACACCCTTACAAGGCCTAGGGCTCCTGCCGGCACGCCTTCTGGCCCCACGGTCCCAGCCGAGGGCCATCCCTTGCCGCCGCAAGGTCCTCCCCCGGCGCCGCCCGCGGCTCCATTCACGGCGCCGCAGTGTATTCCGTTCGTTCCACCAACGCCCTTGCCCGGTTTCCTGGACAATTTTGCCCCTAGTTGGGACCCTAATTGGGACACGGAACCGGACCGGCGCCGACTGGCACCCCTCTCAGCGCCGTTTGACCCTTTTTATTCCCCTGCCGCCTCAGTGTCCGGAGGAGGTCCGGACGGTGCTTTCCCAAGGTGTTGCTGTGGGGGAAGATGCAGCAAAATTCTTCATCCGTTGGGGACTGAACACCGAGGACTCACTGGGTAGGACGATATACACAACAGTGGCCCTCCTTCTCCACGCCTGGTTGCAGTCCACTGGGTTTTCAGGGGATGTTCAGAGTTCTCTTATGGACATGCCCTTTGATGGTACTCGCCTGTTTGGTGATAAGGCAGATAGTGCGCTGGAGCGTTTTAAGGACTCCCGGGCTACGGCCAAGTCCATGGGTCTCTCCACCACGCGCCCAACACTTTCGTTAAGCCAGAAGCCTGCGCAGAACCAACATCAGCGCAGCCGCGGATGTGGTTCACGCCGCGGTGGGACAGGGGGCCAGCGTGCCGGTCAGTCCACCTCTGCTCCTGCAGCATCCGCCTCAAAGCTTTCCTAGTCCAAGCTTTGGGGCACACCCCACGCTGGTGTGTGGCAGGATTCGCCATCACCTCCCCCACTGGCGTTCCAATACCTCGGACAGGGGGTGTTACAAATCGTCCGAAGGGGCTACTCCCTCCCTTTCAAGTCTGCCCCTCCAGCCATGCCACCTCAGTTCCACCGCATATCGGAGGACCATTTTGGGCTTCTCCAGTAGGAAGTTACGGCCTTCTTGGCCGAGGGGGCCATCGAACGCATTCCTGGGCCAGAAGTAGGACGTGGGGGTGGTTCCCACTACTTTCTGGTCCCCAAGAAGGAGAAAGGGGGCCTGTGCCCCATCTTGGACCTCAGGAACGACAACCGCTTCCCCCGGAAGGAGAAGTTCAAGACGTTAACTCTGGCTCAGGTCTTGGCTGCCCTCGACCCTGGATTATAGCGTTGGACTTGCAGGACGCATATATTCATATCCCCGGCCTGCCGTCCCACCGGCGTTACCTGCGGTTCACGGTAGGCCAAGAGCATTTTCAATTTGCCCTGCTCCCCTTCGGCCTTACCAGTGCCCCTTGGGTGTTCATGAATGTGATGGCAGTGGTCACAGCTCATCTGCGCAGATCAGGGGTTCCAGTCTTCCCCTATCTCGACGACTGGTTGTTGAAGGCGGGCTCGCCCCAGGCAGATGTCTCCCACCTCCAGACTACGGCCAACCTACTGCATTTGCTGGGGTTTTCCATCAACGTGCCGAAGTCGTGCCTGAGCCCCTCTCAGGAGCTCCTCTTCATCGGAGCGGTTCTGGATTCTACGCAGTGTCTGGTTTATCCTCGCGAGAAGCTGGTCCGGGATATTCAGGCTATGGTTCCGACCTTTCAGCCTCTATCCCTGTTTTCGGTCAGGATGACCCTCTGGCTCCTGGGCCTATTGGCTTCCTGCATCCTCCTAGTAAAACATGCCAGATGGCATGCTGGCTCTGCAGTGGCACCTGAAGTTCAAGTGGGCACAACATCTGATAGAGACTACTAGCTGCAGATTCCTTCACGTAGAATTATCCCCAGGCGTGAGACTGGATACGGAAAACTTTCTTGCCCAGCATCCCTGCGCGCCGGGGGAAGACATCACACGACTCTGCCCAGGCGTCGTCTGCGCACGTGACGTCAGCGAGGTCACATGTCGCACCCCGGTGCGCCTACGTCAGTTTTTTCCTGTTCCACATGCAACGCGAATCTGGTTTGTGCGCGGGACTGTTTAGGCCTTTCCCTTACGCTATTGCTGCGTGTGTGGGAACAGTGTGCGAATGCGTTCAGGCTTTAAAACTTGCTCGTCGTGTTCCCGCCTCATGTCGGCGACAAATCCTCACCCCATCTGTATGTGGTGTTTGGGGGAGCACCACAACTCCACTGATTGTGAGGCGTGCCAGCAGATGGAGCCGAAGTCCCGGCGGGAGCGCCGGATGAAGCTTCTGTCGGCTCGTGTGTCCAGATCGGCGAGGTGCCTTGTCTGGCCCCTGCGGAGGGTTCTCGGGGCAGCGGCTTCCCTTGCCGACTTCGATCTTCCTCTAGGTCACAAGAGCGTCGCTCACCTATTGGTAAGTGTCGCAGTATGTCCCAGAGGGTCTGGTTCCAGCCTGTCGGGGAATGGGCTCTCTGTGGGTGGTGCATCCCCGCGTGTCGTCCCCTTATCCACCGTTTCCCGGCATGGGGGTGTCCAGAGCCCAGATGGAAATCTAAATACAAATAGAGAGTTTCCCAGGTTTGACCAAAAGGGACCGGGTACGTAAAAACGTTCAAAATTAACAAACTTCCCTTATGGATTTACTCAAACGTCTATTATGAAATTCAGATCAATGTATAATGAACCAAAGACAAGAAGTCTATAAGACTTAAGCACAACAGAGATAGAGTATATTATTATTTTATTTAAAACTTATTCTATATCTCAGACTGTATTGTATCCACAATTATCAAATGCATTGGGGTAAACATCTTCATAAACAACATTCATATACAAACATGATAATCAATAAAAATAATTCACATTAACAATTCAAGTCAATATTTGCACATAATTAGATCAAAAATAAAACATTCAATATGAGAGTCAAAGATATTTTTTATATATAAAAAAATGTGATTTAAAAACACAAATACAATTATGTCCTCTTGTCGACGCGTTTCGGTGTAAAGTGTGATATGTAACACCTTCTTCAGGACCAATATGTTAAAAACAGCTCTCACTACCAAGTACAGTCAATATGAAGATAGGACCTTATAATCGTAATCCTTAAATGACCAGAGTGACATGTCAATTCAGTGCATCCCTGATTTTGCGCATGTATCTTCTAAAACCGCTCATCAATGTTATATGTAGCCTTTCATGTCAAACTCAATTCATAGAGTCAACAGACAGTGTGTATTTATTGCTTTCTTCTCCTTGTCTTTGATTACGAAGAAGTGCAGGTCATTCCACTTTTTACCACGATGTCTGTAATTATGACACTCGTGTTTAATTTAAGCAGGGACCGGTTCCTTACAAGGAGCGTAGCGTCACCTCTTATCGGATTCTCAGATGTTTATCTGCCCAGATGGAGACCTATGCAGCGGCTTTGCAGGCCTTGCTGGCTTCTCCTCCTCACCCTCCTGGGATGTCAGCGGATCCCTTGCAGTGTTGCGGGACCCTCAGGGTTGTCGCCGCCGGCTCTGGCCCCGGCGCAGAGTGGCTCGGATCCAGGCTCGGAGGATGTGGTGCCGTTGGGGTGCGGCCCTTCGAGGGTCCCTCCTTCGGACCACGGCACCGCTGCTTCGCCGGTAACTCCCACGGGAGTCCCTGTGGTGTCGCGGGAGGTCCCCGGGGCTCTGGTTGCACCCCCGAGCCCCTCTTGGTCCTCGGAACAGTCGGTGTCCTTGTCAGAGGCCGAGGTGGTGCCGCTACGGCGCCGGCGGCTACTGGCCCTGGCGGCGCCGCAGGGGTCGGCAGAGGGCCCATCTCACTCTGTCACGAGTCGCGGCTGGCGGGGAACTCCTCATCCTTCCCCGGGCCCTTCTCGTTCCTCCACGCAGGCGGCTGCATTGTCGGAGGTCAGGTCGGAGTTGCCGCCTTTGCTACCCCGGTTCCAGCCCAGCTCCGGTCTCCTGCCCTATGTGCTGTGTAGGTCGCCTCCACGTCTCTTCCGCCGACGGTGGCCTACCTCAGGCTGCGGACTCTATGGCGCCGAGTTGACGTCAGGTCGTTGACTGATCTTCGGACGCCTCCTCTTCTCCAGAGGTTCGGCGGTTGCTGGTGTTATCCTCGCCGGAGACGGGCCGCCGCGTCGTGGCTTTTTCCCAGACGTCGTCGAAAGACTGCTCCTCGCTGTCCCCACGCCCGCGGTCTTCGCCAGAGGAGTCGCAGGTCTCCCACTCCTCAGTCCCTCTTCCTTCTGTCCGGCCTAGGCCCTTCCTTCCTCCAGTTGGCTTGGGGGATGACCACCTTAGTTTGCACTCGTCGCCTAACGAGGAGCTGCCTTCCCCTCCGCGGGGCCCCACGGAGGCAGGTGCGGCTTTCGTCCCGTGCTGTTTCCACAGCTGTGGGAATTTTGCGTATGGGTGATCCAGTTGCCCATTTCCCCATCGATCATCTTTAGGAGGTTCTCCACCAGGGCTCTGGTGGTAGGGAACTGTTGCTTCCTTTCTAGGGTTCACTCCATTCTTCTCTTGGGGACGTGGGGATGCACTGCCACGGGGGACCTGGTGCCCCAGCACCTTCTGCACCGCCACCATCCGGCACCGCATGATTTGGTGTGCCTTTCTTTTCACCCTCCGACCAGAGGCCCCCTTTTGCAGTCTTCCTTTCCTGCTTTGCCGCTGCTGTTGTCTCCCCCATCACGGAAGGCATGCTGGCTGGACTCCTGGGGGCGCAATATCTTTGCCTCGACCAGTGCAGCTCTGCGGGCCCTTAACACACTGTGTGTTTTGGCAGGGCCACTTCTTGTTTGTGGCACTCGGCGGAGTCCCTTATGTCTGCCGCTTCTCAGGAGGGTGCCTGTGTGGACTTGTGACACCATGTCTTGGATGGTCGGGAGCTGGCGGCGTTTATCCTTTGCTCCGCTCTGGACATCTCGGAGGTGCTGGGTCGTGCCATGGCTTCTAGGGTGGCCCTTCGTCGTTTTGCCTGGCTTCGGGACAGTGTGTTCCCAGAGAATGTCCGGCAACGGCTGGTGGGCCTTCCCTTCGATCGTGCTGTTTTGTTCCATGCCCCTGCGGCCTCTGCCATCCAGAGGTTCCTCCTTGTCCTCAGCCCCCCCCCCCCCCCCCCCCCCCATCTCCTCCTTGTGTATTTCCTTTGTGTTTCCCACACCATGCTGGGCCTGCAATTGGGCCTTCTGCGTTTCCCATCTGGCTACTTGATAAGCCTCCTTTGGGGTTTTCTTTTGCCGCGGTTCGTTTTGTTGTCCTCTGCTGCGGAAGTTTCTTAAGAGGTTCCCATGTCTTGGGATGTGACATCCCTCATGTGGGGCAGGGTTGGCTGTTATATAGCCTTGGTATGTGCTGGGGAGTTGTGGTCGCCTGCGGGCTTCTGCTCTTCAAGGCGTTATGATATGTTGCGAATGCAACCTTCTTCTTCGCCTTTTGGTGTGAGTATTGGTTCTATAGTGTTCCTGGCGTTTGGAGGAGTTTGCCAGTGCCGCCCCCTTGTTCTTTCTGCACCGTTGTGCCGTCTAGGGGCTTTAGTGGGGCTGTCATCCTGCCCTCTCCGCTGCTTCCAGTGGGCCTTGCACTCGGTTCTACCTCTTCTCCCTGCGGGGGGATGGTCCCTGACTTTTGGACCCACTGGCGGGCTCAGTTTGTCCCTGCGGGGTGTTGGACACCTCTTCCTGGGTGACCTTGGGTTCCCCTTTTCGGCTTCCGCCCGCTTCTTGCTGCCGGCGCCATCCTGTCTGGGATTTCCTTTGCTCTGTGTTACTCACAAAGAATGATGGGGTGCTACTACACAAAGAAAGGAAAAAAGGGTGTGTGTGGACCGGGAATCTATTCTTATAAAGACGAGAACCCTCACTCACCCAAGGGTGACATGCTTCATCATTGGGTCCCCTCTTGCACACTGCAACCGCAAGGTATACAGTGTGGGCTACAACTCTCAGGTAAAAGAGGAGCGTGAGGTGTTTTATGAGGATACCAACTTAGGCAAGGGGAGTAAGGGGCAAAGTGTAAATAAGAAAAAATGTGCATTTAAAACTAGCTACTGGGTGACAAAATTCAATTTACTATTAGTCCCCATCGGCTAGGGTTAAAACTAGGTGATATAGGATTGAAATAATATCCTAATCATTAATGGTCGACATGTTTCTGCCAGATGACTACGAGTTTGCGGCATTCATCAGGACCTCTCAATGTTATCACTCTGCTTCAAAAACACTAAATGGAATAAAAACCATACTCAATATTAGGCTGGTTTGCGACAACAGAACCAGCTGCAGTCCGGTCCAGTGTCTACAAGGTAATATTAATTTACCTCCACCTTTATGGGGATGACGCCTCAGATCACAGATTACTTAAGTCATTCTGTGTCCTTCCATTCACGGCACCAACCAAGAGCCTTTGCTCTGCCTCTTCTCCTTGGAGTCTCTAGGTTGCTCTTCTCCTTCGGTGCCCTTTTTTGGCCTTGGGCGGAGGTTTTCTTGCCTCACGTGGGCGTGGGGTGTTGGGCCTCTTTGCGCCTTGCCTTGTTTCCTCTGCTGAGTGAGGGCAGACTGTCATCTTCTGCTTCTTCATTTCCCTTTGCCTGGGGGACGGTGTAGGAAAGAGGCTCTGTATATACTGTTCCCAAATAGGTACAGTGTGCACAGAGTCCACAGTCCCCAGAGGTTTGGCAGAGGCTAAAGTCAGATATAACCTTACTCTCTAAAGTGGTGGCTTGGTCGAGCAGTAAGGCAGTATCAGAGGACAGTGTAAAGCATTTGTTGCACACACTCAGTCAGCAAATGGTCTCACACTCAAGAACTGAACTCTAGGCCAATGGCTTATATAAAAAATATGCGCGTTTTATTTTAGAACCAATTATAGGTATCAAAATATACTTTCTCAGATTGAGATGCTTTAGATAAATACTTTTCAATAGGCAATAGACTTTTGAATATAATAGTTAGTGGTTGCAATAGGCAACACAATTTTAAACACAATAATACCTTGAGCTCAATGGGAATTTCAAGTTAAATGCAATTAGTTACTTTAAGGATTACTTTTCTAATTCAAACACTGGATCCTAGATTCAGTCCTGGGACAGTTCCTCGAAACAGGTGAGTAAATACGATTTAGTTACTGTTGTGATTTTTAAGCAATATTTTGGTATTTTAAAAGTTGACACTTAGAAAATGTTCTCTAATAAAATCTATGTTATCCTATGGGAGGACATTCACTTAGCAGGTAAGTGGGGTTATTGTTACTTTCTCTAGTTCAGTGTTGTATCCTGGATCCAGCACTAGTGCACCACCTGTAAGCAGTTGAGAGAATGTGTTTAGGTTATTCAGGCGATTTTTAACAAATATTTATAAGTTTGCAAAATCGACACTTCGAAGAAATTTCACAGAAAAACAGTCAATGGTTTCCTATGGAAGAAATTTCAAGTTACAGGTAAAGTATGTTCTCGTTACTTTTGTAATCCAGTGCTGGGCTCTTAGGTTCAGTACTGGGACATCTATCTAAGGCAGGTAAGTAATTACGTTTTCACAGTTGGTGCGATTTTTAAAGAATATTTGTAGTTTGCAAAAATCGACACTTGAAAGAAATTTCACAGAAAAATAGTCAATAGTTTCCTATGGAAGAAAATTGAGTTGGCGGTAAGTAAGGTTGTAATTACTTTTCAGGGTCAGCACTGGGATCTCTCCTGATAGCAGGTGAGTATTTACGTTTTCGTTACTCGGTTGATTTTAGGTGAATATTTTAAAGTTTAGAAACTCCACACTTAGAAGAATTTTCAAGTGAAACCAGCCAATGTTACCCTATGGAAGAAAAGAGTTATCGGCTTTTGGGTAAGTACTCGACTGGCAGAGTTAGGGTTCTGGGCATAGACTCAAGGGTCTCCCAGGGTCAGGTAAGTACAGTTGTTACACCCTCCGCGACACAGGGGCAGCCGGGTGCAGAGATTTATGCCCAATGTTATCCTATGGAAGGCAGGGGGCCTGTGGTTGGTGGCTGCTGGCTAGCAGGCCATGTGGCTGTGGGAGCTGGGCTCCTGGTCACTTGCTCAGGGCAAATGGGGAAGTAGGTAGGAGTAGAAGTTGCACTGCCAGGGCCACTTGGGCGGCTGGGTGCAGGGTGCTTTTGAGCCGTCGGGCGCTCAATGGATTGCAATGGAGAAGCTCAAGAACGAACGAAGGCTGCAAGCTCGGGGACGAAGATTCTTCAGGTGCGACCACCACTTCGAGAGGTAAGTTGGGTAGTTGGAGAATAGGTAGGTACCCAGGAGTTGGGCACAGGGGGCCGCAGGGCGCCGGGTTCAGGGGTGCCTTTTGGTGTCGTGAAATCTTACCCTCTTGTTGATTAGGGTTGGGGGGGGGTCCCTGGTTCTGATGATGCAGGCGTAGTCAGGAGCGTCGAGGTGGTCACAGTTGCCGGGGGGGACGTCCTCGTGGTCTTTGTCCACTCAAGCACAGGCCAGGCTTGGCGGGTGCAGTGTGTGCAGAGTTTGCAGTTCCTGGCTGATGCCAGGGGTCAGTTACATGCTTTGAGCAGTACCACTGCTCGTGGGAGTCCCAGATGCTTAGAGTCACAAGGTAGCCAGCTCCTCCGGGGTGTGTGAGGTTGCTGGCCACAGGAGATGCCGGGATTTAGCAGGGTCGACAAACCGGTACGGCTGGGGCCAAAGCAGTTGGTGTCTTCCTCTTGTTAGCAGCTGCACGGCAGGTCTTCTTGCTTCTTGATCTTCTTTGCTGTTTCGAAATCTGGATCTAAGGAAGGTTCAGGGTTCCCCTAAATACTGAATTTAGTGGTGTTATAGATAGGTAAAGGGCAGGGACCAATGGGTCCCTTCCCTGGGGTGGGTACACCCCCTATCCTGCCACTCTCCTGTGGGAGAGGGGCAGTAGCTTAGTCCTGGTTGGGCAGGGCTTCCCATCTTCAAGATGGCGAGAGCCCAGAGATGTGCTTCACCTTGCCTCCCCCACCTGAGGGATGGGGTTTGCAGAGGCTGGCACACCCACTTTCCTTCCTTGGGGTTTCCGGACAGTCTGCCCGCCCGAGTGGGGGTTTAGAACCGGTAGGTGCCAGTTTCTGAGTACAGCAAGTGGCCTGGAGAAGTTCACAAAGGCGCATGCCTTTGAAGCTTCCCTTGCCCATCATGGGGGAGGAGACCTAACACCTCACCCAGGATGTGCATTGTTACAGGCCCAGGGAGAGCGGTGGTTCTCTACCCAGGGGTCCAGCAACATATCTGCTGTGTGGCAGCCTTGGCAGCCCCTCAGACAAGACGTGGATTGTAGGTTAGGTTCAGGGGCATCTCTAAGATGCCCTCTGTCGTGCATTGTACATTAAATCCTGCACTGGCATCAGTGCGGATTTAATGTGCTGAGAGGTTTGATACCAAACTTCTCAGTCTTCAGTGGAGCCATCATGGTGCTGTGGAGTTCGTGTTGATGATCTCCCAGCACCATATACTCTTAATGGCAGCACTGCACTTACAGTGCCCAGGAGTGGACCTGGGTACTGTAGGGGCACAGGGCTCATACACCTGTACCCACACCACTGGCATAGGGCACCCAGCTAGAGGGGTGGCTGATGTATGCCAGGACAGTGTGTGTTGTGGGCATGGCACACAGGAATGTGTGCCATGTCGACTCGGTTTTGTTCTGTACCCAGACACTCAGCCTGCAAGGGCAGAGTGTGTGTGTGTGTCTCAAGGTACAGGGCCTCTAAGGGTGGCACAATAAGTGCTGCAGCCCTTAGGTGCCTTCCCTGGTCACAAGGCCCTGGGTACCTAGAGTACCATTTACCAGGGGCTGACATGTGGCCAGGGTTTGCCAATTTGGGCTTTGGTTTCAGCACAGTTTTTAGGTAAGGAACATAGTCCCTGGGCACCTGATTGGCAGGAGTCCAGGGCACACTCAAAGTACATTCAGCAAAAAGTGGGGGCATACCATGCAAGAAAGATGGCACTTTCGCACAGACGGGGCGCCTCATCCTGTTGCGGACTCGGCCCCCGTGTGGGCCTCTGTTCGGCCCAGGTGGGTGGGGGGCTTCTCGCAGACCCTCCTTCCCGATGGGTATGGCTAGGGATCTATTCTACGTGAAGGAATCTGCGGCTAGTAGTCTCTATCAGATGTATGAGTTACTTACCTTCGGTAACGATGTATCTGGTAGAGACGATTCTAGCCGCAGATTCCTTCACGGCCCGCCCTTCCTCCCCGTTCTGCGAGGGCTGTGATTTTGGTTTTTGCACTCGCTTCCCCCTGTGGGCGGCGGTGTCTTCTATGAGTACGTTCTACTCCCTTTTTCTATCAGGCTTTCTTTTTCCTCCCTGTTGTCACATGGGAGGTTAGGTTGTTGGTGCTTCTGGCTCTTGCGATCCTTGAGGTTGGGGGTCTTTGGCTGTGCCTCTGCCCTTGTTCCTGATGGGGGTTGTCATACTCTGTGATGGGGATGTCTTCGAGTTTTGTCGTTCCCGATGTGTCCCTGACTGGTTTCCCTTCCTTGTCTTTGGTTGGGATTGTAGTCCTGTTGTGTGTTATCGTGGCCTTTTTACATATGTCCCTTGTATTGGGGGGGGGTTGTCTCTGTCCTTGCAGAGTTGCTGCTCTGTCCTTTATTCTTTCCCTGCCTCTGGGTTCTGCTCCTTGTGGTGTTCCTCACCATGCCTTTTTGGCTCTTTCGCACACTGTTCCTATACTCTCAGTTTTGTCTACTAGCTCTGCGTTGTGGCACTGAAAAGTTCTCTGAAGAAAACTGACGTAGGCGCGCGGGGGTGGGACTTATGTGACCTTGCTGATGTCACGTGCGCGGTCGACGCCTGGGCTGAGTCGCATGATGTCGTCCCCCCGGCGCGCAGGGATGCTGGGTAAGAAAGTTCTCCGGATCCAGTCTCACGCCTGGATATAATTCTACGTGAAGGAATCTGCAGCTAGAATAGTCTCGACCAGATACATCGTTACCGAAGGTAAGTAACTCGTACATCAGGGCAATCTGTCCGATCTCGTACAGATCTCGGAGGGCACTGCATGACAATTGCAGTGGTGGCTCACGAATAGTGATTGGGTCCAGGGCAGATCCCTCTCCCTTCCCCAACCGGAGCATACAGTGGTGACGGATACGTCCCTCCTGGGATGGGTTGGCCACTTGGGAGAGGCGGAGATCAGAGGCCTCTGTTCTCCAGTGGAGTCCCGGCTCCATATTAACATTATGGAGCTTCGGGCGATCTGGCTGGCACTGAAAGCATTCCTTCCCTCTGTCCGGGGAAGTGTAATGCAGTTGTTCACGGACAACACCACTGCCATGTGGTATTGCAACAAACAGGGTGGGGTGGGGTCCTGGACCCTATGTCAGGAGGCTCTTTGCCTCTGGACATGGCTGGAACATCAAGGCATAACCTTGGTGGTTCAACACCTGGCAGGTTCTCTGAACGCCAGGGCGGACAAACTCGGCCGCTGGTGCATGATGGATCACGAATGGCGTCTGAGCTCGGACGTGGCACCAGGTCTGTTTCTGCAGTGGGGAGCGCCTTGGTTGCATCTATTTGCCACCGAAGAGAACGCGCAATGTCATCAGTTCTGCGCGTTGGAATTTCCAAGGCGGCGCTCGGCGACTCCTTTCGTTGCGAGTGGGACTGTGGTCTGTTGTACGCCTTTCCGCCTATATCACTTCTGCCCAGAGTGCTGAAGAAGATTTGGCACGACCGGGCCCAAGTCATCCTTGTGGCTCCGGATTGGGCACGAAGATACTGGTATCCCGAGCTACTCAGCATGGTGATCGATCCCCCAATCCGACTGCCTCTTCGGGAGGATCTTCTGTAGCAGCAGCCGAGGACGGTTCTCCACCCGAACCTGAGCAGCCGCCGCCACCATGCGTGGAGATTGAGCGGCGACAGTTTACAGCTTTCGACCTTCCTCCCGAAGTCTGTGATGTCATTCTGGCAGCCAGGCTTCCCTCCACTAAAACGGTATAGACCTGCAGGTGGAACAAATTTGTGGCATGGTGCACAGCAAATGCTGTGGACCCCCTTTCTGCCCCTCTTTCCGAGGTGCTTCTGTTCCGTCTCTTCTTGGCCCAGCAGGGCTCTGCTCTGGGCACTATCAAGGGTTATTTTTCGGCCATCTCCGCCTTTCTACAGCTTCCAGATCAGCCGTCTCTTAAGTCCCCAGTTGTCATCTCTTCCTCAAAGGCATTACACACACACACACACACTCACGTTTCCTCCCTTGCCTTTCGTAATGCCTCAATGGGACTTAAATCTTGTCTCGACATATTTGTGTGCCCCCTTTGAGCCCCTTCATAACTGTCCCTTACGTTTTCTCACTCTCAAGACAGCTTACCTGGTAGCTATCACCTATGCCAGAAGAGTGAGTGAGCTCCAGGCGCTTCCTTCTAAACCTCCTTTTCTTTCTGTTCAGCCGGACAAGTTGGTTTTAAGTACTCCTTTCTTGACGAAGGTTGTCACGCCCTTCCACATCGGGCAGACCATTTTGCCCACCTTCTTTCCACATCCTTCAAAAGAGGGAGAGGCTCCACCGTCTGGACTCAAAACATGCGCTCTTTCGATCTACAGTGCACCCAACAGTTCCGGGTGGATGACCAGCTGTTTGTTGGCTAAGGGGGCGCCAAAAAAGGTCGGGCTGTGCACAAATAAACCATCTCTCGGTCGTTCTTTGCATCAAAGCATGTTACTCTGCTAAGAAGGAGCCTCCTGTGGGGCTGCGTGCCCATTCTACCAGGGCAACGTTAGCCACTCCTGCCTTGGGATGCGGCGTTTCTTTGCACGACATTTGTCAGGCAGCTACGTTTACCAAGCAGCATAGCCTTGCCAGTCAAGTCCGAAGGGACGGCTTCTTTGGCCGTTCTGTCCTCCGTGACTTTCTGGTGTAATTTTGTTCGCAGACCCACCACCGGGTTGGTATTGCTGGGGTATCTATTCTAAGGTAAGGAATCTATCACTAACGTCTCTTTCAGACGCACAAGTTACTACTTGTGTAAAAATATATCTGTAAGAGACATTAGTGATAGATTCCTTACCGCCCCACCCATCCTCCCAGCTCTGCGACCAGATTTCTAGGGTTAAGGTCATCCTTTTCAGGGCCCTAGTTTCATAGCACCAGTGGTCAATTTCTTGCATGGCTCTGCGTTCCTGGCGCGGAAAGTCTTGTATACAACTGACGTCAGCACACATAGGTGGCGCCTAAGTAGTTTCCGTGACGTCACCTCGGCGCATACGACACCAGTGACGGAGCCACCCGACGCCACCTTCTGACGCGCAGGGGTACTGCTGACAAACTTTCCGGATCCAGTCTGACTCATGGGGATATTCTATTCTAAGGTAAGGAATCTATCACTAACTAATGTCTCTTACAGATATATCGTTACACAAGAAGTAACTTGTGCATTATTTTCTAGAACCAAGCAAGCCTGGCACAGGTAAGTTGATAAATACTTTGCAGTAAATATACAGCTTGAAATGCAATTGTAAATGTAATTTAAAATGGTTACTGTTTGAATTACTGGTAATGCAATACCGTGAAATGCTGTACATATACTTTATATCGACTTTGCAATGAAAATTACAGGTAAGTTACTTTTGCGTTACTTTTGTGATTACTTTTTAGATTACTTTTTCTACTCCGTGTGATATGCCTAGATATCACACTGGGACATTTCCTAGAGAAAAGGTAAGTAAAATAATTTTTGCACAAATATTTTTCTGGTTTCCATACAAATCAACTCCACACTTAAAAGATTTTTCAGAGAAAAAACGTTCAATGGATTCCTATTAAGAGAAATTAAGTTAACGGTTACCAGATAAGTAATTGGTCTTTGGAGTTGGGCTTCTAGGATTAGAGCAAGGGTTCCCCCAGGGTCAAGGGTGCACTCTCATTACACCCTCAGCGGCACTAGGGCGGCCAGGTGCAGAGTGCTAAGGCCCAGTGTTATCCAATGGAGGATAGCGAGGGGGGGGGGGGGGCCTTCCGGATTTATGGCTTTAGCTGCAGGTGGCAGCTGGAGGTTTGAGGCAGGTCAGGGGTTGCCTGATCTCTGGTTAGGATTGCTGGGGGGACCTCCTCGTGGTGTTTGCCCACTCGAGCTCGGGTTGTGGACGGTGGGTGCAGAGTGGGGCGGATTTGTGGTGTCCGGCCAGAAGTTGGAGATGAACAAATCCGGTGTTCACAGGCGACAGTCTTTGTGGTTGGACGGCAGGCAGGTCCTCTGGGGTTTTCGAGGTGGCTGGCTGCAGGACAGATCAGGATGTTGCAGGAGCAGGTTCGAGGTGTGATAGGGCCAAGTCAGTGGGCGTCTTCCTCTTGTTAGCTTCGGCACGGCTGTTAGGTCCTTCTTTTCTTGTTGCAGATTCTTGTCTGAGGAAGAGGGCACTTTCTCACAGGGGTTTTACCCAATTGAAACACATAAGTAACAATAGAAAACCATTAAAATGTGTACAAATATAAAACAAAAAATACAGAACCCCCAATTCAAGGATGCAGCATAAACTTCATGATTGACAAAAAATTAAAAAGCTGGCACTAAACGTAAAAAACAAGTCCGTACAGAAATGTACTGATGCCAAAGATGACAAAAGTACTTGGGTTGGATTTTGAGACTAACTATTGTCCGTTAGTTGGCACTGCTTAGTTTGTGGATTGTTGCTCTACAAGATGTCCAGTAGAAGACACTTTTATATGTATGTGGGCACAGCTCTGAGTTACCTAGGATGGGAGGTTGCTAACCTGTTATGTGTGTATTGCTGTGGTTCTAGTGCAAAATGTACTACACATGGATTGTTTTATTGTCCAGGTGGAGAAAATGTTAGATAACATTTGCATGACTTCTCAAATGTGGTGACTTCTGTAGGACATAGATGGATTGGGTACATAGTTGGTTATCAATGTGGAACCATAGGAATTGAAAGTTTTGTGCTTAAGAAGGACTTTTTTTTTTTACATCATAGACTAATTTATTGTTTCTTTCTACTTAGGCATCTTTGGACCAGCCAACAGCAACAGTGGTGATGCATCGTACGGAACCTACGTCCCTGCAAAACACAGCTCTGCAGCTCGCAGAAAAGTTAGGAAACCTAGTGGAAAACAATGAACGCATTTTTGACCACAAACAAGGGCAATATGGAGGCTATTTCAACAGAGGTGAGTCTGTAAGTAGGGCAGACAAACCCTCATGTTATGAGTATGTAGGAGGCTGGCTTAGTATATGGTCACACATATTTAAGTGAAGCACCTTGCACTAGTGCAGACAAACCCTATGGTGATTAGAAAGCTCTCGAAGTGGTTGCTGTGGAGAGCAGCCTCGGGCTTAGTTCAGGAGTGTTAAGCAGCTTGTTTTACCTGTACTAATCATGTAGTGTAGGTTAAACTGAAAAGAACCACACAGTAGTTAAATTTTTGCAGCGTGAATCTTTCTGGATTCACTATGCTGTGCATTATTCCGCCATCTAGTGGTTGGGTCTGAAATTGTAATGTTTTTTTTTTTTTTTTTTCTTGACCCTGGTGGGCGTCGACATACCACCATTTGGTGTCCGTCGAGGCGCTTCCTCCGGAAGCTCCCACCTTGGTCGCCATCTTCAGATTCTTTCTTCCACTGTTTGGTCTGGATCAACAGTGAAGGAGCTCCAAAAACTTTGGAGAAAAGAATCGAGGAAAATAGAACAAACCGCTACAAAGTCTATGCACAGCATAGTGAACCCAGAAAGATTCACGCTGCAAAACGTATAGTTTACCTGTCGGTGTAATTTTGCAGCTTGAAGACTTCTGGGTTCACTAGCAAACCCACCCTCCTCCGCCAGAAAGATGAGACAGGAGGATAAAGGGAGCAAAAGATGAAGAAAAACTTTAAAAGGTTAGATGAGAAAGTAACACAAGACAAGAAAAAAGAATCCGAAGATGGCGACCAGGGTGGAAGCTTCCGGAGGAAGCTAGTCGACGTCACGAAGGACACCAAATGGTGGTATGGATTCCCACCTGGGCCACGAAAAAAGAAAAGATACTACAATTCTGGACTCAACCACTAGATGGCAGAATAATGCACAGCATAGTGAATCCAGAAAGTCTTCAAGCTGCAAAACTACACCGACCGGTAAGAAACTATACGTTACTATACACACTCAGTAACGCATTGTGTTTATATCTCCAGGTAGGAGATAGACTAATTTCAATAGGTGAACAGGTAAGTAGGACAAATACGCAATGGTTTTCAGGCAGTGTGTAAGAAACTGGTGTGAGTGCCATCTTTCTTGCATGGTATGCCCCCACTTTTTGCTGAATTGCTGAATGTACTTGGACTAAGTGTGCCCTGGACTCCTGCCAAACAGGTGCCCATGGCCTATGTTCCTTCCCTAAAAAACTTAAACCCCAAATTGGCAAACCCTGGCCACATGTCAGTCCCTGGTAAATGTTACCCTAGGTACCCAGGGCCTTGTGACCAGGGAAGGCCTCTAAGGGCTGCAGCACTCATTGTGCCACCCTTAGAGGCCCTGTACCCTTACACACACCCACCACCACCACCACCCCCACCGCCACCACACCCCCCACCGCCACCACACCCCCCACCATCCCCCCCACCACCACCCCCATCACCCCCACCACCCCCGCCGCCGCCATTTAAGAGTACATGGTGCTGAGAGCTCGTCAAACACGAGCTCCACAGCACCATAAAGGCAACACTGAGAAGTTTGGTATCAAACTTCTCAGCACATTAAACCCACACTGATGCCAATGTGAGATTTAATGTACCAAGCACCACAGAGGGCATATTAGAGATGCCCCCTGAAACCTAACCTACAATCCATGTGTGGTCTGGGAGGCTGCCTAGGCTGCCACACAGCAGACATGTTGCTGGACCCCTGGGTAGGAGAGCCCCCTGCTCTCCTGGGCCTGCAACAATGCACATCCTGGGCGCGAGGTGCTAGATCTCCTCCCCCAAGATGGGCAGAGGGAAGCTTCAAAGGCATGCCGCCTCTGTGAGCTTCCCCAGGCCACTTGCAACCCCCACTCTGGCGGGAAGCTTTGGCCGGAAACCCCAAATAAGGACAGGGGATGTGCCAGCCTGTCAACCCCACCCCTCAGGTGGGGGAGGCGAGGTGAAGCACATCTCCGGGCTCTCGCCATCTTAAAGATGGGGAGCCCTACCCTATCAGGACTAGGCTACTGCCCCCCTCCCACAGGAGAGAGGCAGGATAGGGGGTGTACCCACCCCAGGACAGGGACCCATTGGTCCCTGCCCTTCACCTACCTGTAACGCCCCTAAATCTAGTATTTAGGGGCACCCTGAACCTTCCTTCCCCAGATTCCAGATTCAAAACTACAAAGAAGAGCAAGAAGAAAGAAGACCTGCCCTGCAGCTGCTAAGAAGAGGAAGACACCAACTACTTTGGCCCCAGCCCTACCGGCCTGTCGACCCTCGAACCAGCTCCTGCTACAACCCGGCACCTCTTGTGGCTAGCAACCTCAAAAACCCCAGAGGACCTGGCTACCTTTTGGCTCTAAGCGCCTTGGACTCCCGTGAGCAGAGGCTCTGCTCAAAATCAGAATCTAATCCCTGGCATCAGCCAAGAACCGCGAACCCTGCCCACTCTGCACCCGCCAAGCCTGGCCTGTGCCGGAGTGAACAAAGACCACGAGGACGACCCCCTGGCAACTGTAACCCAGAGTCCGGCACCCAAGGACTTCCTGACACCTGCTGCCTCAGAACCAGGTACCCCCCCAACCACGATCAAGAGGGTATGATTTCCCGTCACCAAAAGGCACCCCTGCACCCTGCGGACCCCTGTGCCCAGCCCCTAGTTACCTACCTATCCTCCAACTACCCAACTTACCTCTCGAAGTGGTGGTGGCACCTGAAGAATCTTCGTCCCCGAGCTTGCAGTCTTTTTCCAAACGGGAGCTTTCCCATTGAAATCAATTGAGCGCCCGAAGGCTTAAAAGCACCCTGCACCCAGTCGCCCAAGTGGCCCTGGCAGTGTAACCTCTGCACCTATCAACTTCCCCATTTGCCCTGAGCAAGTGACCAGGAGCCCAGCTCCCACAGCCGCTTGGCCTGCTAGTCAGCAGCCCGCAACCAAGGCCCCCCTGCCTCCCATAGGATAACATTGGGCCTAACTCACTCTGCACCCGGCTGCCCCTGCGCCGCTGAGGGTGTAACAACTGTTCTGTAGTAGGGGATCTCTGTGTATAGTCATAATCTAGTGAATAGTCCCGCCCATGTGCGTGGACCCCGGAGCAATAAAAATAATCTCTTAAGTTGTCAAGCCATGCAGACCTGCATCCACACTTAAGAGAGGATTCAAAGACAGATAATGCAGCCTATATCCACAGGCTACACTGTCCAGTACTTCAACTAGAAAATTCCACCAACATCCACAAACAGCACTGCCTGCCCAGCTTTTTCCACAGAGAAAAACCTGCCTCTACCAGCAAAAGCCTCTGGAATGATAGAGGGAGGAATGGACAGACAAGCCCCATAGGCTGCCATTATGTGGCTCAGAACAGGATACTGTGCCTTTAAGAAAACTTTCCAGAACTTTTCCAGTGTCCCAGAATGCACAGCAGGTCCCTTTTACTTTCAGTTCTTTTTTCCGGCTCCTGCTAGCAGGACCCTGGAGCATTGAGCTCTCCCTTTTCAAGGGTTGATTTGGATTTGTTCACTTTTCAAGCGCTTATTAAGTACCTTGTTGCCTTCCTTCTTGTGTGTGCTCTGTGTTGTCAACATGCCTGGCTTGTTTGACAAGTGCCCAGAGTGCGAGAGAAAGAAGGCCAAGTCGGACCCACACAGGGTGTGCATTGTCTGCCTTCCCCAGTCCCATGTTCCAGAGGAGTGTGACATTTGCCAATCTTTCTCAGCCAGGACCCTGAGAGAAAGGATGAAGATCAGGCTCCAAGCCCTGGAGGACAGAAGGCTGAGGGCACAAGGTGGGTCAGGACGGGCTGATTCTGCCCATGCTGAGGCCCCTGGGGGGCTCCCCAGGGGCAGGAAGCCCAGCAAACGTCCCCATTCTCCGTCGACTACGGCGTCGAGGGGGATGGCTGCAGTCTGTTAACTGTCTCCCCAGGGCTCTGGGGAGAAACGGCGTCGACGCTAGACGTCGAGGGAGCCGTCGAAGACATCCTCTTTGTCGACGCCGTCGACTTCTCCGTCGAGTCATCGGCGTCGAACAGTCCCGGCGTAGGCGCTCGCCGTCGAGGCGAGTTCGCCGTCGGCAAAGAGAAGTTCACCGTCGAGGGGATCCCCGACGTCTAGGACCTGTCACAGGCGTTCGCCGTCGAGGAGGCGCCTTCGCCGTCGAGGAGGCGCCTTCGCCGTCGAGGAGGCGCCTTCGCCGTCGAGGAGGCGCCTTCGC
Source organism: Triturus cristatus (assembly GCF_964204655.1). Classification (NCBI taxonomy): domain Eukaryota; kingdom Metazoa; phylum Chordata; class Amphibia; order Caudata; family Salamandridae; genus Triturus; species Triturus cristatus. The sequence continues at coordinate 1,299,701,807 of NC_140590.1, forward strand.
CGTCGAGGAGGCGTTCATCGACACCGAGGCAGCGCAGGAGGAGTCCTGACGCCAGGAGTCGCTCGGGGTCACAAAGGAAGAGAACTGAGTCACCGGGCTCGGTGTACTCAGTGGTGTATACACCGCCTAGGTCGCCACCCTTTCCTCCTTTGCCAAGGGAGCCCTCACCACGGATCCCTACGTCACCTCCTCCTCCGCCTCCTCCGCCTCCTCCTCCGCCGCCTCCTCTGCCGCCTCCTCCTCCGCCTCCTCCTCCTCCTCCTCCTCCTCCTCCTCCTCATACCATTCCTCCTCCTCCTCATACCATTCCGCCGCCGCCACCTCCTCCTCATACCATTCCGCCGCCACCTCCTCATACCATTCCGCCTCCTCCTCCTCATACCATTCCGCCTCCTCCTCCTCATACCATGCCGCCGCCGCCGCCGCCTCCTCATACCATTCCGCCTCCTCCGCCTCCTCCTCGTACCATTCCGCCGCCTCCTCGTACCATTCCGCCGCCTCCTCGTACCATTCCGCCGCCTCCTCATACCATTCCGCCTCACACACCGTCGGACCCACCTGTGGCCCCGCCACGGTCGGTGTCGTTGCCTAGGTATCCGACGCCGCCGAAGAGAACTCCGAGGCCGCGGCACCAGGTTGAGCCGCCTGCGCCTGCGAGGCCGGCTGAGTGGCCGAAGCCAAACAGATCGCGCTCCCACTCCGGACGGAGAGGAAGATCACGGAGCCGTGGATGGTCGTCATCGACATCTGGGCGACGCCGCAGGAGGCGCAGAGCCAGTTCCCGCACCCAATCGTCTGCCAGGGACTACTCGCCGACGCTGTCTGACTCGCCAGGGATGGGAGTATCGCCTGTCGACGATAGTCTCCTTCCAGGAGGTTCTACTGAGGGGTGCGGCCAAGCTAGGGATCACGGTGATGGTGCCAACACCTACGACGTCCGTGATCTTCGAGACGCTGCACAAGAAGCACCTGCCTCGCCCCCTGCTGCCACTAGTGCCGGGATTGGTGGAGCCCGCTACGGAGTTGTTCCTCACTCCGGCGGTGACAAAACCAGCCCCCTCAAGGCTCCTGAAGAAGTATCGGGCGCCGGAATCGGACCCGACCTTTCTGAGGATGACCTGCCCTGCAGCTGCTAAAAAGAGGAAGACACCAACTGCTTTGGCCCCAGCCCTACCGGCCTGTCGACCCTCGAACCTGCTTCTGCTCCAACCCGGCATCTCTTGTGGCCAGCAACCTCACCAACCCCGGAGGACCTGGCTACCTTTTGGCTCTAAGCCCCTGGGACTCCCATAAGTAGAGGCTCTACTCAAAACCTACCTCTAATCCCTGGCAGCAGCCCGGAACCACGAACCCAGCACACTCTGCACCAGCCAAGCCTGGCCAGTGCCGGAGTGGACCAAGACCACGGGGACGACCCCACGGCGACTGTGACCCAAAGTCCGGCACCCAAGGACCTCCCTCAACACTCCTGAAGGAGCCTGCCGCCTCAGAACAAGGTGCCCCCCCCAACTGCGATCAACAGAGGGTAAGATTTCCCGACACCAAAAGGCACCCCTGCACGCGGCGCCCCACGGCCCCCTGTGCCCAATCCCGGGGTACCTACCTATCCTCCAACTACCCAACTTACCTCTCGAAGTGGTGGTGGCACCTGAAGAATCCTCGTCCCCGAGCTTGCAGTCTTTTTTTCGAAACCGGAGATTTCCCATTGAAATCAATTGAGCGCCCGAAGGCTCAAAAGCACCCTGCACCCAGCTGCCCGAGTGGCCCTGGCAGTGAAACCTCTACACCTACCTACTTCCCCACTTGCCCTGAGCAAGTGACCAGGAGCCCAGCTCCCACAGCCGCGTGGCTTGCCAGTCAGCAGCCACCAACCAAGGCTCCCCTATCCCTCATAGGATAACATTGGTCCTAACTCACGCTGCACCCGGCCGCCCTAGAGCCGTCGATACGGAGGCCGAGAGACTACGTCGTCATAAGGCTCAGGTCGAGGGATCGCCTGCGGGCCTTACCCAAGATCAATCGCACGGTTCTTCGGCCCGCCTCAAGGCCCGGCCTCGAACATTTCACAGGAGCCATAATTATCGAAGACGACTGGATTCCCTTCAGTGAAACCGAAACCGTCCGTCGCACCGGTTCCATCGAAACCAAAACCGAACGTGAAACAGGTTGCGATCGGCACGAAGGCCTCGAAGCCCTCCACTCCTTCGACTCCGGCAAAGGTCATCGGCACCGACAGCGCCAAAAGAGATTTCGGTGCCGAGCTCACCGCAACGGGTCCGGGCGCCGAGCCTAAGAAGAAGGCCCTCGGTCCCCACAAGGCGCCTCGGCCTATGTGTGAGAAAGTGGGTTTCTGTTGCAGTAACCCCCCCTTTTTTTGCCTAATAGCTGATGCACTTTTCCTTGTTGTGCCCTGGGCTCCTGCCAATCAGGTGCCCAGGGCCTATGTTCCTTCCTTAAAACACACAAACTCCCAATTGGCAAACCCTGGCCACATGTCAGCCCCTGGTAAATGGTACCCTAGGTACCCAGGGCCTTGTGACCAGGGAAGGCCTCTAAGGGCTGCAGCACTCATTGTGCCACCCTTAGAGGCCCTGTACCCTTACACACACACACTGCCTTTGCAGGCTGAGTGTCTGGGTGCAGGACAAAACAAAGAGTCGACATGGCACACATCTCTGTGTGCCATGCCCATTACCTATACTGCCAAGGCATATGTCAGCCACCCCTCTGGCTGGGTGCCTTATGCCTATGGTGTGGGCACAGGAGCAGGAGCCCTGTGCCCCTACAGTACCCAGGTCCATTCCTGGGCACTGTAAGTACAGTGCTGCCTTTTACAAGTACATGGTGCTGAGAGCTCGTCAAACACGAACTCCACAGCACCATAAGGGCAACACTGAAGACTGGGAAGTTTGGTATCAAACTTCTCAGCACATTAAACCCACACTGATGCCAGTGTGGGATTTAATGTACTAAGCACCCCAGAGGGCATCTTAGAGATGCCCCCTTACAGCTAACCTACAATCCACGTCTGCTCTGAGGCTGCCCAGGCTGCCACACAGCAGACACGTTGCTGGACCCCTGGGTGGGAGAGCCCCTGCTCTCCCGGGCCTGCAACAATGCACATCCTGGGTGAGGTGAGAAATCTCCTCCCCCAGGATGAGCAAAGGGAAGCTTCAAAGGCACGCCGCCAGTTGGAGTTTCCCCAGGCCACTGCAACCCTCCACTCTGGCAGGAAGCTTGGCCGGAAACCCCATACAAGGACAGGGGATGTGCCAGCCTGCCCACCCCACCCCTCAGGTGGGGGAGGCGAGGTGAAGCACATCTCCGGGCTCTCGCCATCTTGAAGATGGGAGGCCCTACCCTATCAGGATTAGGCTACTGCCCTCCTCCCACAGGAGAGAGGCAGGATAGGGGGTGTACCCACCCCAGGACAAGGACCCATTGGTCCCTGGCCTTCACCTACCTGTAACGCCCCTAAATCTAGTATTTAGGGGCCCCCTGAACCTTCCTTCCCCAGATTCCAGATAGAAACTTACAAGAAGAGCAAGAAGAAAAAAGACCTGCCCTGCAGCTGCTAAAAAGAGGAAGACACCAACTGCTTTGGCCCCAGCCCTACCGGCCTGTCGACCCTCGAACCTGCTCCTGCTCCAGCGCGGCATCTCTTGTGGCCAGCAACCTCAAAAACCCCGGAGGACCTGGCTACCTTTGACCTCTGATTCCCTGGGACTCCCATGAGTAGAGGCTCTACTCGAGAAACCTATTCCTAACTCCTGGCAGCAGCCCGGAACCGCGGACCCAACACACTCTGCACCAGCCAAGCCTGGCCAGTGCCAGAGTGGACAAAGACCCTGAGGACGACCCCACGGCGACTGTGACCCCGAGTCCGGCACCCAAGGACCCCCCTCGACATCCTGGACGAAGCCTGCAGCCTCAGAACCGAGTGCCACCCCAGCCGCGATCAACCAGAGGGTAAGATTCCCGACGTCAAAAGGCACCCCTGCACCCGGCGCCCTGCGGCCCCCTGTGCCCAATCCCGGGGTACCCACCTAACCTACAACTACCCAACTTACCCCTCGAAGTGGTGGTGGCACCGGAAACATCCTCGTCCCCGAGCCTGCAGCCTTTTTCCAAACCGGAACATTCCCATTGACTTCCATTGAGCGCCCGAAGGCTCAAAAGCACCCTGCACCCAGCCGCCCGAGTGGCCCTGGCAGTGCACTCTCTACACTAACTTACTTCCCCACTTGCCCTGAGTAAGTGACCAGGAGCCCAGCTCCCACAGACGCGTGGCTTGCCAGACAGCAGCCACCAACCAAGGCCCCCCTATCCCTCATAGGATAACATTGGGCCTAACTCACTCTGCACCCGGCCGTCCTGAAACCGCTGAGGGTGAACCAACTGTACCCACCTGACACTGGGGGACCCCTGAGTCTATGCCCGGAATTCCAACTCTGCCAGTCGAGTGCTTACCCTTAAACCGCTAACTTCATTTTCCTCATAGGGTAACATTGACTGGCTTTTTCTAAGTGTGAACTTTTCAAAACTGCAAAAATTCACCAAAAATCAGCCAAGTGACAAAAACGAATTTACTCACCTGCTCCTAGGTGAGCTCCCAGTGCTGGATCTTGGTGCCCAGCCCTGACCCTGAAAAGTGTTCGCAACTATACTTACCTCTAACTCATTTTTCTCCCATAGGAAACCATTGTCTGCTTTTCTGTGAAATTTCTTCTAAGTGTCTACTTTTGCAAATTCGAAATATTCTTTTAAAATCGTACCATTTCTGCAAACGAAATTACTTACCTGCTTTTGATAAGGACCCCAGTCCTGGGTCTAGGCACCCAGTCCTGGATTACTAAAGTAACGATAAAGTACTCTACCTGCAATTTGCATTTCTTGCCATAGAGATCCATAGAATGTTTTCTGTGAAATATTTTCTAAGTGCTAACTTTTGAAATAGCTAAATATTATTTAAAAATCATTACAGTTATTAAGTCGACTTTCATCACTTTGATTCTGAATACTGACCCCAGGCTGGTTCTAGGAGCCAGACCTGGAATTCCAAAAGTAATCTGAAAAGTAATTTATTACAAATAACCTGAATTTACCATTGAGCTCAATGCATTGTTATGTTTAGGAAATAGGATTGTTTATTGCAACCAACTGTGACTGTTTACACAAATTTATTGCTTGAAACAAAAGTATTTATATTCAACCTCTCATTCTGAGAAAGTATATTTTTTCCCCCTTTGTGGTTCTAAAAATAAAACAAGCATATATTTTATATATACAAATCATTGGCCTAGAGTTCAGTTATTGAGTGTGTGAAACCATTTGCTGACTGAGTGTGTACAATAAATGCTTTACACTGTCCTCTGGTACTGCCTTACTGCTCGACCAAGCTACCACTTTTGAGAGTAAGGTCATACCTAACTTTGACCTCTATCAGCCTCTGGGGGACTGTGGACTCTGTACACCCTGTACCTATTAGGGAACAGTATATACAGAGCCACTTTCTCACACTATGGCACCGAAGATTACGGCCCAAGCCACCAAGGTCAAGGTGGCCGACCCGTCGACGTCGAAGACTGCGGCGCCTGCCAAATCATCGACTCCGACGAGCGTCGATACCTCCCTTCGGATCGACGACCCAAAGACTGGAAATAAGTCGGATGCCGCTTCGACGCCTACCTCCAAGATGCCGATCGGTTCCAAGGCGCCATCTGCGTTCACCTTGCAACAGGTCTCAGCATCGTTGCAACGCATCAGAGACCGGGCAACCCTCCACTCTACGTCTGGTCCCGAAACGCACAAGGCCGCAAAATCACACTCTGCGCCGGCGCACATCACATTTGGATTGCCGCCACCCACAGCGCCGAAAATGTTCGAAATTCGGACACGTGTCCGCCAAACACAGTCCCTATCCACTGGACAAACCGATATCGAGCCTTCACAGGCACACTTTATCGACACCGACACTGGTAGGTTGATGCTCCGCAAGCGGAAAATCACGCCAGAGAAGGGCTTGGACTCATACAAAATTCCTCTGAAACACAAATTGCCGGCAGGTTCAGAACCAGTGCTTCATGAACACTGTGAGAAAGTGGCTCTGTATATACTGTTCCCTAATAGGTACAGGGTGTACAGAGTCCACAGTCCCCCAGAGGCTGATAGAGGTCAAAGTTAGGTATGACCTTACTCTCAAAAGTGGTAGCTTGGTCGAGCAGTAAGGCAGTACCAGAGGACAGTGTAAAGCATTTATTGTACACACTCAGTCAGCAAATGGTCTCACACACTCAATAACTGAACTCTAGGCTAATGGTTTATATATATATATATATATATATATATATATAATATATGCTGGTTTTATTTTTAGAACCACAAAGGGGGTAAAAATATACTTTCTCAGAATGAGAGGTTGAATATAAATACTTTTGTCTTAAGCAATAAATTTGTGTAAACAGTCACAGTTGGTTGCAATAAACAATCCTATTTCCTAAACATAACAATGCATTGAGCTCAATGGTAAATTCAGGTTATTTGTAATAAATTACTTTTCAGATTACTTTTGGAATTCCAGGTCTGGCTCCTAGAACCAGCCTTGGGTCAGTATTCAGAATCAAGTGATGAAAGTCGACTTAATAACTGTAAGGATTTTTAAATAATATTTAGCTATTTCAAAAGTTAGCACTTAGAAAATATTTCAAAGAAAACATTCAATGGATCTCTATGGCAAGAAATTCAAATTGCAGGTAGAGTACTTTATCGTTACTTTAGTAATCCAGGACTGGGTGCCTAGACCCAGGACTGGGGTCCTTATCAAAAGCAGGTAAGTAATTTCGTTTGCAGAAATGGTACGATTTTAAAAGAATATTTCAAATTTGCAAAAATAGACACTTAGAAGAAATTTCACAGAAAAGCAGACAATGGTTTCCTATGGGAGAAAAATGAGTTAGAGGTAAGTATAGTTGTGAACACTTTTCAGGGTCCGGGCTGGGCACCAAGATCCAGCACTGGGAGCTCACCTAGGAGCAGGTGAGTAAATTCGTTTTTGTCACTTGGCTGATTTTTGGTGAATTTTTGCAGTTTTGAAAAGTTCACACTTAGAAAAAGCCAGTCAATGTTACCCTATGAGGAAAATGAAGTTAGCGGTTTAAGGGTAAGTACTCGACTGGTAGTGTTGAAATTCCGGGCATGGACTCAGGGGTCCCCCAGTGTCAGGTAGGTACAGTTGGTTCACCCTCAGCGGTTTCAGGACGGCCGGGTGCAGAGAGAGTTAGGCCCAATGTTATCCTATGAGGGATAGGGGGGGGGCCTTGGTTGGTGGCTGCTGTCTGGCAAGCCACGCGGCTGTGGGAGCTGGGCTCCTGGTCACTTACTCAGGGCAAGTGGGGAAGTAGGTTAGTGTAGAGAGGGCACTGCCAGGGCCACTCGGGCGGCTGGGTGCAGGGTGCTTTTGAGCCTTCGGGCGCTCAATGTAAATCAATGGGAATGTTCCGGTTTGGAAAAAGGCTGCAGGCTCGGGGACGAGGATGTTTCAGGTGCCACCACCACTTCGAGAGGTAAGTTGGGTAGTTGTAGGTTAGGTGGGTACCCCGGGATTGGGCACAGGGGGCCGCAGGGCGCCGGGTGCAGGGGTGCCTTTTGACGTCGGGAATCTTACCCTCTGGTTGATCGCGGTTGGGGTGGCACTTGGTTCTGAGGCTGCAGGCTTCCTCCGGGATGTCGAGGGGGGTCCTTGGGTGCCGGACTCGGGGTCACAGTCGCCGTGGGGTCGTCCTCAGGGTCTTTGTCCACTCCGGCACTGGCCAGGCTTGGCTGGTGCAGTGTGTGTTGGGTCTGCGGTTCTGGGCTGCTGCCAGGGGTTAAAAATAGGTTTCTTGAGTAGAGCCTCTACTCATGGGAGTCCCAGGGGCTTAGAGCCAAAAGGTAGCCAGGTCCTCCGGGGTTGGTGAGGTTGCTGGCCACGAGAGATGCCGCGCTGGTGCAGGTTCGAGAGTCGACAGGCCGGTAGGGCTGGGGCCTAAGCAGTTGGTGTCTTCTTCACTTTTTAGCAGCTGCAGGGCAGGTCTTTGTTCTTCTTGCTCTTCTTGTAATTTTCTATCTGGAATCTGAGGAAGGAAGGTTCAGGGTGCCCCTAAATACTAGATTTAGGGGCGTTACAGGTAGGTGAAGGCCAGGGACCAATGGGTCCTTGTCCTGGGGTGGGTACACCCCCTATCCTGCCTCTCTCCTGTGGGAGGGGGGCAGTAGCCTAATCCTGATAGGGTAGGGCCTCCCATCTTCAAGATGGCGAGAGCCCGGAGATGTGCTTCACCTCGCCTCCCCCACCTGAGGGGTGGGGTGGGCAGGCTGGCACATCCCCTGTCCTTGTATGGGGTTTCCGGCCAAGCTTCCCACCAGAGTGGGGGGTTGCAGTGGCCTGGGGAAACTCCAAATGGCGGCCTGCCTTTGAAGCTTCCCTTTGCTCATCCTGGGGGAGGAGATTTCTCACCTCACCCAGGATGTGCATTGTTGCAGGCCCGGGAGAGCAGGGGCTCTCCCACCCAGGGGTCCAGCAACGTGTCTGCTGTGTGGCAGCCTGGGCAGCCTCAGAGCAGACGTGGATTGTAAGTTAGCTGTAAGGGGGCATCTCTAAGATGCCCTCTGGGGTGCTTAGTACATTAAGTCCTACACTGGCATCAGTGTGGGTTCAATGTGCTGAGAAGTTTGATACCAAACTTCCCAGGCTTCAGTGTTGCCAATATGGTGCTGTGGAGCTCGTGTTTGACAAGCTCTCAGCACCATGTACTCTTAAATGACAGCACTGCACTTACAGTGCCCAGGAATGGACCCGGGTACTGTAGGGGCACAGGGCTCCTGCTCCTGTGCCCACACCATAGGCGTAATGCACCCAGCTAGAGGGGTGGCTGACATATGCCTTGGCAGTGTAGGTGATGGGCATGGTACACAGTGATGTGTGCCATGTCGACTCTTTGTTTTGTCCTGCACCCAGACACTCAGCCTGCAAGGGCAGTGTGTGTGTAAGGGTACAGGGCCTCTGAGGGTGGCATAATGAGTGCTGCAGCCCTTAGAGGCCTTCCCTGGCCACAAGGCCCTGGGTACCTAGGGTACCATTTACTAGGGGCTGACATGTGGCTAGGGTTTGCCAATTTGGAGTTTGTGTGGTTTAAGGAAGGAACATAGGCCCTGGGCACCTGATTGGCAGGAACCCAGGGTACACTCAATCGAAGTACATTCAGCAATTTAGCAAAAAGTGGGGGCATACCATGCAAGAAAGATGGCACTTTCTCACAAACACTTTCAACCCTTCCATCAGGATCCGCCGTCCTTTTCTCCTACGCATTCAGAGGCAGACGCAGGAGAGGACTATATAGGGGATGATACCACCTACCCTGGGGATATCGATCCTGATGATCACTTGCAAGACCCAGATCAGGCATGGTATGACCCCACCGACCAGGGTAACGCACCAGATACTCCTGACACGCAGCTTTACAATATAAAGACCTCTCCCACAGAGGACACTCCTGCCTTTAATGCCCTCATAGAACGGGCTGCTGCCAATCATGGAGTGGAACTCCATTCTGACACTGTAGAAGACGACTTCTTAGTGGACACTTTCGCCTCCTCTGAGAAAACCGTCAAAACTCTGCCAATGTTGAAGGGAGTTCTAAAACCTGCAAAAGACATTTTTAAAGAAACAACCAGGGCACGGGTGCTGAACCCCAGAATCGAAAAGAAATACAAGCCTGCACCCGGAGACCCTATGTACATTAGGGGTCAGTTACCTTTAGACTCCATGGTTGTTACTAATGCTCACAAACGAGCCCATTCACAAACAACGGGTGATGCTCCTCCCCCCGACAAGGAGTCCAAAGTGCTGGAGACATCAGGCAAAAGGATAGCAGCGCAAGCGGCAAACATCTGGCGCATTGCCAACACACAGGCACTCCTGGCCCGTTATGATAGGTCCCACTACGACACACTAGAATCACTGCTACAACATTTGCCAGATGAATACAAAGAGGCAGCGGAGCTCCTTATCAGAGAGGGACAACTCCTTACCAATGCGTCCATCAAATGCGCACTGGATGCAGCCGACACTGCAGCAAGGGCGATCAACACAAGCGTCATGTTGAGGAGGCACGCATGGTTGAGAATCTCAGGCTTCAAGCCTGAGATTCAGAACAATATCTTAAATCAACCGGTCAACCCAGACTATTTATTTGGCCCTGAAGTTGACACTACCCTCTCAAAAATCAAGGACGACACTGAAACTGCAAAATCAGTGGGGGCTCTGCAGTCGCAGCAGTTTCGTAGTGGCTCCTTTCGTCGCCCCGGGAATAGAGGAGCAGCTAGAGGTCAGGGGTCCCAGCAGCAGTACAATAAAGGGGGCACACAAAGTAACTATGATAAAACCACCAGAGGTGGATATCGTGGATCCAGCACCAAAGGCAGAGGACGTGGGTATGGCAACACTAGGTCCTCCCCCAAAAACAAATAGTGACGCCTTCTCCCTGCCCCCGACCACATAACACCTGTCGGGGGGGGGGGGGGGAGACTCAAGCAGTTCCTGTCCGTCTGGAAAACCATCACCACAGACAGGTGGGTCAGGGACATTATCCAGTACGGTTACTGTCTAGAATGAACGTCCACTCCACCCAACATACCGCCAAAGCACCGTCCTATGTCCGTAGAGCACTTAGCATTATTGCAGCAGGGAGTACTAAGTATGCTGCAAAAAGGTGCAATAGAGGTCGTGCCCGTCAACCAGCAGGGGACAGGGGTGTACTCTCTGTACTTCTTAATCCCAAAAAAGGACGGTTCGCTCGGACCTATACTAGACCTGAGACCCCTCAACCACTACATTCTATCAGAGCATTTCCATATGCTCACCCTACAGCAGGTTCTACCGCTACTCAGTCAGGGTGACTTCCTAGCCACACTGGACTTGAAAGATGCGTATTTCCACATACCCATACACCCATCACACAGAAAATATCTCAGGTTCACTATTCAGGGGCATCACTATCAGTTCAAAGTTCTCCCCTTCGGAGTAACAACGGCACCCAGGGTCTTTACCAAGTGCCTAGCATCAGTGGCTGCACATCTACGGAGACAGCACATTCACGTCTTCCCTTACCTGGACGACTGGCTTGTTCAGGCAAAGTCAGCCCAGCAATGTGCCAGCCACATGTCCCTCACCATTCACCTTCTTCACAGTCTGGGATTCTCACTAAATTACCCAAAATCACATCTCCAACCCGCACACGTACGACAGTACCTGGGCGCGACCATAAACACTCTGGCAGCCACAGCTCAGCCAAATTTAGTGAGGATCAACAGCATGCAACTGCTGATCACAAAGTTCAAACCTCAACACTCCCTTCCTGCGTGAGTGTTCATGCAGTTGATAGGCATGATGGCCTCCTGCATTTTCATAGTCCCGCACGCGAGACTACATATGCGCCCGCTTCAGGAGTGCTTAGCACGTCAATGGAATCAGGCTCACGGACAATTAAAAGACCTAGTGTTGGTGAGCGGTCGGGCATACAACTCTCTGCATTGGTGGAATCCACAAAACCTTTGCAAGGGCCGACCGTTCCAAGAGCCTGTTCCGCAAAAAATTCTGACAGCGGATGCCTCTCTCCAGGGATGGGGAGCTCATGTACTCAATTATACAGTGCAGGGACTATGGACGACAGCAAAAGAAGATGCACATCAACATTCTGGAACTGATGGCAATCTTCCTAGCCATGAAGGCATTCAAAGTACACTTGTGCAACAAAGTCGTGTTGATCCGGACGGACAACATGACTGCCATGTACTACATACAGAAGCAGGGAGGAACACACTCTCCACAGTTGTCTCATCTGGCTCAGAGCATGTGGAAGTGGGCCATTCAGAGGAACATATTCCTCATGGCGGAACACCTCCCGGGCAAGGACAACCAGATGGCGGATCTGCTCAGCAGACACAGCCACCAGATGCACGAGTGGGAGCTACATCCGTCAGTACTCCAACCGTACTTCCAACAGTGGGGTCATCCAGAGATAGACCTATTAGCCACAAACAAACGCAAAATGCCAAAGCTTTGCCGCCAGGTTCCAACATCCGCAGTCACAGGGCAATGCGATATGGATGAACTGGTCCGGCAGATTTGCGTACGCTTTTCCCCCAGCGCCATTAATACCGCTAGTGGCACGCAAACTGCGACAGCACTCACTGACACTCATCCTAGTTGCTCCCACATGGGCACGCCAACCATGGTACACCACCTTTCTAGAACTTTCCGTGGTGCCGCATCAAAGGCTGCGGATCAAACCCGCACTTTTAACGCAGAACCATGGCGAAATTCAGCACCCAGATCCGCAACAGCTGAACCTGGCAATCTGGCTCCTGAAGTCTTAGAGTTTGGCTACCTAAACCTGCCACCTGACTGTATGGATATCATCAAGGAGGCCAGAAGACCCACTACCAGAGCTTGCTATGCGGCTAAATGGAAGAGGTTTGTCATTTACTGCAACAACAATGACATTAACCCGCTGGTGATCCATTCAAAACATCATCTGTTCCCTCTTACACTTATACCGATGCAATCTGGCATACAACTCCATACTTATCCATTTAACCGCGATAGCAGCCTATCTTCAAAACAGGCAGCACCTCTCTTTATTCAGAGTGCCTGCCATCAAAGCCTTCTTAGAGGGACTCAAACGAGTAATTCCCCCAAGACACCCACCGGCACCAGTGTGGAACCTCAATGTGGTCCTCACCAGATTAATGGGTCCACCTTTTGAACCTCTTCATTCATGTGAGATTCAATTCCTCACCTGGAAAGTAGCTTTCTTAGTGGCAATCACTTCGTTAAGAAGAGTTAGTGAACTCCAGGCACTAACCATTCAAGAGCCATTCATACAGGTTCAGGCAAACAGAGTTGTACTATGTACCAACCCCAAATTCATGCCTAAAGTGATATCGCAGTTCCACATGAATCAAACTATTGAACTGCCTGTTTTCTTTCCAAGTCCACAAAATGTCGCAGAGATAATGCTCCATACACTAGATGTAAAGAGGGCCCTCATGTACTATATAGACAGAACAAAGGATTTTAGGAAAACTAAACAACTCTTTGTTGCCTTTTGTCCACAACACAAGGGCAACGCCATTTCCAAAGCAGGGATAGCCATATGGATCGTTAAATGTATTCAAATTTGCTATCAAAAAGCCAAACGCACATTAACGATTCCCCCACGAGCCCACTCAACACGAAAGTTAGGGGCGTCCATGGCTTTCCTAGGAAACATTCCTTTACAGGAAATATGTAGAGCAGCCACATGGTCCACTATACATACATTTACCAAACACTACTGTGTAGATGTACACTCAAAACAGCAGGCAGCTGTAGGACAGGCTGTTCTCAAAACTCTTTTTCAGACTGCTGCAGATGGCACGGGCAGCCGCCGCTAATGGAGGGACTGCTATATAATCTATGCACAGATATGAATTCAGCAGCCCACATGCCTCGAACTGAATATGCTACTTAACAGTATGCATCTGTTCTTGGCATGTAGGGCTGCTGACATTCATATCGCCCACCCTCCTCCCCGGCGCCTGTAGCGGCTGCAGCACTCAGAATTACTGTATAGCATGGTCATCACTTACTGTATCTACTCCATCACTGCCACAATGGCGAAAAACAATCTGAGGATGGAGAGGATGCCCATGCGCACTGCAGTCCAGGGGAGGAGCCACCTATCTCGTGATACTTCGAAGACTCTTCCAGGACAACAATGTGCAATCATCCGGACCCAACACTAGGCGGCGATCTATGCACAGATATGAATGTCAGCAGCCCTACATGCCAAGAACAGATGCATACTGGTAAGTAGCATATTCAACTTGCCTGTTTTGGATAAAGGTCCCAGTACTGAGTCTAGGTACCCAGTACTGGACTACAAAAGTAACGAGAACATACTATACCTGTAACTTGCATTTTCTGCCATAGGGAATCATTGACTGTTTTCTATGAAATATTTTTTAAGTGTCAACTTTTAAAATAGCTAAATATTGTTTAAAAAAACATCACAGTAATTAAGTCTACTTTCATCACTTGATTCGAAGTACTGACCCAGGACTAAATCTAGGATCCAGTCCTGGAATTCCAAAAGTAATCCTATAAGTAATCTGTGGCGATTAACATGAAACTTCCATTGAACTCAATGCATTATTGTGTTTAAAATAGTGTTGCCTATTGCAACCACTTGTAACTGTTTACAAAAGTCAATTGCATATTGCAAAAGTATTTATATAAATCATCTCATTCTGAGAAAGTATATTTTAATTCCAATTGTTGGTTCTAAAATAAAACAAGCATATATTTTTTTATATATAAACCATTGGCCTAGAGTTAAGTTATTGAGTGTGTGAGATCATTTGCTGACTGAGTGTGTGCAACAAATGCTTTACACTGTCCTCTGATACTGCCTTACTGCTCGACCAAGCTACCACTTTAGAGAGTAAGGTTATATCTAACTTTAGCCTCTGTCAAACCCTTGGGGACTGTGGATTCTGTACACCCTGTACCTATTAAGGAACAGTATATACAGAGACACTTTCTCACATTGGTGGATCAGCGGTGGGATACAAACTTGCATTTGTTGGACTACTTGGTTACCATTTGATCACACAACAGAACTCTTAAAATTGCCTTTAGAATTCTGATTGGTCTTTTCCAAAATTACTAAGTCTTGCTAGGGCCTTGCTTAAGTCCCATTAGAATTTTTGAAAAATAAGTCACTATAGTCTGGGTAGAGGATTAGAACTGTCAGGTTAGAATGACTCAAACAAACCCAACTGTTAGTGACAATAATAACATGGACCTGGTGGAGGAGCTCGACCTCCCACCTTACTTACACTTGTCTTTCAAGGAATTGAGATCCCTATGCAAACTTAAAAATTTACCAATGGGCCTGCATCCAACCAAACTAGGGCTCCAGGAGCTCTTGGCTGAGTATGCTAAGGACCACCCATCTGAACATGGTGATAGCCAGTCAGATGAGGAAGGGGAAGCAGAGGAGGTTGACAATAACCCCCCCATACTATCCCCTAGGGAGGAGAGGGCACCCATACCCTTCAATCCAAGGATTAGCATCTGGGGACCTAGAGATCACACAGTTGACTCTGGTACCAGAGATCACTGGGGGACCCACCAGTGAAGAGGACAGCCTTTTAGCGAGGCTGGCCAAAAGAGTAGAGCTAGAGCCCAGGTTCCTGGCTCTAGAAAAAGGAGAGAGCTGGGTTTAGCACCCATCAATGGTGGCAGCAATAATAAAAAGGATAGGGAGGAAACTTCTGAACCTAAAATCCCCAAAGGGATTGTCCCCAAATTTGAGGAAGGTGATGACATCACCAAATGGTTCACAGCCTTTGAGAGGGCTTGTGAAATAAGTAAAGAAACCTCTCTGTGGGGCACTCCTGTGGGAACTGTTCTCTGGTAACTGCAGAGACAGGCTTCTGACCCTCTCTGGGCCAGAGGCAGGATCCTATGACCTCATGAGAAAGGCTCTGATTGAGGGATTTGGATTCACTACTGAGGAGTATAGAATTAGATTAAGGGGGGCTCAAAAAACCCAGACCCAGTCCTGGATAGACTTTGTAGACTTCTCAGTAAAGACACTGGATGGTTAGTTAGCTGGACATGGTGTGCAGGATTTTACTGGATTGTACAATTTATTCATGAAGGAACATATATTAAGTAACTGCACAAATGAAAAGTTGCATCAGCATTTGGTAGACCTAGGTCTAATTCTCCCCAAGAATTGGGAAACGAGGCAGACCACTGGGTCAAGACTAGGGTGACTAGGACGTCCACTGGGAGTGACCAAAACAAAGGGGTCCCAAAGCCTCCCCAGAAGAAAGAGTGAACCCATTGCGGATAGAAGTAAGGAGTCCCAGGTAGCCCCCCAAAAACCTGACCAGGAGGGTGGGCCCAAAGACACCTCACAAACTAAACCAGGGTACCAAGGTAAGAGTTGGGATCCCCACAGAATATGGTGTTTCAACTGTCAGAAGTCTGGACACCACACCCAGGACTCTAGCTGTCCTAAAAACAGGATCCCTAGTACAGCTTCAGGGGTGACTAGTGTAGCCCCAGGGGTTGCCAGTGTAGCTTGGGAGGGAGGGTCCTCAGATGAGGAAGTCCTCCTAGCTTTCAACTGGGGAATGGGCCCAAGAAGCAAGCTGGAGATCCCAGAGGGGAGTAGACACTTCCACCTACTGGTGAATGGAATCCCAGCCACTGCCCTGAGAGATACCTGTGCCAGTCACACTGTGGTACATGACAGGTTGGTATTCCCACACCAGTATGTCCCAGGGGAAACAACAAGGGTAAGGACTGTCCCAGGGGGAGTCACTGTTAGGCCTGTGGCTATAGTGCCCCTAGCCACAGCTGGGTCCCTTAGATGGAGAAAAGTGATAGTCAGTAAAAACCTCCTCCTTGATTGTCTCTTGGGAAATGATCACTTAGATGTGGAACTGAGCCAAAGAGAGGTGCTGGCCCAATGCCAGGCCTCGCTCAAAGAACCTGTGGGGGCTCAACCTGCAGTCGGTGCAGCTGAGTCCCAAAAGAGTGAGAAGAAACAGGGTAGGAAAGGTGGGCAACTGTTGGCCACAGTTCCAGAGAGCCAGGGAGATTCTATCCCAGTGAAGTAAAACTCCAACAATGGCACTAGTACAGCCCTCCCTAACCAACAACAAGACCTGACTAGTCAGGCAACTGTCCAGCCTGAGTTAGTGGCTCCTCAGATGGTAGAACAAAGGGTGGAGAAGGAGTGTTCCCTACAAAGAGTAGTGACCCCACATCCTCAAACAGACCAACAGCCAGGACCCAAGGAGACCTATAAGATAGCTCCCTCACTTACCAGTCAGGAGCTAAAGGTGTGGTTCTGGGCACTGACAGCTGGCAGCAGCCTCTGCTGGGTGTTAGCCTTCATGGCAGCCCTATCCTTGGCATGGTGGCCTAACCCCCTGCCAAATAGCAAGTCAGGCCCCCTGACCTTATTGGTCATGGTGGGGTTGCTCAAGCTGTGGGTAACCTCTGTGGGTAAGCCTGGCCTAGCTCTGGCTAAGTTAGAACTTACAGAGGTATGCACCCTTAAACCCAAAATAAAAAGATGGGACAAGGACACTAAAAGACAAGGAGAGGAGCCTTGGGAGTTAGGTCCTGAAACTTATGACAGGCCAGCTCCCCAAAGGGACTAGCCTGGACAGAAGGATAGAAGGCAGAGTAGGCCCTGCAACTTTCAAACCACTTCCCCAACTCTTCCTCGCCTGAAAGACTAGGTAGACTCTCCCAGCATTGGCAGAAGTCTCCTGGCCTTTGGGCTGGGGGGGGGGCTTGTGTAAGAAAGTGGTTTTCTGTTGCAGTAACCCCCCCCCCCCTTCTTTTTTTTGCCTAATAGCTGATGCACTTTTTCTTGTTGTGCCCTAGGCTCCTGCCAATCAGGTGCCCAGGGCCTGTGTTCCTTCCCTAAAAACTGCCTAACAGCCAAAACACAAATTGGCAAACCCTGGCCACATGTCAGCCCCTGGTAAATGGTACCCTAGGTACCCAGAGCCTTGTGACCAGGGAAGGCCTCTAAGGGCTGCAGCACTCATTGTGCCACCCTTAGAGGCCCTGTACCCTAACACACACACACTGCTCTTGCAGGCTGAGTGTCTGGATACAAGACAAAACAGAGTCGACATGGCACACATCCCTGTGTGCCATGCGCACAACCTACACTGCCCTGGCATCCATCAGCCACCCCTCTAGCTGGGTGCCCTATGCCAGTGGTGTGGGCACAGAGGCAGGAGCCCTGTGCCCCTACAGTACCCAGGTCCATTCCTGGGTCCTGTAAGTGCAGTGCTGCCAGCCAAGAGAATATGGTGCTGGGAGCTTGTAGGTGAAGGTAGGTGAAGGGCAGGGACCAATGGGTCCCTGTCCTGGGCTGGGTACACCCCCTAACCTGCCTCTCTCCTGTGGGAGGGGGCCAGTAGCCTAGTCCTGATAGGGTAGGGCTTCCCATCTTCAAGATGGCGAGAGCCCAGAGATGTGCTTCACCTCGCCTCCCCCACCTGAGGGGTGGGGTTGGCAGACTGGCACATCCCCTGTCCTTATTTGGGGTTTCCGGCCAAAGCTTCCCGCCAGAGTGGGGGGTTGCAGGGGCCTGGGGAAGCTCAGAGGCGGCATGCCTTTGAAGCTTCCCCCCTGCCCATCCTGGGGGAGGAGATTTAGCACCTTGCCCAGGATGCGCATTGTTGCAGGCCCAGGAGAGCAGGGGCTCTCCCACCCAGGGGTCCAGCAACATGTCGGCTGTGTGGCAGCCTAGGCAGCCTCAGAACAGACGTGGATTGTAGGTTTAGGTTTCAGGGGGCCTCTCCAAGATGCCCTCTGTGGTGCTTGGTACATTAAATCACACACTGGCATCAGTGTGGATTTAATGTGCTGAGCAGTTTGATACCAAACTTCTCAGTCTTCAGTGTTGCCATTATGGTGCTGTGGAGTTCGTGTTTGATGAGCTCTCAGCAACATGTACTCTTAAATGGCAGCACTGCACTTACAGTGCTCAGGAATGGACCTGGGTACTATAGGGGCACAGGGCTCCTGTGCCCACACCATTGGCATAAGGCACCCAGCTAGAGGGGTGGCTGATGTATGCCATGGCAGTGTAGGTGATGGGCATGGCACACAGGGATGTGTGTAATGTCGACTTGGTTTTGTCTTGCACCCAGACAGCCTGCAAAGGCAGTGTGTGTGTGTGTAAGGGTACAGGGCCTCTAAGGGTGGCACAATGAGTGCTGCAGCCCGTAGAGGCCTTCCCTGGTCACAAGGCCCTGGGCACCATTTACCAGGGGATGACATGTGGCCAGGGTTTGCCAATTCGGAGGTTTTTGTTTAGGGAAGGAATATAGGTCCTGGGCACCTGATTGGCAGGAGTCCAGGACACACTCAGTCAAAGTACATTCAGCAATTCAGCAAAAAGTGGGGGCATACCATGCAAGAAAGATGGCACTTTCTCACATTGTTTTCTGATACTGCTGTACTGCTCGACCAAGCTACCACTTTAGAGAGCAAGGTTTTATCTATCGTTAGCCTCTGCCAAATCTTTGGGGACAGTTGGACTCTGTACACACTGTACCTTACCATGGTGCAGTATATACAGAGCCACTTTCTTACAAAAATCACAAGGGAATCAAAAGTACTAAAATACTTAATGCATCTACTACAAAGTAAACTAAGCTACGCATCCTGAAGGGTGCACTTAGCGGCGATATTGGCTTACACAAGAGGAGAAATGAGGAAAAGTTTCTTAACCTCCCAAGTAGTAAAAAGATTCTAGAAGGAGCAAAGAGAATCACACCTCCAAACAGAATGCCGGCACCGGCATGGAACCTCAACGTGGTGCTAACGCAATTGATGAAGGCCCCTTTTGAGCCTTTTCACAAAGCTACACTGCACATGCTCACGTTAAAGACAGCCTTCTTAGTGGCTATCACATCAATACGAAGTGTTAGTGAATTGCAAGTGCTAACACTTCAAGAGCCTTACCTGCAAATACAAAATGATAGGATTGTAATGGGAACAGACCCACACATCTTGCCAAAGATGGTGTCACGGTTCCACATCAATCAGACAATTCAAATACTTTGTTTTTTCCAAAAACCAGCCACAAGCACAGAAGGGACGCTACACACACTGGACGCCAGGAGGGTGATAATGCACTATACAGAAAGGATAAAGGAGTGCAGAAAGACAAAGCAGTTCTTTGTTTCCTTTGTCAGCAGTTTTTTGGGACGACCAGTTACCAAAAATACCCTTGCACGGTGGATTGCACAAACCATACAACTCTGCCACAAACGAGCAGGACAACTGTTACAAGGAGCAGCTCATGCCCACTCAACAAGGAAGAAAGGAGCTACAATTGCGTTTCTAGCGAACACACCAATTCAAGACATTTGCCAAGCTGCAACATGGTCTTCAGTGCACACGTTCACTAAGCACTACTGTGTAGATATCCAAATGAACAAGGAAGCACAAGTGGGACAGAAGGTCTTACAATACATATTCAGTAACCAGAGCTCATCTTCCACCCAGCCACCACAATAAGGACAAACCGCTACAAAGTCTATGCACAGCATTGTGAATCCAGAAAGATTCACACTGCAAAACGTATAGTTTCTTACCTGTCAGTGTAATTTTGCAGCTTGAAGATTTTCTGGATTCACTAGTGAACCCACCCTCCTCTGCCTGAAAGATGAGACGGGAAGAAACGGATTAAAACTGGAGAAAGACTTACAAGATTAGAGGAGAAACCAAGTAAAACAGGACAAGAAAAAAGAATCCGAAGATGGCGACCAAAGGTGGGAGGCTCCGGAGGAAGCGAGTCAACGTCACGAAGGACACCAAATGGTGGTATGTTGACGCCCACCTGGGCCACGAAAAAAGAGAAGAAATACTAAATTCCGGACCCAACCACTAGATGGCGGAATAATGCACAGCATAGTGAATCCAGAAAGTCTTCAAGCTGCAAAACTACACCGACGGGTAAGAAACTATACGTTACTGGATAGAACAGTTGAAAAATGCATTAGGAATTGTACTTCGTTTGATTTACAGGGGAGCAGTATTATGCAACACTTAGCAAATGCAGTACATTGAAATGAATGGGCTTCTACAATAAATTGCAGGTAAGTAACTTTTACGATACTCTTTCTAACTCAGTGCTGGAGGCCTAGATTTAGCACTGGGACATTTCCTGAAAACAGTTGATGGTTATTTCGATTTTTAAAGAATATTTTAAGTTTACAAAACTCCACACTTAGTCGTTTTTTCGAAAGAAAATTGTCAGTGTTTTTCTATGGAAGAAAAACAGGTTATCGGTTTGCAGGTAAGTAAACAACTGTGGGTGTTAAGGTTCTGGGGTTAGACTCTGGGGTCCCCCAGGGTCAGTGATGCACTGAGATTGCACCCTCAGCGGCACTAGGGCGGCTGGGTGCAGGGGACTGTTTTGAGGTCTGGTATTTCCAATGGAGAACCTCCGGGACAAAAACACTGCAGGCTCGGGTCGAGGATCTTCTGTGTGTGACCACCACTTCGAGGGGTAAGTTGGGATCTCATGGGTTGGTTAGGCACAGTTGGTTTGGGGACACAAGGCCGTGGGGCATCTGGTGCAGGGGTGCCTTGGGATGTCGGATTTTCTTACTCGCTCTGGTCGCGGTGGGGGGTCCTCTGGATTGAGGCTGCAGGCGTCGTCTGGAGGCTTGAGGCAGGTCAGGTGTCGCCGGATCTCGGGTCAGGATCGCTGGGGGAACCTCCTCGTGGTTTAGGTTCACTGGAGTTCGGGCTGGGGTTTGCGGGTGCAGAGTGTGCTGGATTCGCGGTCTCTGGCTGGCACCAGAAGCTGCAGTTTAAACACGTCCGATGTTCTCCAGAGATAGTCCTTGAAGTGAAGGCAGGCAGGTCCTCCGGGGTTTGAGAGTCTGCTGGCTGTAGGACACGCAGGGATTTCGCAAGAGCAGGTTCGAGGGGAGACAGGGCTGGCGCCAAGTCAGTGGGCGTCGTCCTTGTTAGCTCTGCGCAGTTCTTCGGTCCTTCTTATCTTTTCTTGTGGTTTCTAATCTGAGGAAGCAAGGTTCTGGTTGCCCGCTAAATACTACATTTAGGGACTTTACAGGTAGGTAGAGGGCAGGGACCAACAGGTCCCCCTCCTGGGGTGGGTACACCCCCTATTCTGTCACTCTCCTGTGGGAGAGGGACAGGAGCCTGTCCCTGGTTGGCTGGGTCCCCTCATCCTCAAGATGGTGGGGACTTGAGGTTGTGCTTCACCTCTCCTCCCCCAACTGAGGGGTGTAGCTGACAGAGGTGGGCACACCTCCCTTCCTCACTTGTTTTTTCCGCCTGCTCTCCCGCCCAAAGTGGGGGGTAGAACTAGTGGGGACCAGTTGCAGAAAGCAGCAAATGCTTTGGAGAGGCTCACAAAAGTGACATGCCTTTGATGCTTCTCCTTTGTGAACCCTGCTCATCCTGGGGGAGGAGGCTTGGCACCTCATCCCAGGATGCGCATTGTTTTAGGCTCTCGACCCAGGGGTCCTGAAACATGTCTGGTGGTGGCAGCCTATGCAGCCACTCAGTCAGATCACTAGTAGTGGGTTGGATTTCAGGGGGCAGCTCTTAGATGCCCTCTTGTGCATTTTACGTTAAATCCCACACTGGCATCAGTGTGGGTTTAACCCCTTCTCTGCCAGGCCTTTTCCCCCTCCTGTGCCAAGCCTTTTTTTGGCTATTTGGGGTAGTGCGCGCTGAGGCCCCTGTAACTTTTTGACCACATAAGGTATCCTCGCCAATTTTGCGTCCTTTTCTTCCAACATGGGGATTCTAAAGGTACTCGTGGTTTGTGGATTCCCCTGGAGGGGTCACATAAATGAGCCAAAATACAGCAACATTTTGTTTTTTGGGGGGGAAAATGGGAAAAACGGGCTGCAAATGAAAGCATCTGGGTTTTTCCCTGCAAATGTTATCAAAAAAAGGGTTTGTGAGGCTGAAATCACCATGTTCGAGGCATATGAGCTGCAGATTACACACTTGTGCATAGATCGCAATCTGGTGTTGGGCCCGGATGTTTGCAGTTTGTTTTTCCCCTTGGAAAGTCTTTGGAAGTCATGAGCTTCGGCTCCATCCTCAGATTGTATTTTTCCGCCATCGGGCTCGGATGTAATCTTCGCGCTCCGATTCCGAACAGCTTCCAGTTCGACGAACGACGCCCAATCCTCACCCCAATTCGCGGTATTGTTTTCGATCGCGATCTCCCCACTCGACGTGCCTCTCATCGGCAAGACCTTCGGTTCCAGTCGTCGACGGCGGCCTTCAGGTCTACCCAAGCTCCGGTCCTGGCTAATGGAAAGGACTCGATTTAAAAAGTGTCCTCGATGTGGGTCCAAATTCCCCCACACTGATCTCCACGAGGTGTGCAACCTCTGCCTCTCCCCTGAACACGAGGCTCGAGACTGTCCGGCGTGTAAATCCTTACGGTCCAAGAAAACGATTCGGTAACGAAGAGCCAGAAGAACCATGGCACACTCTTCGGCGATCCCGGACGACATCTTCGGGGAAGGCGTCAATGCTCCAGAACAACACACTGACGAGGGACTCGTCAGCGCATCCGATTCAGATGTGGAGGACATCACTCCGGCCCAGAGGGTCGTACTACCCCCACCCAACCCCCTCCCACACCCTTACCGGCACTGAAAAAGGCTTCGGTCACGCCTTCGTCTTCGGGCCTAAGCACGACCAAAGACACTGCTTCCCACACCGCACTTTCGGGACCGGTAAAGAAGCCAATTAAGCCTTCAGGCGGCTTTGGCTCGAGCCAGCCCACCGTCGAAGCCGATAAACACTCTTCGGCACCGAAAAAGAAACCGGCCTCCATCTCGACACCGAGCCCCCACACCGAAACACTCGGGGTCGAGACCCAGCTCCTCGGCACCGACCCCATCTTCTGTACCGACAAAAGCCCACAAGACAACCGGCACCGACACTTCGAAGCCGAAATCCATCTCGGTGCCTACTAAACAATCGGAGCTTTCCAAGCATGGTTCCAAACAACGAACCAGAAACCAACGGCCCGACGCCGACGGACCAACCTCTCCAGAACTATTCACACCGGATCCCTTACAAAAAACATTAACTAAGGATCCCAAAACTGGACATTTGATGCTCTCTATCAAAAATAGACAGACAAACCTGCTCCACCTCCAAAAAGGAAGGACTCTGCTACCTCCCCTTTCAGACTACCTTCCCCACCGCCGCCACCTTCTCCACTCCTACCTCATCATTCCCCCACCGCATCCCCGGACGATGATCAAGGGGATCCATACGACGACATAGGGGATGTACCCCAAGATATACCTACAGGGGACCCCACTCCCACAGGATCCCCAGACCCATGGGACTATTATAATATCCCTGATGTCCCTAACGTCCCACAAGACGATCTTTACCCTTCCAGACCTTCTCCACCAGAAGACTCCTTGGGGTTCAACCATTTATTGCAAAGGGCGGCACACTACCATGGGGTAGATTTACATACCGACCCAGTGGAGGAGGATTTCCTCCTAGATACATTTGTCACCACACATAGGACCACCTCCATATTGCCTATGCTAAAGGGTGTTATAAAACATGCACGGGAGGTCTTTAAGGACCCAGTCAGGGGCAGGGTCATTAACCTGCGCATTGAGAAGAAATATATAGCCGCCCCAACAGATCCCTCCTACATCAGAGGGCCAGCGCCACTAGATTCCTTGGTAGTATCCATAGCACGGAAAAGGGCCAACTCCCAGGCGTCAGGTGACGCACCACCACCTGACAGAGTCTAAACTCTTGGACGCGTCAGGCAAGCGTACTCCATCTCAAGCGGCCAATATATGGCATATCGGCAATACACAAGCACTACTAGCGAGGTATGACGGGGCCCATTATGACGAGCTAGAAGCCATAATGCACCATCTCCCTGATAAATACAAAGCTAGGGCCAATGAGCTAATTCAGGAGGGCAAAACAATTACCAATACCTCCATACGTTGTGCCTTAGATGCAGCAGACACAGTCTCTAGGGCTATCAATACTAGTGTCCTCCTCCGTCGCCATTCCTGGCTAAGGATATCCGGTTTTAAACCGGAGGTACAAGCCTCCATCCTCAACCATCCCTTTGACCAGGAACATCTGTTTGTCCCCAAAGTGGATGACGCCCTAGAGAAAATGAAAAAGGACACAGACACGGCAAAATCCATAGTAGCCTTACAATCTCACCCTCCCAGACGCTCCTTTCGCCGCTCTTCCTTTCGGAGCACATCCAGAGGCTACTCCTCAGACACCGCTTCCACTTCATACAAATCCACTACTCAGTACACCTTTACAAGGGGTTACCAAAGAGGCGGCTACAGGGGCAACAATTACAAAGGCCGAGGCAAAACAAACACTGGCCGATCTGCCACCGCGCCTACCCAATAACTTCCCTCCACTTCCCCCAGACCATCACACTCCGGTCGGGGCAGACTCCAACATTTCCTTCCGGTCTGGACTACCATCACCTCAGACAAATGGGTAACACAAATAATTCGGTCAGGCTACTGCCTAGAGCCAACATCTACCCCCCCCAAACATTCCACCCAGGCAACACCCGATGTCACCAGAACTTCTGCTGCTACTCAAGCAGGAGGTAATCTCCCTCCTAGACAAACAGGCAATAGAACACGTTCCTACCAACCAACAAAATATGGGGGTCTACTCCCTATATTTTCTCATACCAAAAAGCGACGAGACTCTACGGCCCATCCTAGACCTTCGGCCCCTAAACAAATACATACTCAGACCACTTTCATATGGTGACGCTTCAGCAGGTACTTCCGCTACTTTCCCAAAACGACTTCCTCACCACTTTGGACCTAAACGATGCTTACTTCCACATTCCACTGCACAACGCTCACAGGAAGTACTTCAGATTTGTAGTGGACGGCCAACACTACCAACTCAAAGTGCTCCCGTTCGTAGTCACAACCGCACCACGAGTATTCACCAAGTGCCTAGCAGTGGTGGCAGCACATCTGCGAAGACAACACATTCATGTCTTCCCATACCTAGACGACTGGTTGATAAAAGCCAGTTCATACAATCAGTGTGTACAACACACACCCACACCACGATCCAGCTACTTCACCAGCTGGGCTTGAAGGTAAACCACAAATTCCCATCTCCAACCATCCCACATAAAACAATACCTAGGTGCCACTATTGACACCTCAAAAGCGCTCGCCCTACCCCAATCCTGCCAGGATTGCAAGCATTCAGGCTCTACGCGCAAAATTCATAGCACAACACTCCCTTCCAGCTCGGGTGTCCATGCAACTAATAGGGATGATGGCCTCTTGCATCTTCATAGTACCTCACGCAAGACTCCAGTGCGTCCTCTCCAAGAGTGCTTAGCGCACCAATGGAACCAGGCCCAGGGTCAATTAACAGATCTGGTGTTGGTAGACGGTCGTACCCATCGCTCTCTGCAGTGGTGGACCACCACAAACCTTTCCAAAGGTCGACCGTTCCTGGACCCGGTTTCCCAGATAGTACTAACAGACGCATCGCTCTCCGGCTGATGAGCTCATCTATTACATCTCGCCATGCAAGGCAAATGGACACCTCAACAGAAGCTTCTTCATATCAACCATCTGGAGTTACTAGCAATCTTCCTAGCCCTAAAATCCTTTCAAACACAGATTTCGGGCAAGGCAGTCCTTATCCGCACAGACAACATGACAGCGATGTATTCTATTCAAAAACAAGGTGGCACACACTCTCCACAGCTCTCTCAATTAGCACAGAGCATATGGAGATGGGCCATACCCCAGAAAATCTTTCTCCTAGCCCAACATGTCCCAGGAGTACAAAACACTATGGCAGATCTACTCAGCAGACAAACACAACAACTCCACGAGTGGGAACTTCACCCGCAAGTTCTTCACCCATACTTTCAAATGTGGGGGCATCCACAGATAGACCTCTTCGCTACCCACGAAAACAAAAAATGCCCAAGCTTCGCCGCCAGATACCCACACCCATTGTCCAAAGGCAATGCAATATGGATGAACTGGTCATGCAGATTTGCGTACGCTTTTCCGCCTCTCCCACTCATTCCACTAGTGGTGCACAAACTACAACAGCACTCCCTCATACTAATATTAGTAGCGCCAACTTGGGCCAGACAGCCGTGGTACACCACACTGCTGGAACTATCAGTAGTACCGCATCAAAAATTACGCCTCTCTCCACACCTCTTAACCCAGAACCATGGAGAGATCAGACACCCGGACCCAGCTCAGCCTTGCGATCTGGCTCCTGAAATCCTAGAATTCGGGTACCTAAATCTTCCCCATGACTGTATGAACAGGCAACATCTCTCTCTTTAGAGTACCTGCCATTAAAGCCTTCATGGAAGGCCTTGAAAGAATAATTCCCCCCAGAGTGCCATCCTCACCTGTGTGGAACCTAAATATCGTTCTCACCAGACTAATGGGTCCTTCTTTTGAACCCCTACACAAATGTGAACTTCAATTCTTAACATGGAAAACCGCTTTTCTTGTAGCCATCACTTCCCTCAGAAGGGTCAGTGAGATACAAGCATTTACTATTCAAGAACCTTTTCTACAAATGCACCATAATAATGTGGTTCTCCGTACCAACCCAAAATTCCTCCCCAAAGTCATTTCTCCTTTTCACGTAAACCAATCTGTAGAACTACCAGTATTCTTCTCGCAACCACAAACTGTTGCAGAAAGAGCTCTTCACACACTAGATGTCAAACAAGACTTACTCTACTACATCGAGAGAACACAACCTTTCCGTAAGACCAAACAACTGTTTGTCTCTTTCTCTCCACCCCACAAGGGCAACCCCATCTCCAAGTCGGGGATAGCTAGGTGGATTGTCCAATGCATTCAGATTTGCTACCATAAAGCAAAACTAACGCTATCCGTTCCCTCTAAAGCCCATTCTACACGTAAAATAGGGGCTTCAATGGCTTTTCTAGGAAACATCCCATTAGACGACATCTGGAAAGCAGCTACATGGTCAACACCGCACACTTTCACCAAAGACTATTGTGTAGATGTGCAAACTAAGCAACATGCTAGTGTGGGCCTGGCTGTACTCAAAACATTATTTCAAACCACTGCAGCAGATACGGGTGGTCGCCGCTAAGGATGGGTACTGCTATATAATCTATGCACAAGTGTGTAATCTGCAGCTCATATGCCTCGAACGGAATATGCTACTTACCAGTATGCATCTGTTCTTGGCATGTAGAGCTGCAAATCTACACACTCCCACCCTTTATCTGTTCCAGTTTATCTTATTTAGATAACACACACATGGGCATCTTCACTGTTATTACTACGCTCCATCTTTCCCTGCTGGCGAAAAACAATCTGAGGATGGAGCCGAAGCCCATGCGCAATACGATCCAATGGAGGAGTCACCGACCTCGTGACTTCCAAAGACTTTCCAAGAGGAAAAACAAACTGCAAACATCGGGGCCAAACACCAGATCTATGCAAAAGTGTGTAGATCTGCAGCCCTACATGCCAAGAACAGATGCATACTGGTAAGTAGCATATTCCTTTCCCAGCTTTTAGGGGATACCAGACTTTTGTCAGAAACCCACATTTTTTTGCAGTTTTGGCATTTTTCTGGGACACAGCCTATTTTTGCTATTTTTTGTGCTTTCAAACTCCTTCCAGTTAATGGTAGAAATGGGTACAAAAGCAATAATGGATCCTGGACAGCTATATATTTTAGAGAAGTAGACCAAATTCTGAATTCAGCAAAGGGTCATTTTTGTTGATCCATAAAGGTTTCTTTATAGAAACTAAGCGTTGAATATAGGATAAATTGAAAATTAGTTGAAAAAAACAGCCTTTTGCTTCAACCTTTTCACCTGTAACTTCTTCTAATTATGACAGCTCTTTGAAAGCAATATACCGTTACATCCACTGGACATTACTAGTTGTGGGGATATATAGGACTTGTAGGTTCACCAAGAACCAGACGAACCCAGAGCCAAAAACTGAGCAGCAACTTGCAAATGTTTTTTTATTATGTACCGGGTATATAGTAATTATTCTGTAAAAATGTGTATATGGAAAAATCGGTATGAAAGACACCTATATATTTCTGAAATGGGAACAAAATATAGAGTTTAGAAACAGTAGATATTTGCACATTTCCGAAATTGGGAATACTCATACTAGCATGAGAATTATCAGTCATTTTTTAAAATGACTTCTTTTTTACCCAATGTCTTTCATTTGGAAGGCAGAAATGCATCGAAAGTCAATAGGTAATAACAGTTCCTTTACAAATCTGAATTACCTTAAGTCTCCAGATAAAAATGGTACCTCACTTGTATGGGTAGGCATAGTGCCCACGACAGGAAATTGCTCAAAACCCAACTTGAACACACCACATTTTCACAATGAAAAATTACCTTTTTTTTTTTTTTTTTATAGCAAAGTGCTTAGCTGTAGTTTTTTAACCCTAGCTCTGCCGGCACCTAGGGAAACCTAGAAAACCTATAAATTTTTGAAAACTAGACACCCAGGGGAATCCAGGATGGGGTGACTTGACTGCCTCTCACCAGGTTCTATTACCCAGAATCCCTTGCAAACCTAAACTTCTGTTAAAAAAAAAAAAACATTTTCCTCACATTTCTGTGGTGTAAAGTTCTGAAATTTGTGTAGATCCACAAATTTCCACCCACCCCGCATTCCCTTAAGTCTTTTGAGAAAAATGGTACCTCACTTGTGTGGGTCGGCCTAGTGCCCGCGACAGGAAACGGCGCAAAACGTAACGTGGACACACCTCAATTTCGCTGTGAAAAATGACCCTTTTTTGGCAAAGTACCTAGCTGTAGTTTTTGAACCATAGCTCTGCCGGCACCTAGGGAAACCTACCAAACCCACACATTTCTGAAAACTAGACCCCCGGGGAGATTTAAGGGAGGTATGGCTTGCGTGGATTCCCTCCGTTTCCTTACCCAGAATGCCCTGCAAACCTCAGTTAGCTGAAAAAAATCACTTTTCTCACACATTTGTTGTGTGGGAAAGTTGTGGCATCACCGGGCTGACACAAATTTCCTACCACCCAGTGTTCTCCCGGGTCTCCCGATAAAAACAGTGCCTCACTCGTGTGGGAGGCCCAAGTACCCGTGACAGGCAAGGGCCCAAAACGTATTGAGGCAACATCAAAATTGCCTACCTCAAAACAGGCAGAAAGGCTGTAATGGTGGCGGGTGGGTAGGGGCATGGGCCTGCCTGTTTTGGGCAGCCCTCACCCCTATTTTCACTTTTAAAAAAATCCCTGGTGTCTAGTGGCCCCCCCCCCCCCCTGATTGGGCGCTACTGCCCCCACCTGCCTCCGGGGGGGGGGGGACTAAATGTTGCCAAAATAAACTTGGGGGAGCAGAGGCCATTGCCCAAGGGGCCGCTCCCCCCTCCCTGGTGTCTAGTGGGTGGATCCCTGCTTGTGGATCGCCCTCTTGTGGCGATCCCCAAGCAGGGATCCACTGGGGAGGGTACCATTGGAAAGGGGAGATTCTCCCCTTTCCAATGATACCTCTCCCGTCTTTCTACGTGGTCAGGGGGCACGTAGAAAGGGAAACTGAAATGAGCTTCTTGGCTCATTTCAGTTTCGTTCCACTGAAATGACGTCAGTGCGGATTTCCCAGGGGATGCCTCATGACGAGCTGGACTCTTCATGGGCACACGAGAACTGTGTGCCATGATGAGTCCAGCTCGTCATGGGCATTCAAGGGGTTAATGTGCAGAGAAGTTTGCCAAACTTCTCAGTCTTCAATGTAGCGATTATGGTGTTGTGGAGTTCGTGATGACAAACTCCCAGCACCATATACACTTAATGGCAGCACTGCACTTACAGTGCCCAGGAATGGACTTGGGCACCCTAGGGGTACAGGGCTCATGCACCTGTACCCTCACCACTGGGATAGGGCACCCAGCTAGAGAGGTGGCTGATGTATGCCAGGGTAGTGGTTTGTGGGCATGGCACTCAGGGATGTGTGCCATATCGAGACTTCACTTTGTTCTGCACCAGAGCACTCAGTCTACAAAGGCAGTGTGTGAGTGTCCGGGTACGGGGACTCTGAAGGTGGCACAGTAAGTGCTGCAGCCCTTAGAAGCCTTCTCTGGTCACAGTGCCTTGGGTACCTGTGGTACCATTAATCAGGGGGTGACATGTGGCCAGAGATGCCAATTCCTGGACCGAGCCTGCAGCTAAAAACCAAAACTGAAAATCCCCATTGAAAACAGGGCACCAGACGCCAAAACAGCACCCTGCACTCAGCCGCCCCTGTGCCACTACAGGTGCACTTTGTGTGCTAAACCGGATCCCCCTTTGCCCTGAGCCTAACACCAGGAGCTTGGCTCCCACAACCTTGCGGCCTGCTTGCCAGCAGCCACCAACCAGAGACCCCCAATCCCTCATTGGATAACATTGGGCCTCAGCACTGCACCCGGCCGCCCTAGTGCCGCTGAGGGTGTAACAAGAGTGCATCCTTGACCCTGGGGGAACCCTTGTTCAAACCCCAGAAGCTCATCTCCAAAAACCTATTACTTACCTGGTAACGGTTAACTTCATGTTCGAGGCTTATGAGCGGCAGATCACACACTTAGGATAAGATCGCCATCTGGTGTTGGGCTCGGATGATTGCAGGTTGTTGTTGTCTTCGGAAGAAGCCTTTTGGTCACGAGATAGGTGACTCCTCCTCTGGACAACAGTGCGCATTGGCACTCCATCCTCAGATTGTTTTTTTCCGCCATTGGGTTCGGCTGAACTTTTCCACTCCGGCTGAAAACTTCTGAAAATCCAGCTTTCGAAGCGAAAAACCGTTACAACTCGACGTCTAACTTCACTCAGACCGGTTCCGGACACGGCTCATGGAAAGGACACCCTTTAAAAAATGCCCCCAATGTGGAGCAAAGTTCCCCCACAGTGACCACCACGAGGTCTGCAACCTGTGCCTCTCGCCGGAACATAACGAATCCAGTTGTCCAGCCTGCGCCGCATTCCGATCCAAGAAAACCATCCGGGACCGAAGAGCTCGACGCCATATCATGGCCAGACCAGCTCCAGAACCAGAGGACATCTTTGCACAGGATGTCTCGGAAGAAGATTCCGAAGACCTCCAAATCATATCCGAAGCGGACGATTCTGATGACCATCACGCCGAGGCAACGAGTGAGTACCAGTGCCCCTACCCCAACCCCCCCAAAAAAGGCATTGGTCAAGACTCCGCCAGCTGGCCCCAGTCGCGACCGAAAATAGTCTTCAGAAGCCCCGCCCTCGGGCTCGGCTCCGAAGAAATATAAGCCTACAGGTGGCTCGGGCTCGAGCAAACCACATGTTATAGTACCCACAATACCTTCGGCACCGAAGACTCCAGACCTCTCGGCACCGAAGCAGGCTCCGAAACCATCGAGACCGAAATCTCCACCGGCTCCGAAACGTTCTTCGGCACCGAAATCCCCGCCGGCACTGAAAAGTTCTTCGGCACCGAAACAAATGTCTAAAGTCCAAAAAGACACTACCGATCCCCAAAACGTAGATTGGAACCGAAAAAATCGGCACCAGAGCCACTTTCAGACAATGAAGAACTTTGTCGCCCTGATCCCACGCAAAAAAGGATTTATATCAATCCAAAAACTGGACATGTCACCGCTGTGCCATACAAGAAAAGGAAGCTGGACACAACACCTTCTCCAGCTCCCATAAAGGACTCCTCCACCTCACCCATTCGTCCTTCCTCTCCTATATCACCTCTCACCCCACCCCCCTGCCCCACCTCCTTCTCTACCATCTCCTTCACATACACCACCTCCACAGGATGATGATGATGACTTAGGCGGAGGGGGTGATCCGGATGACCCTAATGATCCTTTCACACTCCCGGATACGGCACCCTTAGATGACTGGGCTTACCCTTTACCTGATATTCCTGATCCCACTACATACCCCTCCAAACCCTCCCCTCCAGATGACCACCTAGGGTTTGGGCAGCTGATAAACAGGGCTGCACTTTTCCATGGCGTCACCATGCATTCAGCTACACCCGAAGAAGACTTTCTTCTAACACATTCGAACAGTCTCAAAAATCAGTTCAAATCTTGCCCATGATTAACGGAGTCATAAAACACGCCACAGAGGTTTTTAAAGACCCTGTCAGAGCTAGGGTTCTTAACCCCCGAATTGAAAATAAAATATAGACCTGCCCCACAAGATCCCGGTAACATTAAAGCACAGCTCCCTCTAGACTCTTTAGTAGTTTCAAACGCAAGAAAGCGGGCTAACTCCCAAACAGGAGACACACCGCCCCCAGACAAAGAGTCCAAGCTATTCGAGGCCTTGGGCAAAATAGTTGCAGCACAAGCTGCTAACCATTGGCGTATTGCCAACACACAAGCCCTATTAGCCCGATATGATAGGGCTCATTATGATCAGTTAGAAGATCTTTTACAACACCTACCAGATCAGTACAAATCCCAGGCCAATGACCTCATCCAAGAGGTGTAACTCATATCGAACGCATCAATCAAATGTGCACTAGACGCTGCGGACACTGCTTCTAGGGCGGTCAACACAAGCATACTACTTAGACGCCATGCATGGCTACGTATTTCAGGCTTTAAGCCGGAAGTACAAACAACAATACTTGGTCAACCATTCAACCAAGAGCAACTATTTGGGCCCGCAGTAGACACTGCACTTGAGAAGATGAAAAAAGATAACGAGACTGCTAAATCAATGGGAGCATTACAGTCTCCACAACCACGAGGCTCCTTTCGACGCTCCTTCTATAGGGGAGCATCCAAAAATGTTGGGACAGACACCTCTTCCACTTTCAAAACCTCCGCGCAAACATCCCCCAACAGAGGATATTTTAGAGGAGGATATAGGGGAAACAACATCAAGGGCCGAGGTCGGGGCAATACCAACACCCGCACCTCTCCAGCCACTAAACAGTGACTTGCCTCCACTCCCCCCAGACCATTCCACTCCGGTCGGGGGAAGACTCCAACAGTTCCTACCTGTCTGGAATTCCATTACAACAGACAAGTGGGTAAGACAAATTATCCAGTTTAGTTACTGCCTCGAACTCAAACCCCCCCCCCCACACACACATACCACCCAAACACCGTCCAATGTCACCACACCATCTTACACTACTCAAACAGGAAATTCGGTCCTTGCTTCAAAAACACGCAATAGAACCAGTTCCACTCCAACATCAGGGTACAGGAGTATATTCTCTATACTTTCTAATCCCCAAAAAGGACGAGACGTTAAGACCCATTCTCGACCTCAGACTCCTAAATCAGTACATACTCAGATTACTTCCATATGATCACTCTTCAACAAGTCCTCCCACTACTTCAACAAGACGACTTCCTTGCCACATTGGACCTGAAGGACGCATACTTTGACATCCCCATGCATCCTGCTCACAGGAAGTACCTAAGATTTGTGGTAGACGGACAGCACTATAAGTTTACCGTCCTCCAGTTCGGAGTAACAACTGCACCCAGGGTATTCACCAAATGCCTAGCAGTAGTGGCAGCGCACCTCAGGAGACAACAAATCCATGTCTTGATGTATCTCGACGATTGACTCATAAAAGCCATTACTTTCAACAAATGCGTTCTCCACACTCACCGCACTATTCAAACCTTACATAACTTGGGATTTACCATCAACTATCCCAAATCTCAACTGCAACCCTCCCACATACATCAATATCTGGGAGCCACCATAAATACTTCCAAAGCCTTAGCTTATCCCAGCAAAGCCGGGATAGCCAACATACAAAACCTCATCTTAAAATTTCAAACTCAACACTCTTCCAGCAAGAGTGTTTATGCAACTGTTAGGCATGATGGCGTCATGCATCTCCATTGTGCCTCACGCACGACTTCAAATGCGTCCCTTGCAAGAATGTCTAGCACAACAGTGGAACCAGGCTCACGGACAACTTAACGATCTGGTGTTGGTGGACAGTCGCTCACTTCGCTCACTGAAATGGTGGAACACCATCAACCTGTCCAAAGGGCGACCGTTCTTAGAGCCTCTTCCACAAGTAGTGCTGACAACCGACGCATCTCTCACAGGGTGGGGAGCCCATCTCCTACAACACACCACTCAGGGCAAATGGACCACTCAACAAAAACTGCTCCATATCAATCACCTAGAACTTCTAGCGGTGTTCCTAGCACTGAAATCTTTTCAAGTACATCTAAGGAACAAAACTGTCCTCATCCGCACAGACATGACGACCATGTATTACATACAAAAACAGGGGGGGACACATTCTCTCCAACTGTCCCAACTCGCACAGAACATTTGGAGATGGGCAATTCCCCAAAACATCTACCTGCTAGCGGAACACCTTCCAGGGGTTCACAACCAGATTGCCGATCTCCTAAGTCGACAGACACAACAAATCCACGAATGGGAATTACACCCCAAAGTCCTACTCCCATTCTTCCAAAAATGGGGCCAACCAGACATAGACCTGTTTGCCACACAAAATGCCCAACCTTCGCCGCCAGGTTTCCACACCCACAGTCGAAGGGCAATGCAATATGGATGAACTGGTCAGGCAGATTTGCGTACGCTTTTCCGCCTCTCCCACTCATTCCATTTGTGGTACGCAAGCTCAAACAGTCTCTAAAACTGATTCCAGTAGCTCCCGCTTGGGCACGTCAACCCTGGTTCACGACACTTCTGGAACTCTCGCTAGTTCCACTTCAAAAACTGTGCCTTTCCCCGGCCTTATTAACCCAGAACCATGGAGAAATCAGACACCCAGATCCACAGCAACTGAACTTGGCGATCTGGCTCCTGAAGTCTTAGAGTTCGTGTTGGACAGGCCACATGAGGGGCTTGCTCCCTCCCCGCATGACACGGCCCAAGCCCCGGCCCTCCAGGTGTGACCCACAGGACCAAACCGCAACCCGTCTCCAGACGGAACTCCTGCCCCCGGACATTTATGTATCATGGGGCCGACCCACTCCCGGCTCCCCCGTCCGGACCAGCCGCCATCTTGGACACTGCACCACGAGGCCGCGTGGCCTCAGCTCGACCCTAACCCTGGACCTGGCCAGGCCCCGCCATCCCGGCACCACCATCCACCCAGGAGGTGAACGGACCACTTGGCAGGTCGATGGGAGAAAGGAGTGTCAATGGCTCTCCCCCGCCAGGTGCCGATCGCCCTCCAGCTCCCCCGGGCGCTGGCTCCACCCCCTGCTGGGTGTCTGGACTCCCTCATCCCGGACCTCCCGACCTCCAAGTGCGAGGGTCCGGACATCAAAGGGCGCCAGACCTATAACTAGGGCAGCTCCAGAGCAGGGAGGCAGTTGTATCCTGGAGTCGAGAGACACCGAGAAGAACTCATCCTTGACGGACTACCGGCGCTGCCGTAGCCCTGCCTTGTGAACTATCGTGCTGGCGCTGCTGCGGCCTTCTGCATCCTCCATCCTCGTCTGGACCTGCTGGCGCTGCCGCGGACCGTTGTAACCACCATCTTCATCGGGACCTGCTGGCGCTGCCGCGGACCGTGTAACGACCACCTTCATCGGGACCTGCTGGCGCTGCCGCGGACCGTGTAACGACCACCTTCACCGGGACCTGCTGGCGCTGCCGCGGCCCGTCCAAGCTAGAACACCGAGCTCGAGGATTGTGAGCTATCCATCATCGCATCTACCAGATTGGTAATCAGACTGTCCCGCTACCCCCTTTCCCAAACCCAGAGACTAGAATCGAGGGGACCTCTGAGTCCAGACCTCCTTGTACCATTCCATCGTACCTTAAGAAACTGCTTATAAAGAACGTTAAAGCCTATCCTGGTGGGGTGTACATCTGTGGGGGGGAAGTTATTCGTCTGTACGATCGCTGGAGACGGCTCTCCCCGGAGACCTCTCCCCTTGTCCTCGGCCGACCCTCCCGGTCCGTCTAACAGTTCGGTTACCTCAACCTCCCACCAGACTGTATGAATATCATAAAAGAAGCTAGAAGACCTACTACTAGGGCATGTTATGCTGCAAAATGGAAAAGATTTGCCATTTACTGCACTAACAATAATATACGCCCACTTGATGCTTCCATCCAAAACATTATTTGCTATTTACTACACTTGCAAAGATGCAATTTAGCATATTCCTGCATACGTCTACACCTAGCAGCGTTAGCAGCCTACTTACAAAATCTACAACACTTGTCACTATTTAAGGTACCAGCCATCAAAGCCTTCATGGAAGGTCTCAAAAGAATTATTCCTCCCAGATTACCACCTTCTCCAGTGTGGAATCTAAATATTGTTCTAACAAGGCTCATGGGCCCTCCATTTGAACCTATGCATAAATGCGAACTGCAATTCCTTACATGGAAAGTGGCCTTTCTTATCGCAATCGCATCCCTACGAAGGGTAAGTGAGATACAGGCCTTAACTATTGAAGACCCATTCCTACAACTGCGTCATAACCCAAAATTCCTACCAAAAGCCATTTCCCCTTTCCATCTTAACCAGTCGAGCTGCCAGTCTTCTTCCCTAATCCAGACTCAGTAGCTGAGAGAGCCCTTCATACCTTAGATGTTAAAAGAGCCTTGCTTTATTACATTGACAGAACCAAACCTTTTCGCAAAACCAAACAACTGTTGCTTTCTCTCCACCACATAAAGGCAACCCCATTTCAAAATCGGGTATAGGCAGGTGGATAGTTAAATGTATCCAAATATGTTACCAAAAAACTAAACGCACTCTTACAGTTCCCCCTAGAGCGCACTCCACACGTAAAATAGGGGCTTCCATGGCGTTCTTAGGGAACATTCCCTTAGAAGATATTTGCAAAGCAGCCACATGGTCTACCACACACACCTTCACTAAACATTACCGTGTTGATGTGCAATCCAGACAACAAGCTTCCGTAGGCCAAGCTGTCCTAAAAACTCTATTCCAAACTGCTGCAACAGATACAGGTGACCACCGCT
The DNA here is from genome assembly GCF_964204655.1 of Triturus cristatus. NCBI lineage: Eukaryota > Metazoa > Chordata > Amphibia > Caudata > Salamandridae > Triturus > Triturus cristatus. The sequence continues at coordinate 1,299,739,452 of NC_140590.1, forward strand.
AGGGGAGACACTGCTATATAGTCTATCCTAAGTGTGTCATCTGCAGCTCATATGCCTCGAACGTAATATGCTACTTACCAGTATGCATCTGTTCTTGGCATGTAGAGCTGCAGAGCCACACACGCCCACCCGCCTCCCCGGGACCTGTATCTGTTCCAGCATTGTCCTAATTAGACATTACACATGGACATCCTTTCTCTTCATTCTTATACACTCCATTTCCCATCATGGCGAAAAACAATCTGAGGATGGAGTGGATGCCCATGCACACTGTTGTCCAGAGGAGGAGTCACCTATCTCGTGACCAAAAGGCTTCTTCCGAAGACTACAACAACCTGCAATCATCCGAGCCCAACACCAGATGGCGATCTTATCCTAAGTGTGTGGCTCTGCAGCTCTACATGCCAAGAACAGATGCATACTGGTAAGTAGCATATTTCTTCTCTCCATAGAAATCCATTGACTGTTTTTCTCTGAAAAATGTTTTAAGTGTGGAGTTGTTTTGTATGGAAACCAGAAAAATAACAATTGTGCAAAACTGATTTTACTTACCTTTTCTCCAGGAAATGTCCCAGTGTGCTATCTAGGCATATCACCCTGAGAAGAAAAAGTAATCTAAAAAGTAACGTAAAAGTAACTCACCTGTAATTTTCATTGCAAAGCAGATGCAAAGTATATGTACAGCCTTTCACAGTATTGCATTAGCAGTAATTCAAACTGTAACCATTTCAAAGTAGATTTACAATTGAATTTCAAACTGTATATTTACTGCAAAGTATTTATCAACGTACCTGTGCCAGGCTTACTTGGGTCTAGAAAATAAAATAACTAAAAGAATATTTTTATACAAAACCAATGGGGCACGGTCTTTCAACAGTGGGGAGAGCTTTGGTTGGATCTGTTCGCCTTCAAAGAACGTGCAAGGTCAGCTGTTTTGTGCGCTGGAGTTTCCAAGGCGGCTCTCGCTCGGCAACGCTTTTCGTTGCAAGTGGAGCTCAGGTCTGTTGTATGCCTTTTCGCCCATACCACTTCTGTTCGGAGTTCTTAAGATTTAGAATGACCGGGCCCAAGTCATTCTTGTGGCTCTAGACTGGGCAAGCAGAGACTGGTATCAGAGAGTCTAAAATAAGCATTGAACCGCCAATCAGGCTGCCCCTTCGGTAGGATCTTCTGTCCACCCGGACCTGTCAACTCTCCACCTCCATGCATGAAGATTGAGCTGCGGCAGTTGAGGGCTTTTGATCTTCCTTCCGAAGTATGCAACGTTATTTTAGCGGCAGTCAGCCCTCCACTAATTCCGTATATGCCTGCCACTGTCAAATGTTTGTATCATATTGTAAAGGAAGGTCTATTGACCCTCTTTCTGCTTCTGTCTCCTTTTCTTTTTATTCTTACCCGTGCCCAGCAGGGCTCTGCGTTGGGTACTCTAAAGGGTTATGTTTCTGCTCTATCTGCTTTTTTACGGCTGTCAGATCAATCCTCTCTTAAGTGTCCAATTGTAAACAGGTTCTTGAAAGGGCTTGGTCACTTGTTTCCACCTGGGAACTTTGTCATGCCACAGTAGGACCTTAATTTGGTCCTCACTTTTCTTGTGTGGGCCCTTCAAGCCTTTGCACAGCTGTCCCCTCTGGCTGCTTACCATGAAGACAGCCTGTCTGGTGGTGATAACACCTGCCCGAAGGGTGAGTGAGTTGCAGGCGCGATCATGTGAGCCCTGCTGCATGATGACTTTTGCCGATAAAGTGGTGACCCCATTCCATCTGGGTCAATTGATCACGCTGCCCACCTTTTTTTGCTCTTTCGTATCCCTCTAAAGAACATCATCTCCACCGTCTGGATCCCAAAAGAGTTGCCGTTCTACCTTAACCGCACACAAGAGTTCCAAATGGACAACCAACTCTTTGTGGGGATGTGGGCGCTAAGAAAGGTTGGGCAGTGCAGAAAAGTACCATTTCTCGCTGGGTCGTTAGCTGCATAAAAATGTTCTATGCTTTGGCTAAGAAGCAGCCCCCTGAGGGTTCAAGAGCCCATTGCACTAGGGGAAACGTTGGAACTACGGCCTTGTCTTTGGGTGTCCCAGTCCCGGACATTAGTCAGGCAGCAACACGTTTGCCAAGCACTACTGCCTTGACAGTCTAGTCCGCAGGAATGGGCATTTTGCCCATTCGTTTCTGCAGGACTTTCTTGTGTGAGGAATGTGTCCGCAGCCCACTGCCAGGAGGGTATGGCTTGGATATCTATATTCTAAGGTAAAGAATTTGCAGCTTGAAGTCTCTATCAGATGAACAAGGTACTTACCTTTGGCAACGCATTATTTGGTAGAGACAATATCTAGCTGCAGATTCCTTACCGACCCACCCGTGCCTTCCCGCTCTGCGGGCTTGTGTTAGGGCTAGGGTTACTTCCTTTGTCAGCGCCCTAGTTTTGGCACACACCTATGTCACTTCATTGCTCTGCGCTTCTGGTGTGAAAAAATATAAAGTCCCGATGTCGTCACGCCTGGGTGGTGCCTATATAGGTGATTGTGACGTCCTAACCAACTCTGAGGCAGACTAGGTCACGCAGAGCTGAATGGAGCCACCCGACTGCACGCACAAGGGGTATTGTTCGAGCAAAAGTTTCCGAATCCAACCTGACACCTGGAAAATTCTAAGGTTCGGAATCTGCAACTAGATATTCTCTAACAGATAATGCGTTACCAAAGGTAAGTAACTTGTTATTCAATATGATTATTCCTAGGATTAGTATAAGCTTAAGTATTAATACTTATTTGCTTCTGAATACACTTCTTTAGCAGACCCTTTCCCGGTTCCTCTGCCTTTCTTGAATAAAATAATTTAGATATACCGGATCAACAAATGTAGACCGCTTCTTCAAACTAATGTGAGCTATGAGTACAGATTTGCTTAGCCTAAAACTGATTGGAGTCCCGTTGTTTGACTGCTACCCAGTAAACCATTTAATTTGCTTTTAACTGGAAAGGCCTTGAGTGTCTAGAGTGTGAACGCTCTCTTCTTTTGGTTCTGATGCAATGTTGTGAAAAATAACATTAAGAACAAATTTAAATGCAGATTGAGAAATTGAGGTTTGTTTTTGCTGCTTTTTCCTCCAAAACCAAGCTACTCAGAATTGTAAAAACAAATGTGTTGGCATCCCCATATTGTAAATTCTATCTGATTTTTAACGTATTTAATTTTCAAGTAATGTTTGTGGGCCTAGCTTGATACCATCAGCCATTGCTAGTCCTCCATGCCTTAAAGCATGAGTTGGACTTAGTTATCTTGTATCTTTGAGTCTCTTCAGGTTAATAATTTTTATGACCAAGTAAACTCCATCACTGCATTTAATAGCACTGTGTGAAGCCAATTGGATCAATGCAGCATAACATGACGAAATGAATAATGGTTTTCATCTGTGAGCAGCTTGCTGATTCATGCAGAGGCATACTAACATTATTGTGCAATTATAAGCAGACCAATTCATATTCTTTTCAATTATCGCTGAGCGTCATGACGCTTTGGGGATAAAGCGTGTGATTACTTTAAATGCAGTAACATGTTTTTTACATTTGCCTTTCCTCAGATGCAAACTGACCTATCAAAAATATATTGTAACTTGATTGGTTAAAAACAGCTTGCAGACAAATAAGTTCTAGAGGAATTAGAATTGCTGTACAGGTCAATCCCTATAACCTATTCACAGAAATCTAGCAATAGCTTTTGCTGCAGAGTACAGCCCTTCTGAAAATAGTCCAGTAGAGAAGGACTGCTGTAGGAACCAGGACTCACAGAGCCGAGCAGCAGAATCTGAATATCACAAAGCCCACAGGTTCCATCACAGAAAGAAAAAAGGGACTACAGAAGTAGGTGCAGTGTCGGCCATGAAACCTTATATTGGATCTGTCTAGTTGTACAGTAGGTTATTCAGGAACTGGGAGAAAGGCTGCCTGCCTCAAAGTTCTGTTGCTGGTCTAATGTCCTTAAAAGGTAGAGCAGTGCGTGTGGAAGGGAAGAAGAGGGGGTTCTTGGGTATCTGCTGCAGGTAATAATGTCTCTCCTTATGTCTCTTTTTTTTTTTGCAGATCAAAAAGATGGCTACCAGCGTAAGGAGGGAGGGTACATGAGGAGAGGCGGGTACAGAGGGAACCAGCATAACCAAGGAGGGTACTGAGTCTGCACACCATGCACAGGCTGGTCTTTCCACCTGCCCATAGCTACTCAAAGTGCACCAGAAACATAGTCACTGTCTCCTTCACTCAAGATCCATGGACTGTCTGGAGCAAAAGTTTCCAAGCACTTCACAAAATCCGCATTACCACCATCCCCTGCGCAGAATGGACCTCAGGCCACTAGAAGCCAACTTTGATATCTACACAGAATAATATTTGTGTCCCCATGGGAACATCAACTCTGTATCATCTGCTTGCATCATGTTAAATGTTGTAGCAGGAAGGTCTTGTGCCTAGCCAGTCTAAACAAGTCTTCCTCTTGTGTTCTGCTATTCTTTCCAAAAAGTGCCCTGATCCTGCCTCTCAACTACTGCAGTGATCTTTTCCATCCTCAAAATGTCTCCTCTTCTCCTTATACTGTCGTTCCCCCATTGGGTTGTTCCTGCCCTCATATGGGATCCCACATTTTCCTAAAGTGTCTGCTTTGCTCTACTTTCACAATTGGATCATTGATGTCCATTGGATAACCCCGACAATTGCTTCTCCCTGAAGAGTTATAATATTGCTGGGTCTCCTTTTGGCCGCCTCATTTGAAATTAATAAAAAAGGTGTGAACTCTAAGATTTTCTGCTGTGTTTACAGAGAAGGTCCGTCCTTGCAGTCCGTCGTAGCTGCACCCTGCGAGTGCATGTTGAAAGGTACATGTAACGAGTTTGTCTGCCTTGTCTTTTCTGCAGTTTTGTATACGAGAAGTGTCAAGGTGTCCAGTTTTCTGTTCGGTGTCTGATGAAACTTATTTAAAAAAATAAATAGCCGTTCTTTCTGGTGTACTCAGCCTTGCTATTAAGTAAAATGTGCATGTGGCATTACATTTGACCCAGTGGAAAATTGTCATAGTGAGAAGAACCTGGGAGAAAATTAGACAGTTGACAAATCAATATTTGATATTTTTGCAATCATTTTTTAATCCCATCTAATTGCCTCTTTATTTTTGTTGGCTTGGACCTCTTTTCTCAGTATTGTACTTGTCCATCACACGTGTTCTTTGCGGCCTCATAAGCTGTGAATATGCACAGCGGTTTGTTTAGAATATTATCGTCTTGTGAATTTTCAAAAGATGTTCATGCCAGATAAGTTTTGTGCTGTGCACATTGGTTTGCTACATCAGCAGATATGTGTAGGATAAACGTTGGATGTTAGTCAGGCGCCTATTTATTGTTTTTGAAATGTCACTGATAATTTTAAAAATAGAAGCCAATTAGTGCAGCTTCTGCAGTGCCTTTGAAATTATACTTCTCTGTCTCCTCAGACAAATTTTGTTTCTTCTGAGAAAAACTGTATTTGTAGTCTGTATATGCACATACTCTGCATGCTCCTGCCATGTAGTGTTGGGAATGGATGTCTGCAAGATCTTTTGCTTATAAGTTGTTTTCAAGTCCCAAGACGAGAACACCCTTTCAATTTTGCCCTAAGTGCAACACACTATTTCCGTGGTCAGACCAGCATAGCAATCTATGTGCATAGTTTGAGATAAATCACTTGTTTAGTACCACTCAATCTAGCAACCACTGGCATTTCTCAACCCAAAGGGTAAAACAAACACCATTGTTTTGCTGCTGTGCATGTTATATTATTCACAAACCTCACACTGATGAACAAGGACTGCCTTTTTCATAATATCCTTTCTTTTAATTCAAATCCTCTTTCATTCATGTTTCAGACATCATTCATTGTGGGTGAGACACCCATACTTATGGAATACTTATGGCTATTTATTCATCCACAGCAAGAGACGTATACAAAAAAATATATTTTTTGACATCAGTCATTACCTTAGTAGCTGCACGGTATTATACCAAATTAATGTGTTTGTTTTCTTAGTCATAGCCCTGTTAAACCATGCCCAATCTTCAAGTTGAGGTTCATACCTGACTTTTTGGGTGGCAGTGCATGTATGATTTTACAATTGCTTGGCACCATTGCTTGTAGTGATTTTGCAGTGTACATAAAGTCACAGATGAAGGATACGAGTTGTGTTTTTTCTCTCTAGACTATTGTACTCACTTTTTGAAGTTCAGACAAGTGGATCCGTCCATCAGTGCCTGACCATTAGTTGTACTACTCTTCCTTTTTCACTTATCTTTTCCCATACTTTGCAGAGTTACCATAAACTGGGCCAGGTGAAAGCCTACATGCCTATTTTAGGGTAACAGACAGGATAAAGCATGTTGACCTGTCGCTCACAGTTGTGTTGAACATTTTCCCCTTTTGTATTTTAAACCCGGTCTCTTTGGTACATAATGATCTAGTTCCTCCAAGAGGTAGTTATAATCTGTACTTCCCTATCCCTGAACTCTGCACCATCACCCACACTGATTGCCCACATTGGCAGCATCGATCTGAGGAGCTCTTCTACTGTGGGGAGTAGTATTCCATACCATACATATTGTTTATGGTGTGAGGATGAAGCATGCCACCTAAGGGTGGGTGAGGGCTCCAGCACTAAAAGAAAATACCTTCCCGTTTACTAAAGACAGAGCACCATTATCAAAGTGAGGACCATGTCACTTGCTCATCAGACCTCTAGTACCTTTATTCAATTTTAAAAGAAAGTACTTGTGGGTCTAAAAATGCTCACTGGCCTTTACATTTTTGTTTATGGACCTAAACATCCACGTCTGCCTCCCAAAAGCAGTTGGTTAGAAGAGGGTCTTAAAACATATATTTCTCAGAGGCAAGAGTATTTCCGCTATGAGTCCTTTCAGGTACACTCATGGACCCAAGTCCTTTGGCAGGGTTGGATACAATGGTTAATGTACCGGAAGGGGAGAGGTGGCTCCAACAGGGGCACCTCAGCCTCTAACCAGAGACTCCCCCGCCACCCTTTCAATCACAAACCTGTCGCAGGAAGACTGAGGTTCTTCCTTCAGTGGGTGCTTTTGGTAGTACAGCAGGGTTACCACACCACGCTACCAAACATACCACTTTGTCGACATGTCCTTAGTCATGACCATCTGTCTGCAAAGTGAGGTAGTACTGGTTCTCTTTGCCTGAGGGACCTTTGTACTGGTGCCCCCCACACTATTGCAATGAAAAAGTTTATGAAAAAACAAGGGACTCTGTGGCTCATCCTGGATTTCAAGCCTTTAAACTAAATGATACTGTCAGATCACTTTCACATGATTACTCTGCACAAAATCATCCTACTGCTCCACAAAGGTGACTACTTGGGGACACTGGACCACAAGAGCACCTCTTTCACATCCCCACACACCCAGCTCACCTCCAATGCTTGTGTTTTGTGGATAGCATGACCAGTTAAAAATTCTACAACCCTGAGGGTGCTTACAGAATGTCTAGCTGTAGTGACTGCTCATATTCACAGAAACGTAATGTGCATCTTTCTTTCTTAGGCAACTAGTTGATAAAGTGCAGCAGCAAATACCAGTGCCTAGCACACACTCAAAACAGCAGTGTCTTTGTTTAACAGATTGCGGCTCTCTATCTGTGTCAAACAAATCCTATCTCCAGCCCCAGTAGGTTCAGCGATTTTTTTTGTTTTTTTGTTTTTTTATAGTCTTTTCTAAATGCGGTCACAGTGAGACTACATCAACCAAGGGAGGGTTAAGGCATCTCAAAAGCTGCTGCCTCTTGTTCAGACACTTTGTCATCTCATGGTGCGGATGGTAATGAGACTTTTAGAGAGAACATCTTGGCAAAGATTGGAAGCAAAGTCACAGTGACATTCTTGAAGAGAGAGACCAAGGCCACAGCTATGAGGTACGTAGACTGGGCTGCATTGTTCGGAGGAGTAGCTGTTAGAGAGCCTCAGCCGAGTCAGAGTGCGTCAGGCCTAGGGCAGTGGAGCACAGAGTGCTACCCACATTGTGCTGCAGTTACTCTTGGAAGTGAGGGGGCTGCCTCTGCCGGAGTCCACCCCATGGGTGGCGGGGGCTGCACTACAATTGTTTTATGACTGGAACTGCTGACCTGCCAAGGTGGTGAGGGGGCCTGAGAGGAGGTGCTGTGATGGACTAAGATCTAGGGCTCCTGCTGGGGCGCTATGGCTTGAGACCAAGATGACTACTTTGATTGCATTGAGACAGAGGAGGGGTTCCTAGACTGCTTAAACTACCAGAGGGTTACCCATGCTGCGAAGCTTATGAAGGGGGCAGCACCTGACAAACAAGGGGGGGGATATTCAAAGAATATTTTAAAAATGTATAGTAATGGCGGCAATGGCCATCACTATGAAATATTTCCATTTTGAGGGACTCTGATTTATCCTTGTATGATCTAGCACCTTCCGTGTTGCAACAAAGAGGGGAACGGAAACAAATAAGCAATACCTATGCAAGAATAACATCTCCTGCCAATGAGACCACCCCTTTAGTCTCCTATTTGTGGCATGATCAGAAACAATTATGCCAAAACCCAGGAAGCCAGACAGATCTTGGAACTCTCAGAGGATCCTTGGGCAGACTCAGGTTATACCTCTGGCAAACTGTGACAGGACCAATTGGGAACAGTGAAGAAAAATCGAAGCCTGGCCTCTCCTCCCCCTTGGGGAGATAGCTAAAGCTAGACAAAACTCGATCAGGAAGGTCAAGAAGGTATTAGCAGAACTGGAATCTGGGGAGGGAGCTAAAGTGGTGCAAGAGACTGGTGCAAGGTACACAGCTGTGGACTTTGTGAACATCACGGGTATCTTGATGTGAGGATGGATGGTGGATCTCGAGCGGGGGAGACAGGGAGGGTGTAGGAAGCTGCCTTTTTATGTGATATATCAACAAGTTGATCTACAGTGTAAAGAGTCCAGAGGTTCCCTTATGAGTGGACAGGGGCTTGCCAAGCAATCCCAAAGTGCTCTATTGGGGGGGGGTAGTGTGTTCGAGCAGCCTTGGGCTAAACACAGAAGAGTGCATTTGCAAATACACACAATGATTATTAAATGACTTCTCTCCTTTGAGGGGAGCCAGATTTGCATTCCAAAGGCGGCAGCTTCTTTGAAGCTCACCGACCCAAGGAGGCTCATAAGAAGGTCATTCTGTGGGAGGGGGTGTTGCACCCTCTTTCCGGACAGGCTTTTGTTCTGGGTCTCCTGCGAGCAAAGGCTGTCATCCTAGGAGATCAGAACAGCACCTCGAGTGGCAGGTTGGCAGAAACTAGTCAGCAAGGTTTTCAGGGGGCACCTCAAAGGTGCCCTCTGGGTGTATGTATTGGTAAAGCCGGCACCAGTGTGGGTTTAACAGTACAAGATGCTTGGTACCAATCTTCCCTATTTCCATTGAAGCCTTCATGTAGCGGGAGAACTTGTTTAACCAGTTTCCAGCACTTATTAAAATGGTTTCCTGTCCACTTGTACTGGCAGTAGCAATAGGACTGACCAACACAGGGGCATATCTGCTCAAGTGGATAATACACTCACATGTAATATTCAGCACCCTGCTTTAGGGCTGTTAAGTCTACTGTAGGGGTGACTTGAAAATATGACATGCAGTAGGGTACATGGCACACAGGTGTGTGAAAGGTCATGTTTTCACTTTTGTCTGCACCAAAACATGTAGCTTGCAATGTCAGTGTTGCATGTGCTAGGTGAGGGGTCACAATTCGTGCTGCAGTCATTGAGGGCCCTCTTTAGTACCTCTCCGGCCCTAGGTACCATTTACAATGGACTTAGGGTGCTAAAGAGTTTCAGTTGGGGGAGCAATTGTGCAGTTTTGGGAAATAATAAAATAATCAACAGAGGAGTGTATCAAAATAGTAAAAAGAGAGAAGAGCAAGCATGTAAACAATTGCAGTAAACTTTTACTGTTAGAAAAAAACTCAAAAAAAAAATAAAAAAGAAAAACCCTCCCTCACCAACCTGGTTGGTGACATGCTTCATCATTGGGCCCCACCAGGAGTGGCTGAATGCCACCCTAGTGTGTTGCGACGCCAGTTTACTGCGGAGCAGGTAAAAAGGGTTTTGTGAAGGGTGATTTTCGTGAAATTTAAAAATGCCCGAATTGTCAAAAGAATACTTTATTGGTTTTGCCAATCAGACATGGTTAAATTGCGTGGGATAAAGAAACTAGAATTAAAAGTTCATTTTTATCCCTGAGGGTGAGGTTAACATGTTTCTGCCTTAATGAGTGTTAGTCAGGCTTTCATCAGGACCAGGAGAGTGATAGTGAAGACCCGGCGGTGTGGGCACGCTAAGGCCCACCCTGACCAAGGGTTTACAAGTGTTAAAAATAAAAGAAAACACTTGGAGTAGATTCCGTCATAAGTAGAGAGGAACAGAGTTTATTCTAGTAAAAAAATGAATTTTTTGTGACAGACAAATAACACTGAGACATAAAAGACAAATTTGAGTCAGTATGCTTCTAACAAATGTCACAGTTAGACAACATGCAAATGTGCTCTTCATGGTACAGTACAATAGCAGTAACAGGATCTCATGTGCATCAGCAAACTCAAGTGGATAAAGGACTACCAATGGAGTCCCTGTGAAAGAGCAGAGAGCAAACGTTCCCTGTCTTATTCATACAGCTAATTTGTACGACATAAAAGATCGAAATGCCCACGTTACATTGATTACTAGCAAGTGAACTAGGTCAACAAATATGTGACCAAACGTCGAAGTGCTGTTTGGCAAAACAAAAGTGCGATGAAAGACATAATGTTCTTGCATTAGGTGCAAAAGTTCAATGCACCAGGCACCCGTTATGGACCTATGCACACCCTCTTGGAACTGGACCCTGACGATGGTGAAACAGCGGTCCGGTTATTGAATATAAAGCCAGAAGATGACGCGATCCCGTGGGGAGTCACGTAGCGTCACGCTGAACATCTGACTCTGAGAGTGCTGACCGGGCCAATAATCGTTCTTGACTAATGAACACGTGGATTCAGGGCGCGCGTCAGAATGACGCTAGTAAGCCTAGCCAATTGCCGACTGCAACTTTAACTGAGATCCGTCTCTGGTAACTAAGGGGAGAGCACCCAAACAAAGGAACGGGTGCGATCTCCAAGTACTGAGAGAGTGCCGATGAGTTCCGCACATGGTAAATAACAAAAAACTAACACCCGGGGGTCGGGGGTAGTGAACTCCTATAATTTGGAGTGCCAGAGGGATATATTAATAATTTCAAAAAATCATAAACAGCGGTGCATTAGATCGCTGTAAAGGATGGGTTACATGTACTAAAGACAGAAAGCACAGACCACTAAAAATAGTGTTTTACAAAAGTTAATGAAGTTGTCAGTTTAGTGGTGTGAAGGAGGTGGAGTATCCACAATAAAAACCTCAAGATCGAGTGGAGGATACAATGCCAGAAAACGGCTGGGAGAAGGCTGGATACACAGCGCAAAACAGTCAGTTAGGCATGATAGGCTACAACGAAAAGAGTTCATAATAAGCCTAAAGATACTTTGAAGCAGACGATGACAGGGGTAGAATGATGGACAGCCTATAGAATGGTGGCCCAAGGGATATTGTCATTCAATCCATTGTGATATGTCCCAAGGCGGTACACCCATCTCTTCTTCATAGAGTATCTTCTGAGTGTTTTTGCGAGTGGCAACCTGTTCAATTACTGTCCATCTCATGTCGTTGGTAGTGTGATTAAATTGTAAAGAATGTTCACTCAGTTTGGTGGTAGCCCGACCACACCTGATGTTACTTCGATGTTCACAAATACGTAATTTAACTTTACGAGTGGTCATCCCCACATATAGTAAATCACAAGGACAGGTTATTAAATACACCACATTTGTAGAGTTACAGTTAGTATGGACCCTCTGCGTCCATACTTTGCCAGTTTCAAGGGTCAGGGTTTTTGTGTGGGACGTTAGATGGCAAATGCTGCAATTAGAGCAGGGACAATGTCCTGTAATTCTGGGTAGGCCCCAGGCATCAGTGATCGTTGGAGGTCCCATAGTAGGTGCCTCTATTGGGCGGGTGTTCACCAGTGAGTCACGAAGACTACATGCTTTCTTAAAGGAAAAAAGGGTTTTTTCCCATTTTCTATTGACGCTATTGACAATTCGCCAAAGTTTTTTTTTTTTACTGTGTCAGACACTGAACTGAAAGTGGTGACATATGTCAAAGGAATGACATTAGGCTCTCTAGGGTGTTCTTCAAGAAGAGCTTCTCTCGGCTGATTTCTCGCTCTTTTATAGCATTTATTAAGGATAGCGGCAGGGTAACCTCGATTCTTAAGTTTGGTAGTCAGATCTGATGACTGTGCGAAAATCTTCCAGGTGGCTGCAATTCCTTCTTAAATGCAGGTACTGACCGTAGGGAAGAGTTTCCTGCAAAAGTCTTGGTTGAAAGCTCGTAAATTCCAGAAGGTTTTTCTTAGCTGTAGTTTTATAATGTGTTTTAGTAGAAAAGTGCCCATTTTGCTTGGAAATCACCACATCCAGGAAGATAACTTCTTGTCTGTCCACTGTGTGTGAACTTTAAGTTTGGGTCAAGGGTATTGATCCAGGATAAGAAATCCTGCAGACATTCCCCAGTTCCTTGCCATATCATGAAGATATCGTCAATATATCGCCTCCATAATCCTATGGAGGAGATTAAAGGGTTGCTGGCATCTTGTATGAACTTGTGCTTAAAATCATGGACATACAGCCCAGCCAATCTAGGGGCAAAGGTGCTGCCCATGAAAGTCCCGGTTGACTGGAGGAATAAAGTCCCTTTATATTCAAAGAAGTTCCTCTTAAGTGCCGGTGTTGCACACTTGATAATAAATTCCTTGGGTGTGTTGTATTCCCAAGGGATAGTGTTGAGAGTTTCACCCAGGACTCTGATCGTATCGTCCTGGGGAATGCTCATGTACAAGCTCTCCATATCAAGAGTTACTAGTATAGTCTGATCTACTTCGCATTCCAGAGTATTGAGGAGATTTAGAAGACTTTTAGTGTCCTTGAGGTAAGAGGGTGTTTGTTGGACCAGTGGCTTTAGAAAAAAGTCACAAACGTGACAGTGGTACCAGTAATGAACCAATGCCCGACGCAATCGGGTGCCCAGGTGGGGGTGTCTTGTTTTTGTGTAGCTTAGGCAGCGTGTAAAACTAAGGTATGGTATTGTTTGTCTCCGTCAGGAAAGCAGCTTCATGTTTCGAGATATACCCGTTCTCTTCTGCCTCAACTGCCAAACTTTTTATGCAGGTCTTCAACTCTGGGGAAGGATCCCTGTTAAGTGGTTGGTAGTTCTTTGTGTCAGCAGGAAGGCGTCGACATTCATGGTCATAATTAGTGGTATTTAGAATTACTACTGCTCCACCTTTGTCTGCTGGTTTTATTGTTATTGCAGAGTTGGATCTAAGATCCTCATGTGCCTTGAATTCAAGAGCACTTAGATTCTTAAATTTGGTTGGTTCCTCCAGGTCCATGTCATTAAAAACTGCCTGTTCAAAGGCAGTAATCTCAGCTGGCACAGTATATGGGGGTGGATTAAAGGTAGATGTGCCCCTTAGAGGTGTCACCTATACTGTGTTCATGGGTATCAAGATTCTTCCCTTCAAAGAAAGCTTTAAGTTTCAGCTTTCTGAAGAAATTAGAGAGTTCGCAATGAAGGCGGAACTTATCCAAATGTGCAGTAGGAACAAATCCCAGGCCCCTTTTCAAGACCTTAGTTTGTGCTGGGGACAAGGTTAAATCAGAGAGGTTTACAATCAAACTCCCTGTACACTCGTTCTCGCTTGTTATTGCTTGCTCCGAGTGTGATTATCCACTGGGTCGTCTTGTTCCCAACGTACTTGTCCTCTCCTCTTGCCTCTGCCTCTCCTGCCCCTTTCTAAAAAAGGTCGGTAGGAGTTGGAGTGAAAAGGGGTAGAGGGTATGAACCCAGGGTGCCAACCCATAAGGGGCATTTGAGGTTGTTGGAAATGAATAGGATGCATACCTCCACCTCCTACCTCCACCTTTTGGGAAAGTACTCTCGCACTGGGGACCTGGTGAGCAAGAACCCAGTGAACGTTTAGTCGAAAACACACAATTTACCAGGCAAAACGTGGGGGTGGCCAGATAAAAAAAGGGGCACTTTCCTTCAGAGGGGCTGCTAGAATGACCCTGACACAAGTTAACAAACCTAGGGGTGAGATGTTTGGGCCAAATAATCAATGGTGCGACTCCCCTGTGATCAGTTACTAATGCAAAAGATGGCTATGTAGAAGTGGGATATGCAAGTGGACTATGCTTCTGCCCTTTTCTTAGTGTTGTAGGTTCACATAGTTAGGATTTGAAGACTGCAGGGGGCAGGTAGATGGACTTATAAGGCAACTCCAAAAGTGCAACATTAATAGGGAGCTACTGAGGACTCTATGTGCATCATACTGGTAGATCATATAACAGTGTGTAGTGCGTGCCACAGTTGCCCTCATGGTCAGCCAACTTAGCTCATGTTAGGGACATAAACTCCACTGTGAAGAGGCTAGTTCTTTTTAACTTCCTGAAACACAAGAGATCTATTCCTACTACAGGAGACACTTAGTTGTGAGAGATTAGGGACGGATGAGAAGTAAGTATTTTTTAATGGCTTATTTTTCTCATCAGCAGCTAATATAAAGGTTCGAGTGGTGATATGTTTTTTGTTCTATTTTGCAGTGTGAATCTTTCTTGAGTCACATGCTGTGGATTCAATCCACCATCTAGTGTTTGGGTCTTTGGGGGGGGGGGGGGGGCAGTTGATGTCCTCGCCAACCATTTACTGATCTGTTCCTCCTTGTTTACGTTCAAAAGTACGCCCAAAAGTTCCCCTGCATGTTCATCTGTAGCATATTTTTTGTGCTGTTGCATCTGGATGCTGAGGAGCTAGCTGTGGGACGGATTGGAGAAAAGGTTGCCTTTTTTTGTCAGGAAGTGCACAACAAACCAAAAAAGAGATAGGAATCGGAGAGAAAGCCGTATGGCTGGGTAACCCCGCAGGGCCAGGAGGTACTCTACTGTTTGGTGCAGAAAATGCTGCAAGGGTATGGAGTACACACCATTCAGGCCCTACCTTAAAAGCCACCTCAAAGTAGCGCTGAAGTATAGACGTCAAGTCTGCAGTTTGTGCTTGCCCGGGGATAACACATCGGTGGGTCTCAGTGCCTGTGCAAGGTTCTAGCCGAAGACCCTTAAAGTAAGACCAAAGCAGAGGTGGGCACATTATGCTATGGCACAGGTGCATAAGCGCACTACCAGGTCAGAGGACACCAAAAGCAGCTACTACAGAGTGGAGATGGCATAGTAACAGGACTATGACATCTAGAGTGGGAAGGTGTCAAAGGAAGTGTTGCCACAGGATGCGGAAAACATAAGGTACATAGGAGATTGTGGATGGAGCCGAAGGGTTCGGACTCCGAAATCAAGAAGTCTACCTTGACTTTGAAAGTCACAGAGCCAAAACAGCCTAGAGAATGATGCAATGATCCCAGCCAAGGGATACCTCTGGAGGCAAACCCTCAGAAACGGCCTTGACTTTGCAAGGTGACCAAAGGTACGGTAGGGAGAAGCTAGCCCCAGAGGGGGATATATCGTTGTCTAGGAACAGGCTACCAGCGCTCAACACCCAACATCGAAAAGAGCGCTCAACATTGAGAAAAGCAAACATTTCAAAGCCGAAATGACAGCCTTCATCTAGTAGAAGTTCTTCTCTGTGAAAGAATACAAAATTCCTTTCAAACCCTTGAGGAAAACACCTTTCAGCATCAAGGCAGAAGCTAAGGAAACAGTTGCAACTGCCAGCAACACCTGATCTGGCAGATGAGGAGGCGGCTTTCTGTTCATATGATGAAGCAGACGACCAGTACCAAGAGGGCGCCTTTGAGGCCAGACCTTCAGACGACTGGCAGGACTTTTGATGCAGACTCACAAGAGGAGAGTATCTACTTGAGACCCTCTCCGCCGGATGCCTTTATCAGAGTAAATCATGGTGGTAAAGCATGCAGAACAGCATGTCCCATGAGTGGGAGCTATAACAGGTACTACATAGATTCTTCAACAGGTTTGGAATACCACAAGTGCACCTGTTCGACACAGGAGAACACAAAATGCCAGGCCTTCTCATCCAGGGACCCAACCACAGGTCCTTGGTGAATACCCTATTGATAGATGGGTCAGGGAAATTTGCATATGCTTTTCCACTGGTTCCCTGGTAATAGAGAGGTTCATGCAAGCAAACATGACCTTCATCCTCATAGCACGACAATTGGGCAGACAGTGGTGGAGTTTGCTCACAGAAATGTGATGCCCTTACCAACACAGAAGGAAATACCATGCTGGGGGGTACGTTCTCCACTCAGAACCAAGGCACTCAGCTTGGCAGCATGGCTACTGAGGAAACATAATTTGGACACTTGCCACTGGCCAAAATGAAAGTGCCCAAGGAAGCTAGGAGACTGACAACATAAAAGGTGTTACTCCAAGAAATGGAAGAGGTTTAGAAAGTGGTGCTTCTGGAATAGGGGGTGCTAACTACAACCAGGGACACAACTCTCCTGAAATACCTAAGGCATCCTCCTTCTGCTTCCTCAGAATTCAGGAAGCTGGACCATCTTTGGAAGATGTTATTTTCTTCCAGCTTGGCGTTGCGGTCGGTAAATACCTCATGCCTCTTGGGCGATACTCCCATACTGTCTGTGATGCGGTTGCACAGGTACGGTCTGTGAGAAAGTGCCATCTTTCTTGCATGGTATGCCCCCACTTTTTGCTAAATTGCTGAATGTACTTTGACTGAGTGTGCCCTGGACTCCTGCCAATCAGGTGCCCAGGGTCTATGTTCCTTCTCTAAAACAAACCAAACCCAAATTGGCAAACCCTGTCCACATGTCAGCCCCTAGTAAATGGTACCCTAAGTACCCAGGGCTTTGTGACCAAGGAAGGCCTCTAAGAGCTGCAGCACACCTTGTGCCACCCTTAAAGGCCCTGTACCCTTACACACACACTGCCTTTGCAGGCTGAGTGTTTGGGTGCAAGACCAAAACAAAGTCGACATGGCACACATCCCTGTGTGCCATGCCCATCACCTACACTGCCATGGCATACATCAGTCACCCCTCTAGCTGGGTGCCTTATGCCAATGGTGTGGGCACAGGAGCAGGAGCCCTGTGACCCTACAGTGCCCAGGTCAATTCCTGAGCCCTGTAAGTGCAGTGCTGCCATTTAAGAGTAGATGGTGCTGAGAGCTCGTCAAACACGAGCTCCACAGCACCATAATGGCAACACTAAAAGACTGGGAAGTTTGGTATCAAACTTCTCAGCACATTAAACCCACACTGATGCCAGTGTGGGATTTAATGTACCCAGCACCCCAGAGGGCATCATAGAGGTGCCCCCTGAAACCTAACCTACGAATCCACGTCTGCTCTGAGGCTGCCTAGGCTGCCACCCAGCAGACATGTTGCTGTACCCCTGGGTAGGAGAGCCCCTGCTCTCCTGGTCCTGCAACAATGCACATCCTGGGCGAGGTGCTAAATCTCCTCCCCCAGGATGGGCAGGGGGAAGCTTCAAAGGCATGCCGCCTCTGTGAGCTTCCCCAGGCCCCTGCAACCCCCCACTCTGGCGGGAAGCTTTGGCCGGAAACCCCAAATAAGGACAGGGGATGTGCCAGCCTGCCAACCCCACCCCTCAGGTGGGGGAGGCGAGGTGAAGCACGTCTCCGGGCACTCGCCATCTTGAAGATGGGGAGCCCTACCCTATCAGGACTAGGCTACTGCCCCCCTCCCACAGGAGAGAGGCAGGATAGGGGGTGTACCCACCCCAGGACGGGGACCCATTGGTCCCTGCCCTTCACCTACCTGTAACGCCCCTAAATCTAGTATTTAGGGGCACCCTGAACCTTCCTTCCCCAGATTCCAGATTCCGAAATTACAAGAAGAGCAAGAAGAAAAGAAGACCTGCCCTGCAGCTGCTAAGGAGAGGGAGACACCAACTGCTTTGGCCCCAGCCCTACCGGCCTGTCTACCTCGAACCTGCTCCTGCTCCAAACCCGGCATCTCTTGTGGCCAGCAACCTCAGAAACCCCGGAGCACCTGGCTACCTTTGAACTCTGATCCCCTGGGACTCCCATGAGTAGAGGCTCCACTCAAAACCTACCTTTCACCCCTGGCAGCAGCCCGGAACCGCGATCCCAACCCACTCTGCACCAGCCAAGCTTGGCCAGTGCCGGAGTGAACTAAACCCACGAGGACGACCCCACAGTGACTGTGACCCCGAGTCCGGCACCCAAGGACCCCCCTCGACAATCCTGAAGAAGCCTGCAGCCTCAGAAGAGTGTGCCACCCCAACCGCGATCAACAGAGGGTAAGATTTTCCGACACCAAAAGGCACCCCTGCACCCGGCGCCCCACGGCCCTCTGTGACCAATCCTGGGGTACCTACCTATCCTCCAACTTACCTCTCGAAGTGGTGGTGGCACCTGAAGAGTCCTCGTCCCCGAGCTTGCAGTCCTTTTCCAAACCGGAGATTTCCCATTGAAATCCATTGAGCGCCCGAAGGCTCAAAAGCCCTCTGCACCCAGCCGCCCGAGTGGCCCTGGCAGTGAAAACTCTACACCTACCTACTTCCCCACTTGCCCTGAGTAAGTGACCAGGAGCCCAGCTCCCACAGCCGCGTGGCTTGCCAGTGAGCAGCCACCAACCAAGGCCCCCCTATCCCTCATAGGATAACATTGGGCCTAACTCTCTCTGCACCCGGCCGCCCTAGAGCCGCTGAGGGTGAACCAACTGTACTTGCCTGACCCTGGGGGACCCCTAAGTCTATGCCCAGAACCTCAACTCTGCCAGTCGAGTACTTACCCTTAAACCGCAAACTCTATTGTCCTCATAGGGTAACATTGACTGGCTTTTTCCTGAAATTTCTTCTAAGTGTGGACTTTTCAAATCTTAAATTCACCAAAAATCAGCCGAGTAACAAAAACGAAATTACTCACCTGCTCTTAGGTGAGCTCCCAGTGCTGTATCTTGGTGCCCAGCACTGACTCTGAAAAATACTTACAACTGTACTTACCCTTAACTCAATTTTCATCCGTAGGAAGCCATTGACTGTTTTTCTGTGAAATTTCTTCTAAGTGTCGATTTCAGCAATCTTTAAATATTCTTCAAAAATCGTATAATATCTGAAAACGTAATTACCTGTTTTGGATAAATGTCCCAGTACTGAGTCTAGGCACCCAGTACTGGATTACAAAAGTAACAAGAACATACTGTACCTGTAACCTGAATTTTCTTCCATGGAGAATCATTGACTGTTTTCTTTGAAATATTTTCTAAGTCTCAACTTTTAAAATAGCTAAATATTGTTTAAAAATCATTACAGTAATTAAGTCGACTTTCATCACTTGATTCAGAGTACTGACCCAGGACTGAATCTAGGATCCAGTCCTGGAATTCCAAAAGTAATCCTAAAAGTAATCTGTGGTGATTAACATGAAACTTCCATTGAACTCAATGCATTCTTGCGTTTAAAATAGTGTTGCCTATTGCAACCACTTCTAACTGTTTACAAAAGTCAATTACATCTTGCAAAAGTCTTTATATAAAGCATCTCATTCTGAGAAAGTATATTTTAATTCCAAGTGTTGGTTCTAAAATAAA
The DNA here is from genome assembly GCF_964204655.1 of Triturus cristatus. Lineage (NCBI taxonomy): Eukaryota > Metazoa > Chordata > Amphibia > Caudata > Salamandridae > Triturus > Triturus cristatus. Next base: position 1,299,759,186 of record NC_140590.1, read on the forward strand.
ACAAGCATATGTTTTGTATATATAAACCATTGGCCTAGAGTTCAGTTATTGAGTGTGTGGAACCATTTGCTGACTGAGTGTGTACAACAAATGCTTTACACTGTCCTCTGATACTGCCTTACTGCTCGACCAAGCTACCACTTTAGAGAGTAAGGTTATATCTAACTTTAACCTCTGTTAAACCCTAGGGGTCTATGGACTCTGTACACCCTGTACCTATTAAGGAACAGTATATACAGAGCCACTTTCTCACACAGTCTCAGTGCCAGGAGGAGGCCTGGGCCTCTCTCTTAAGCAGTGGCAGATGGGAGAGATGTTGCCAAATTCACCATACTATATGGACTGGATCCACCGATTCACTGGGCAGAACAATTGCCACTTAAGTAGCTGTTAGATGCTACGCCTGGTTGAGGTCTTCTGGCTTCTCAGGGGATGTCCAGTCTTCCTTGATGGACATGCCCTTCGATGGCATTCGCCTTTTTGGCAACAAGCAGACTCCGCACTTGATCCATCTCAGTCTTCCTTTCATCCCTACGGAAGGGGCGCCCAGACAGTCATGTATACTGTCCAGCCGCGGACGTGGGACCTAGTCAGGGGAAGGGCTAGTCCCCCCCCCCCCCCCCCCCCCCCCGGCCACAGCCTACAAACCTTCCTAGTCCGTCAATTCAGGTCCATCATCGGCTAGTTGGAGGCAGGATTTTCTATCACCTCCTCCACTGGTGAACCATCGTGTCGGACAGGTGGGTTCGGCGAATAGTCCGAAGGGAGTACTCCTCCCCTTCAAGACTACCTCTGCCTCCTTGCCACCTTCTTACAAACTCATGCAGAGGATCATTTGGCACTTCTGCACCAGGAAGAATCTGCTCTCTTGGCCAAGAGAGCTATAGAGAGGGTCCCTGTGCTAGAAGTAGGTCATGGTTATTTCAGCTACTTTCTGGTACCCAAGAAGGACAAAGGGCTGTGTAGTGTCTTAGACCTTTGGGCCATCATCAATTCTCTCCGCAAGAAGTTCAAAATGCACACCCTAGCCAAAGTTCTGTCTGCACTTGACCCAGGAGACTGGCGGCTGGCATTGGACTTGCAGGACGTTTATTTTCATTTCCCAGTCCTGCTGGCCCACAGACACCTTTTGGTTCACGGTGGGCCAAGAGCACTTTCAGTTTCCCGTGCTCCCCATTGACCTTATCCGTGACCTTAGTTGTTCACAAAGGTGATGACAGTGGTCGCAGCTCAACTGCGCAGATCAGGGGTTTCAGTGTTCCACCTGTCAACGACTGGTTGTTGAAGGCAGGCTCGCCCCAGGCTGTCGTCTCCCACCTCAGACTACGTCGGACCTCCTGCATTCACTGGGGTTCACCATAAACGTGCTGAAGTCACTCCCTCTCAGATGCTCCCTTTCATCGAGGCAGTTCTGGACACAGTGCAATTTTGAGCCTTTCCTCCCGATCAGAGAGTCTGAGATATTCGGGTTATGATACCAATGTTTCAGCTGCTATCCTGGATTTCGTCAAATGATTCGGAGGCTGCTGGGCCTCATGGCCTCTCGCATCCTGCTGGTGCATCATGCCAGATGGCATATGCGGGCTCTGCAGTGGAACCTGAAGTTCCAGTGGGCACAGCATCAGGGGAATCTTTCGGACTACTTCCAGATCTTGGAGGGAGCTGCGCACCAACTGCAGTGGTGGCTCATGAACCAAGATTGGGTCGGAGGCAGATCCCTCTCCCTTCCCCAAAAGAGTAGTGTTGGATGTGTCACTTCTGGGATGGGGCGGCCACCTGGTTGAGTGGAAGATCAGAGCTGTCTGGTCTCCTGCTGAGTCTGGCCTCCATATCAACCTTTTGGATCTCTGAGTGATCAGACTGGCACTGAAGGCATTCCTTCCCCCTCTCAGGAGGAAAGTGGTGCAGGTGTTCACCGACGACACCACTGCCATGTGGTACTGCAACAAACAGGGCGGGGTGGGCTCGTGGACCCTTTGTCAAGTCTCTCTGCCTCTGGACATGGATGGAACATCAGGACATAACTCTAGAGGTGCAACACCTGGTTGGGTCCCTGAACGCCAGGGCAGACTAACTCAGCCGTCTGTGCCTAGTCGATCCGAGTGAAGTCTCCATCCGGAGGTGGCGCAAGGTCACTTTCAGCAGTGGGGAGAGCTTTGGTTGGATCTTTTCGCCTCCAAAGAGATAGCGTAATGACAGCAGTTTTGCGTGTTGGAGTTTCCAAGGTGGTGCTAGATCTGTGATGCTTTTTCTTGCGAGTGGAGCTTCAGCCTCTTGTACGTCCTTCGCCTGTACCGTTTCTGCCCAGAGTGCTCATGAAGATCAAGAGTGACCGGGCTCAAGTCAATCTTATAGCTCCGGACTGGTCACGAAGGGTCTGGTACTCCTACCTTCTGAGCATGGCCATCGATCCTCTTAGCAGACTGCCTCTTCGGGGGGGGGATGTTCTATTGCAGCAGCAGGGGAGGGTTATTCACTAGAACCTGTCCAGTCTCCACTTCCCTGCATGGAGATTTAGCAGTGGCATTTGAGAGCTTTCAACCTTCTACCAGAAGTCAGATGTTATCTTGGTAGCCAGGAGCCCCTCCACTAAAACGGTATTCGTCTGTAGAGGGAACAAATTTGTGGCATGGTGCACAACGAAGGCTGTTGACCCCCTTCTGCTTCTCTTTCAGAGGTTCTCTTGTATATACTTTCTTTAGCCCATTACGGTTCTGCCTTGGGCACTGTTAAAGGATATCTTGCAGCCATCTCTGGCTGCTAGATCAGTCTTCTTTATTCAAATCTCCTATTAACAGATACTTTAAGGGCCTTACTCATCTTTCTCTATCTCCTTTTGTAATGCCCCAATGGCACTTACATTTGGTTCTCACCTTTCTTATGTGTTCACCTTCGAGCTTCTTCATAACTGTCTCCTCAGGTTGCTGACTCTCAAAACTGCCTTTGTTGTTGCCATTACCTCTGCTCATAGGGTAAGTGAGCTGCAGGCTTTGTATTCTAAGCCCCCTTTTCTAGCTGTCTATTCGGATAAAGTGGTGCTTCGGACCAAGTCTTCATTCATTCTTAAGGTCGTCATGCCTTTTCGTGTGGGACCATCTATCACTCTGCCCACCCTTTTATCCACCCCTGCATCCCTCAAGGAGAAAGAGATACTACACCGTCTGGACCCAAAACATGCTTTGTCTTTTATGTCTTGATCTCACAAAAGACTTACTGGTGGATAATCAACTGTTCATTGGCTATGTGGGTGCCAAGAAAGGTCGGGCTGTTCAAAAGTGGACCATCTCCCGATGGGTTGTCCTTTGCATCAAAATATGCTATGCTTTGGCGAAAAAGGACCCTCCTGTGGTGATGCGTGCTCATTCCACCAGAGCAACAGCTGCAACTACGGCTTTAGCACATGGAGTTCCAGTCCTTGAATTCTGTCAGGCAGCAATGTGGGCATCCCTGCACAGTTTTACCAGACACTGCTCCCTTGATATCCAAGTCTGGAGGATGGGTACTTTGCCCATTCGGTCCTCGAGGACTTTCTGGTTTGATCTTAGTTCGTAAACCCTCCTTCGGGGATGGTATTGCTGGGGTATCTATTCTAAGGTAAGGAATCTACAACAAACAGTCTATCAGATGAACAAGTTACTTATTTTTGGTAACGGTGTATCTGGTAGAGACATATTAGTTGTAGACTTGTTACCAACCCACCCATCCTCCCCGCAAACTAATTTCTAAATATGGGAACTCCTGTAAAGGGCTCTAGTTTTGACGTACCTGTGGTCTGTCTCTTTCATGGCTCTGTGCTTCTGGTGTGGAAAGAAGTGTTGAGAACTGACGTCAACATGCATGGGCGGCGTCTGCGTAGGTCCTGTGACGTTATCCCGCAATGGTATCGCTGCACCACCGACGACGGATGTGGGGCCGACTGACGCCACCTAACATGCACGGGTGCTGCTGAAGAAAAAACTCTCCGGATCCAGACTGACACTTGGGAGAAATTCTAGGGTAAGGAATCTAGAGCTAACCTATGTCTCTATCTGATACATTGTTACCGAAGGTAAGTAACTTGTTGTTCTTGCAAACACTAGTGGTCAAAAGATTTGTCAGGAGCAAATAAAATAGTGGAACCCATAGCAGCGCCCCCTCTTACTTGGAACCTTAATGTAGTACTTATACAGCTGTTGAAGCTGCCTTTTGAATTGATACACAACATTGGACTAAAATTCCTAACTTGTAAGGCCTTTCTAGTTGATATAGTATCACTACGCAGCGTGAGCAAGCTATATGCCCTAATTGTGCAGGACCATGCGTCCAAATGCACTATAACAGAATTTTGAATGACACTGTAACAGAATTACTCCAAATTCCTACCCAAGGTGTATCAGACTTCCATGTTAACCAAACAATACAGATATCCGGTTCTTCCAGCATCCAAAATCACTGGTAGAACATGCACTCCACATGCTGCATGTCAGAATAGCAGTGATGTATTACATGCAGGAAGATAAATCTGTTCTTTTCTTTCGCCCCTGCAACCACGGGGTTACCAGTGACAAAGGGAACTATAGCAAGATAACTAGTCCAGACAATACAGATGCTGCATTACAGCAGTAGTGCCACTTGAGGGATGGCAAAGGGTGCACTCCATGAGAAAATAGGGCTCCACACTCTGTTTCTTAGCCAATGTGTTAATCAACTGCGGATGTTTGCAGGACAGGACAATATTTTTCTTATAGCAACCCAAAGGAAGCTATACACACAAGAATGCCAGAGAAAGTAATGTAGAGATTGTAAAAACAGAAAGGAGCTTACAGGGTATTCTTCAGATGTCAGAAGAGGAAGGACCAAATGACTGACTATGCCCACTCAAAAAAAATAAAGACACATCTGGACCCAACTACTACATGGCGGATTGAATGCTCAGCATGTAAATGAATCCAGAAAGACTTAAAACTGCAAAACTATTCCTACAGGTAAGTAACCGTTTCGTTTTCACCATGAAGCAGGAAAAATGATGGAGCTGGGGAGTTCAAGTGAGTCAAAGATTATGCCACAGTTTTTATGTATGTCCTTAAAGTTCAGGAGGAATCATGCCTTAAGACAGCAATGGAATATGCACAAGGTGAATTGCTAGTGCATAGACTTTAACTTTGTAATGTACGGCTTGCAAGACTGATCCCAGCGACGATCTGATGGAGGTTGCTGAGTTTCCACTGGGTGTTACGACTGGCTAATTTGCATATGGATCCTGGATATGTGGAGGGAGAGACATTTACAAGATAGCTTGCACATTCTACTCCAGTCAACAAATGGTTTTCCTGCCTTTGTTACTTTCTGGTCAGCATAAGACTTAAAGCAGTTCTGCAATAGGTAACGTGATATCTCATCATGCATCAGTTACTAGTAGGATTGAAATAAGTAGCATTTCACATAGTCAGACCATCTGGAGATTAAATCAGTATCTCCTCAGGGTGCCATTGTTTGCTTTAACAGCATGCAGTGAGCCTAGTGATTAACCACTCATAAGAGAGCTAATGAGGAGAGTACTCTTACCTGGGACAGCGTCAGCCTCTTCTCTGTGGAGTTCTGTATCACCAGCACGATCATGGCCAGGCCTCTTTGTCAAAAGTTTTGATCGATGTGTTCTATGTTTGTGTTGCAAAGTGTCCCCCGTCTCTGAAACCAACAGTATTTTGTTGCTCTACTTTTTGTTTTGGATGTCCATCAGACTGAAGACCTCACAAGTGAGAAGAAAAACCAACACAGATTTTAATCTTGCCCCAATGGTTCCTTGGTATACCGCTGTAATTGACGTGACTGTGAACTTTGGGGCACCTACATTGCCCACAATCCCTCATTGCCTGTTTGCTGCCGGCTGTGAGGAGAGGGTGTGGCAGTAGGACATCACACAAAGTGTGCCTTGGCATGCTGCTGCTCAGGAGGCACAGGTGAACTATGGGGCCACTACATTGCCCATAATCCCTCATTGCCTGTCTGCTGCCTACTGTGAGGAGGAGAAGGCAGGAAAGCAGGACATTGCGCATAATGCATGCCTTGGGACACCCCTGCACAGAACACGCCTGTGAACTTTAGGGCCACTACATGGCCCTCAATCCCTCATTGCCAGTCTGTGCCCACTATGAGAAGGTGGGGCAGCAGGACACTGCACATAAAGCGAGCCTTGGGACACTTTTAAGGCAAGAAACACCCAGGAGCAGCCTGTGCCAAGAGCAAGCCCATCTGCGTCTGGAAGAGGCTAGGCTGTGCCATTTCCCTTGGTTTGTCTTTTGCACCTGGAAATGCCTTGTGATAGAGAGGAAATCTGTGTCCAGTAGCAAAAAGCATCCCCTTGCTAACTCTGTACAAAGTTATCTTACAAGTGGTTTGGGTCTACTGAATTGGAATTTGGCTCAGTTGAGGAATGCTTAAACTCAGTTAAAAGAACAGTCAATGCGGCTGAGGTTGGAACCGGGGATTGTAGTGTGAAAACGGACAGTAATTCACTGTGTTCGCCAATCGGAAAGGACTAATCCCTGTGTATATGACTTGCCCATAACTGTAGACTCTCAGGATAACGCCAATAAAGCCGTGACTGATTCTATTTTTTTCTTTTTAGCCAGCGGAGGAAAGCATGAAGAAATGTTCCCCTGCATGGCTGGAGTAAATGTGTCACTAAATAGCAAATGAGAGCAACCGTAGTTTTGATTATTGAAAAAGAGGGGCATGAACTGTGCAATGATGGAAAATCAGCTTAACTAGTTTTATGAACTCAGTCTTTTTAAGTTTCAAGAATTAGGTTTATTTGAAAATAGCAATCAGATAACACTTCGTATAGATAGTCAATTAAAATGTCATAATTAAAAGAAAGGAGAAGGGATAATTTTGATACATAATTACATTTGAGGCGATAGAGATAATACAATAAGAAATATGTATACCTGAAAAGTAAAGGGGTCTGGTTCATATTAAATTTAAATACAGTACAAAATGAAAGTATAATACTATTCAAATGTATTATCATAATATCTATTGCTGGAATGAGATACTGAGGAAAATCAGTTCAATATATAGAAAGTCAAGGAGGCTTAGAAACCTCTTGTAATGAAGGTTGGGATCCAAAGGACTTTTTTGCACTATCATCCAAAAATTGTGTGATAGACCATAGATACAATCGTTTTGTGGCAAGTGATATTGGATGTACAAGAGTCGTGTCTAATCTATGATTATGGCAAATGGCATACCACCAAGCGAGATATGATAGAATCTTTAAGCTGCTTTTTCTCAATATAGGAGCCTGCTCTAAAGATATTTCAACTCCAAGGGAATGGGTTGTAGTGAATGAGCCACTTTTGTGGTCTGACACCCTATGATGACCCTCAACCACCACCATTTTAACTGATTTTAGTGTGCTATGTTAGCCTAGCCTTAATGTAGGATGGTCTTGCATATGCCTGCTTCTCTTCTGTTCTATAATCTTGCTGTCTTTCAGTAGAATAGTCTTGCCAAGAATAAAGGGTGGTGGGACTGGTTTTTTGGGTGGCTACTAGATTTTGGTATGCTACGTTCTATCTTGGGTGGTGCACTCTTAGTTATTTGTTTTTTAGTTGCATTATGTTGTTGCATTCAATGTGTGTAGTCTATACGTTATGTTTATGTTTGGTGTTGGACGATGGTCATGGGTGGAATGGAATGAATGTGCCATTTATGTGGATGAATAGCCTGATAATGACCGTCGCCCATCACCATCTCAGTCTTATTTAGCATATTATAACATAATATAGTGATGTGTAGGCCTGCCTAGTAAGAATAAGCTACGAAGTAGTGCTTGATTATGTCTATTTCAGATTCTGACTTTTATCTTGCTTAACGGCAGTGCTTGCTATTGGCTTTGGCCTGATCTTATGTCATCTTGCATACTAATTTTGCTCTTTTGCGTGAATAGAGGCTTATGCTTGAGTGACTCCATTTTCTGAGCTGTTGCCATTTTCTGAGCTTCACTAGGTGAGAAGGGCATGTTTTCCTTTTCACTTGTTTTTCGCACTTTACTGACCAGAAAGAACTGCATCTTGTTAGAAGAATGTGCTCGCTCTGCTCTGAAGCCATAACAGACGCCTGGCCAGCTGAAGCTGTGGCCTTGGTGCGGAGTGGTACGGACTCTAATGGGAAAAGGGGGCGAGGCTCACCAGGAGCTTCGTCTTGCGTCTCCACTTGTACTAAAGGAGGTGTCTGGGTTCTGTTCGGTGGAAGTTCATCACAGGGCAGACGTGCAGCTGTGGCGGTGGGACGTATAGTGTCACTACTGTCTCCTGTTTCGGCTGAAGAACCAGACTCCCCTTTGGCGAAGTGGAAACGGGATGGACAGACAGTTGGTGAGGTGTTCCACTAATTTCTAGTTTTTCCTACTGTTCTTGCTTACTATAACTTTATTTTCAGGTTCTAATCATTTATATACATATGTATATTTCTACATATGTTTGCCTTGATTGTGTTTCAGTCATACTATTGATATGTTAGTCTGCTATGATTGGTACATTTGGCTTACCGTGTGGTGCTATTTACTAATAAATATATCCCAGATATACCAATTCGTCTTTTCCTTGTAGCAGGAGGTGTGGACTCTTCTTGGCCAAGTATTCTGTTGTAGAAGGATGGGTGAATTCCCTTCTATCAGGTAATTGTGTTATAGGAAGTTGTTCTACTCCTGGCAAGTGATGTGCAAAGTATATCTCACTCTAGAGAAGTGTATGTTATATTCCATAAGTTTGGAACTGATATTCTCTCCCTGGGAAAGTGACGGTACATACCTCGGTCCAGGGGAGATCTGAGACCTTTCATTACATGGGTGCCAACTGAAACAAAATATTGTGCCTCCAAACAGCCCCAAGACTCATTATTCATCACTCTTCGATGTTCCTTTCTGCCCCATATTTGGACTATAGATGTGTACCTACATGTGTGTATTGCTTTGTATAAACTTGTGTAATAATTATGTTTATAAATATATAGATATTCTCTAGTTCTGCTTAACAAATGTACATATTACATATGGTTATTATTCTGTTTTAACATGTATATGTGACTGCAAAGATAAGTAAATCTTATCATAACTATCTAGAATTGCTTCACTGTTGAATTAGACAAAGATATAAAAATAAATAAATTAACTTAAAGTACAGCAACACTTGAAAGTCTGAGTTTATTAAATGCAACTTAAATATTATCTTCCTTATATAGATACCTTCCATATACTTATGCATCTTTGATTGTGAGAAGTTGGCCTGGTATATGCTGTTCACTAGTTAAAGTGGACACCTTGCACCAGTACAATTCGACTCTTATGGTAGTAGTTTTAAAACAACCTTTAATGAAAGCTATCCTAGTGGTAGCTGTGGAGAGCCGCCTTCAGGCTAAGTCTTTAGAGGAATGTAAAGCAGCTTGTTATACCTTATAATCTCTTGGGTTACCAAATGAAAGGACACCACACAGGTATATATATCAAATATATATGTATTTATTACTAACAACTCTCTACTAATCTCTTTATGAGATTAGAAGTCAGGAACATATGCACAAATCAACGTTTCACAATAAATTAAGCACAAATATGGCTGGGGCCCTAGGGGCGTACCAGACCATATACTAAAAGAGACTTGCAAGGTGACAAGGCCTAGGACCTTCAGAATCGATGGGGCCTCACAAAACCACCCAAGACAGGTAAGTAAAGGACCCACGGGTGACGCATGCAGTGTTAACACAGCCGCGAATCCCCTTGACTTCAATGGTGCAAGTCGCGGTTGGAAATTAAGAGTTTAAGGATACTTCGGTAGATTCTACAAGTAAGTAACTTACAGGGTAAGTAGTTCTAGAGCCAACACCCTCAGGAGCACCGGAGTGCTGGAGTTACCTCACCCAGGGAAGCCGGGTGCATAGGTGTCTTTTGGTGTCGGGTCGCGGCATTTTCAATGGGAGCCAATGAAGACTTGCGTCTTGTGAAGACTGAAGAAGTGTCCGATGGAATCCCAGCTTGGATTCAGAAGAAGGAAGACCTGAAAGCAGAGGGGGACAGTGTTCAAAGTCACTTGGCAGTGACCTGGGGCCAGGGAGCTGGATGCCCACAGTCGTCTGGTGATTTCAGGTAGTTCACGGGTGTCTTGACTGTTCAGCCACGCGTCCAGGAGGCATCGACGACGACCAGGAGCTGGATTCGGCGTGACCCACGAAGTCTGCAGCTTACTGCGGTGTCGGTGACCAGATTGGAGCCAACAAACATTGGTAACAGCAAGTCTTGTGGAAAGGATAAAAAGTCAGCGGTGCAGACCAGCAAGGTCTGAGGGACTCACCCAGCGAGGGTAAGTCAGGGCAGGCCTGGAGCAACCAGGGGAGCCCTTTGAAATTGTAGGTAAGTCTTCAGGGGACCCACAAGCCAACCGGCAAGGGATCGCAAAGACTCCTCAGGAGGATCCACTCAACAGGGGCGTACGGTCACTCGGGACGGGGTAGGCCACTGATCTTCGGACGGATTCCTGCTAGAGGCTTGGACCACACGTGGCCCAATGCACAGGTTCGTAGAACGTCGGGAAGGGGTTGCACTCGAAAATAGTGCACGGTACCCAGGGATTGTGGTTCCTTGTCACTCGTGGGGTCCACTTGCCTCAGCGTCGCTGGGGACTCACGATGGCCTTGGAGAAGTCAGGAAATCCTCTTCCTGGGCTGCAGGAACTTCGGGCTCCGGCGGGAGCGGTGGAGTTTGCGACCGTTGATTACAAGATTTGGTGCCTGCCAAGCAGGGGAGTCACTCCTTTACTCCAAGGGAGATTCTTCCAGAGGTAGTGGAACGTCGAAGGTCCGGGATTAGTCTTCAGAGCGTCGTCCAGGGGTATCCAGTTTGTAATGGCAAGGGTTCCCTAACTTATACTGAAAGGAAGGGAGGGATTAGCTCTATGACCCCCACCTATGGGAGGGTCAGGTGAGTGGGTGGCTACACCCACTTCCCTTTGTCCAGTTTTGCGCCAGAGATGGGGCAGGTAGCCCCTGAGCCGGTTTGAACTGGTGTATGCACAGAGGAGCCTACTGCTCCCCCAGTCCAGGACTTCAAAGCACTCTAGGAGTGCACCCACCCAGACCCAATACGCTAAACCCTGTCTGGGAGGTGGTCACACCTCCCTGTGACAGGATACCTATTGTTGGGCCTCCTCCACTGCGAGTTTCGGTCATCAGCAGGAGGGCAGCCCAGTGTCTGTGACTGGTGGCATCCATTTTCTGATGCCAGGGTTCAGGATTCTATCGCGTTTCCACAGTAGGTACATGTCTATCCCTGTAGAAGGGTGGGATCATACTCCCACACCAGTTAGTGGTGTGGGGGTATGATTCCAAAGCATTTGACACCAAACACGACGTATTTTGATGCAGCCATTCCACAGTTAATATTAACCGCGAGGTTATAATGCACTTAAGAGTATATAGTTTGACCGCATTCACAAACACCCCCAGAGAATTGACTGGGAGCTGCAGAGGGGCCCTGCTCAGGCAGAGGCACCCCCTCACATGGAAACCAAGCACCCTGCCCTCAGGATTGATAGGGCCTGCCTTAGGGGTGACTGATTGGTTTAAATGTGTGTGCAGGGAGAGATATAGTGAACCTATATCTCAGTGAGGAGTGCTAGCACCACCTCACACAGGCTGCAGTAGCAGGCCTCTGGTGTCAGGTTTAGTCTGCTTCCCAGGGGTGGCATAATACATGCTTCAGCCCCTGGTAGGCCTGTGAAGTACCTATGCCCTTGGTACCTAAGGTACCATATACTAGGGACTCGTAAGGCACCACAGTATCCAATCACTAGTGCACCTAATATGCACTCCATGTTGTTTAGCGAGAACAGAGAGGCTGGGGCCCTGATTAGCAGGGTCCTAGCCAGACTATAGCCAGAAACCAGTGTAAACATCAGAAATAAAGTAGAGGCAACATAAGAGGCAGATCCTACTCTCCTACAATGACTTTACTTCTAAATCAGCACCTCCAATGCACTACCTTATCTCACCCTATACCTCTCCCAATGTATCCTCTAACTCCACTCTTTGGCTCCTGCCAGGCCCCATTCTACTACTATGATCCACAAAATACCCTTCCATACCTACCCCTCCTTGCATCATCTCATACCTCTTTTATTGTTCAGATCTCCGCAGCAAGCCTTATTAAACCTTTCCCTCTGACCCGTCCCCCCCCCACATCCCCTTTACTCATCCCAATCATCCTCCTCCTACTGCTATGAGCTGGGAAAAAAACGCTTTCTAAACCCTTCTTGTGAGAAAGTGCCATCTTTCTTGCATGGTATGCCCCCACTTTTTGCTGAAATGCTGAATGTACTTTGACTGAGTGTGCCCTGGACTCCAGCCAATCAGGTGCCCAGGACGTATGTTCCTTCCCTAAGCAAAAACCTCAAAACCAAATTGGCAAACCCTGGCCACATGTCAGCCCCTGGTAAATGGTACCCTAGGTACCCAGGGCCTTATGACCAGGGAAGGCCTCTAAGGGCTGCAGCACTCATTGTGCCACCCTTAGAGGCCCTGTACCCTAACACCCACACACTGCCCTGGCAGGCTGAGTGGATACAAGACGAAATAGAGTCGACATGGCACACATCCCTGTGTACCATGCCCACAACCTACACTGCCCTGGCATACATCAGCCACCCCTCTAGCTGGGTGCCCTATGCTAGTGGTGTGGGCACAGAGGCAGGAGCCCTGTGTCCCTACAGTCCCCAGGTCCATTCCTGGGCCCTGTAAGTGCAGTGCTGCCATTTAAGAGTACATGGTGCTGGGAGCTTGTCAAACACTGAAAGGAAGGGAGGGATTAGCTCTATGACCCCCACCTATGGGAGGGTCAGGTGAGTGGGTGGCTACACCCACTTCCCTTTGTCCAGTTTTGCGCCAGAGATGGGGCAGGTAGCCCCTGAGCCGGTTTGAACTGGTGTATGCACAGAGGAGCCTACTGCTCCCCCAGTCCAGGACTTCAAAGCACTCTAGGAGTGCACCCACCCAGACCCAATACGCTAAACCCGGTCTGGGAGGTGGTCACACCTCCCTGTGACAGGATACCTATTGTTGGGCCTCCTCCACTGCGAGTTTCGGTCATCAGCAGGAGGGCAGCCCAGTGTCTGTGACTGGTGGCATCCATTTTCTGATGCCAGGGTTCAGGATTCTATCGCGTTTCCACAGTAGGTACATGTCTATCCCTGTAGAAGGGTGGGATCATACTCCCACACCAGTTAGTGGTGTGGGGGTATGATTCCAAAGCATTTGACACCAAACACGACGTATTTTGATGCAGCCATTCCACAGTTAATATTAACCGCGAGGTTATAATGCACTTAAGAGTATATAGTTTGACCGCATTCACAAACACCCCCAGAGAATTGACTGGGAGCTGCAGAGGGGCCCTGCTCAGGCAGAGGCACCCCCTCACATGGAAACCAAGCACTAACTCCACAGCACCATAATGGCAGCACTGAAACCTGAGAAGTTTGGTATCAAACTGCTCAGCACATTAAATCCACACTGATGCCAGTGTGGGATTTAATGTACCAAGCACCACAGAGGGCATCTTAGAGAGGCCCCCTGAAACCTAACCCACAATCCACGTCTGTTCTGAGGCTGCCTAGGCTGCCACACAGCATACATGTTGCTGGACCCCTGGGTAGGAGAGCTCCTGCTCTCCTGGGCCTACAACAATGCACATCCTGGGCGAGGTGCTAAATCTCCTCCCCCAGGATGGGCAGGGGGAAGCTTCAAAAGCATGCCGCCTCCGTGAGCTTCCCCAGGCCACTGCAACCCCCCACTCTGGTGGGAAGCTTGGCCGGAAACCCCAAATAAGGACAGGGGATGTGCCAGCCTGCCAACCCCACCCCTCAGGTGGGGGAGGCGAGGTGAAGCACATCCCCGGGCTCTCGCCATCTTGAGGATGGGAAGCCCTACCCAATCAGGACTAGGTCACTGCCCCCCTCCCACAGGAAAGAGGCAGGATCGGGGGTGTACCCACCCCAGGACAGGGACCCATTGGTCCCTGCCCTTCACCTACCTGTAACGCCCCTAAATCTAGTATTTAGGGGCACCCTGAACCCTCCTTCCCCAGATTCCAAAATCCGAAGAAGAGCTAGAAGAAAGAAGACCTGTCCTGCAGCTGCTAAGAAGACGAAGACACAAACTGCTTTTGCCCCAGCCCTACCGGCCTGTCGATAATCGAACCTGCTCCTGCTCCAACCCGTCATCTCTTGTGGCCAGCAACCTCACAAACCCCGGAGGACCTGGCTACCTTTTGACTCTAAACCCCTGGGACTCCCATGAGTAGAGGCTCTACTCAAAACCTATTTCTAATCCCTGGCAGCAGCCCGGAACCGCGAACCCAGCACACACTGCACCAGCCAAGTCTGGCCTTTGCCGGAGTGAACTAAGACCACGAGGACTACCCCACGGCGACTGTGAGCCCGAGTCCGGCACCCAAGGACCTCCCTCGACACTCCTGAAGAAGCCTGCAGCCTCAGAACAAGGTGCCCCCCCCTACCGCGATCAACAGAGGGTAAGATTTCCCGACACCAAAAGGCACCCCGGCGCCCCACGGCCCCCTGTGCCCAATCCTGGAGTACCTACCTATCCTCCAACTACCCAACTTACCTCTCGAAGTGGTGGTGGCACCTGAAGAATCTTCGTCCCCGAGCTCGAGTCTTTTTCTAAACAGGAGATTTCCCATTGAAATGAATTGAGCGCCCAAAGGCTCAAAAGCACCCTGCACCTGCCCGAGTGGCCTTGGCAGTGCAACTCTCTCTGCACCTGGCCGCCCTAGTGCCGCTGGGAGTGAACTAACTGTACCTACCTGACCCTGGGGGACCCCTGAGTCTATGCCCAGAACCTCCACTCTACCAGTCGAGTACTTGCCTTTAAACCGATAACTCAATTTTCTTCATAGGGTAACATTGACTGGCTTTTTCCTGAAATTTCTTCTACGTGTGGACTTTTCAAATCTTAAAATATTCACCAAAAATCAGCCGAGTAACGAAAACGAAAATACTCACCTGCTCTTAGGTGAGCTCCCAGTGCTGGATATTGGTGCCCAGCACTGACTGTGAAAAATACTTACAACTGTACTTACCAGTAACCCAATTTTCTCCCATAGGAAATCATTGACTGTTTTTCTGTGAAATTTCTTCTAAGTGTTAATTTCTGCAATCTTTAAATATTCTTTAAAAATTGTATAACTTCTGAAAACGTAATTGCTTACCTGTTTTGGATAAAGGTCCCAGTACTGAGTCTAGGTACCCAGTACTGGATTACAAAAGTAACGAGAACATACTAAAAATGTTTGACAGACAGGTGCTATATAGAGAGGGATAGCCTACTCACATCCTCCATAGGCCTACTGCTCTCTCCCAAATCAACAGATTTGATTACCGGCGATAGAAGTCGCACTCCTAACAACTCGCATTTCAATAAATTCATTTTATAGACTAGCTACCTGGAGCATCGCTGGTTTGGCTGCTAAGCTATCTAACCCAGAATGGCTAACTTTTATTAAAGGTTATGACATCCTTTGTTGCTAAGAAACCTGGACTACGTCTTGTGAACATATACATGATTTTATATCTTTTTTTACTATTGCAATTCCCGTTAGCTCAAACAGAGCAAAAGGAGGTTTGATCACTTTGGTTTCACTTTCATTTCCTGGTAGGGTAATCTGATCTAATCCTATGTCTCCTCTTGAATTCATTTTGGTTCATTGCTGCTCAATGTTTTTATTGAACATTTTTTATAATAACTATTTTAATTGGAATAACGCTGATCTTATTAATTCCCTACATAGGGGACTTGAGTCTTTTATTGATAACCACAGTTGCTCCGTATTTCTTGTATGGGTGATTGATTTTAATCTTCGCTACTGCAGGGTTCGAAAAAGCAAGATTTAATTTGGGCAAGCTATTTTTAGGACCTACTCACCCTTTCTGGGGAGTATATAAACTGACTTTTGACCTCTGTCTCTGTAAGCAGAGGAAATGTGACAATAGAACAAGATTTAAAGGCCTCTTTATTGCGCACAAAGCAAAAGAGCAATAAAAATGCCTTTGAATCTTGTTAACTTGTCAAGGAGACCTGGCTATCTCCAAGATCAGACCCCGATATTGTTCAGACTCTCCCTCCTGGCTACTTGATTCAGCGCCTAGATAGAACAAGCAGCAAGGGCGGCGGAATAGCAATCATTTACAAAGATCACCTAATCTGCCACATCCTGGATAGCCCCCTCCTAGACTGTGAAAATGCTCACTTCTCCATTGAATTCACCCCCTCACTTACTTTTGTTTGCATCCTCCTATACCGCCCCTCAGGAGCACAGGGACAATTCTGCAGTTCGTTACTGGAAACTGTTCTTTCCCTAGCCAGTGTTTCACCTAATTTCACCCTTCTTGGAGACTTAAATTTCCATTTTGGTAACACGCTAGACATAGTGGCGGACGACCTAGCACATGACCTTGCAGCCTACCAGCTACACCTAAAGATCCATCAAGCCACACACACACGAAAGGTCATCTCCTTGACCCAATTTTTTCCAATATAACAATTAGAAGGGAGGGAACCCATCCCCGTCCCCTTGTCAGACCATTTTTTAGTTCTGTTCTTCTGGCACCCACTCACTACGGGCACTCACATGCCAGCATCACGCATCCAAGCCCACCCTTGGCCAAAACTGATCATAGAGGACTGGACTTGTGTACTAGAATCAACCGAACCCACCTATGACCCTGACCCCCTCAGTAGCAGACAGAAAGTTTTCCTCATGGATCGAGAACGCGCTGGATATAGTACTACCAAAAAAAAAACTTTAAAAAAAAAAAAACGAACCAAATAAATCCCCCTGGTTCACCCCGGAACTTCGCAAACTAAAACAACAATGGAAAAAATTAGAAAGAGCATGGAGAAAAGACCTAGCTAGTGAGAAAAAAATCTGAATATAGGTCATCCATTGTATCCTACAAAGTGGCACTAAAAACAACCCAGGCTGCCTACTACAAGGAAAAAAATCTTATCTTCCTCCAACTCCTCCAGAGAAACCTTTCACATTGTAAAAAAAACTCATGAAAGTTCCCGACCCACCCCCTGACCCATCTGGCCATTGATGCGATGAATTAGCAGGTTTCTTCTCCACTAAAATTCAAAACATCCTCAAACACCTCCCACTCAATAACAATGAACACCACCGCGAGCCCCACACATCAGAACCTCAGGATAATGTCTATCGCCTAGAATCATTTGATCCACTCACAGCGGAACTTCTCCCCCCTATCCTATATTTGATCTAGAGCGGTTCCCCGCTCAACTCTGCCCTGTTTAACATCTTGAAATCAGCTACACCCATCATTATCTTCCCCCATCACCAAATTAATCAATGCCTCTTTAACACTGGGCATAGTTCCCCAGGACTGGAAAAAGGCCATGGTAAAGGCTCTACTAAAAAAAAAAACACCTAGATCCCACAGAGATGGGCAACTACCGCCCCATCTTCCTACACCCTGGAATTAGTACGGTCGCAGAGAAATAAGTCCATGGACAACTCTCAGTGCACCTCGAGTCTTTTGGACTGCTCCACTCCTCTGACTGGCTTCCGCCCTGGCCAGGGCACGGAGGCTGCACTGATAGCGGTGGTGGAGGAGGCCAGAAAGATTCTTGATTCTGTAGGATCTTCAGCCATTATCCTCTTGGACCTAAGTGCAGCCTTTGACACGGTAAACCACTGCACTCTGGTACACAGTCTCAAAAAAGTGGGAGTGACGGGCACAGCCTTATCCTGGCTGAAATCGTTCCTGGAAGAGAACCTTCCAGGTATTTGAAGGTAATACCCAGTCCCAGCCAGTGCCGCTCCAATGCGGGGTTCCCCAGGGCTCGTCTCTGAGCCCCGCACTTTTTAATGTGTACATGTCTCCATTGGCAGAGATAGTAGCTCCTTTCAGAATTAAACTAGTTACTTACGCGGATGACACCCAACTAATCATGACACTGAACCAGGTGGAACAGTCCTCGGTGGACCTGTGCCCCTGCCTCAAAGAAGTCGCTAGCTGGATGAGCTCATCACACCTCAAACTCAACGGCGAGAAAACGGAGCTCATGTTGGGCAACCAAGCAACTTTCAACCCCAACAATCTGTGGCCAACCTGCATGGGACCTGCTCCTATGCCAAAAAAAGAAATAAAAAGCTTGAGCATCTGGCTTGACCATGATCTCACTTTCAGAACCCAAGCTAGGAAAACCGCCGCTGCCTGCTATTACCTCTCCTACCCTGCCACTCAAGAAAGCTCCTGATTCAGGCGCTTGTCCTTTCCAGACTGGACTACGGCAATGCCCTCTATTTTGGTGCCCCCAAATCAGTCATTGCTAAGCTACAAGAGGTCCAAAATTCAGCAGCAAGACTCCTCACGGACACAAAAAAACGGTGCTCCGCCAAGCCTGCCCTAAGATCACTCCATTGGCTTCCGATACAGGAGAGAATACATTTTAAAGCCCTTTGCATCACTCCTAAAAACCTTCAGGGCAAGGGTCCTCCTTTCATTAAGAATCTGATCAACGCTTCTAAGCTCTGGAATTCCCTCCCTCTCTCCCTCCGCAAGGAAACCAACCTCCTGACATTCCGCAAACACCTGAAGACATGGCTATTCCCGTAATCCCATCTGCCCTCGAGCCACCGTCCGCAGCGCTGGGATGCTTCCGGGTAGCCATGCGCTATACAAAAACATTTTTCATTTCATTTGCTTGCTTTCACAGACAGAGGTCAAGTGCATTTCAGTTAGGTCAAGTAGATTTTGTAGGTTACTAGACCTGCAGGTCTAGTAAAAATTAAATGATTTTTGAGCCCTGTCTACTGTCTACTATCAACCACAGTGTCTTGTGGTTTAATAGGTCCTAAAGGAGACACTCCTACACATTTCCGCCTAGTCATTGTTGAGATGCTCTTAACTTTTTTTTGGTTTGTTTTTAATTCTTTCTATCATATACCAGTCTTAAGTCCAGTCTTTACTGGCAGAGGTCACTCTAGCATAATTCATTTTATTTTGTTATCGTTTGATCTTCAGGGCTGGCTTAATCCCTTCCCTGCTCATGACGGAACCACTCCGTCATGAGCCACGGGTGCCGTGTGCTCATGATGGAGTGGTTCCGTCATGCCGCGGCTGTTGGCGGCCGCTCCTCCCACGCGGCGCTAATTCCCCGCCTGTGCGGGCGATTAGCGCAGTGGGCGGAGTCGTGACGGAACCACTCCGTCATGAGCACAGCTCAACCGTGACTCATGACGGAGTGGCTCCGTCATGAGCACAGCACCACCGCGCTGCCCCCAAACCCCGCCCAGCGCTGCGGCGGAATTCCTGCCGCAGCCAAGGGGTTAAAGACTACATAATGATTGCCGATGTTTTTAGTGACCATAACTACCTATCAATTACTCTAGGCTGTTCCTCTATTAAGTTACAGATCCGAGAGAATCCACTGTTGGTTTTTATGAAAAAATAAGGGTGTGCTGCTTAGGTGGGATCATGACAAGGATAGACCACTAACTGAACTTATTAGGGACAACAAAACTGAATTATTGGATTGTCTAGATGAGGATGGCGAAGCTGCTGACATAATAGTTTTTGTATATTGTGTGATGCTGTTGGAAATCTCCATACTGCTCCCTCCAGGTCACATAAAAAGAAACTTGCTAGATGGTTTGATTACAACTGCACAAAGGTGCACAACAATCTTCTGATTGCCTTATAAACTTTTCCTAGGGATACCAATATTGTGCGGAGCTGTTGGCAGGAATATAAGAGGGCCTCTGTGAATCAAGAGCTGTACGCTGGTAAGCCTGTCAGTCCTTAATAGCAGCCAGTATACTTGAAGATAGCAGATCTTTCTGGCAAGTTATCCATCAGCCTTATTTCCATGATTCTCTTGAATCTTGTTTAGATCTGGTAATCCCTCCTGGTAAATGGCCAACACATTTTTTTCAAGGTTTGTCCTGGCCCATATCAATCTGTGGAGGTTCGTGATAGCCAATTACACCAATCCAATCCAATGCTTATTTCTCAGGTTTGGATATAGCATTTGCAGATTTAGTAAGTGGATCTTTTTAAGGACAGTATGGTCATATGGGCTCCTCTTTGACCAACGTGCTGGAGGGTATTGGGAGCCTTGGCCTGCCAAAAACTTGGTCCTATGAGACTTCTGTGCCTATTTATGAAGGGCTGCAAGGTGAACTCCCAGTGTTTTCGGCCGATAACGCTTAATAATTCAGCTGCTAATAATGTGTATTTAGCTTTTTTGGACCTCCACCCAACATTTGACTCTTTCAACTGCTCTAACTTTGGAAAATGACTGATATGGGGTGGAGGCCAACAGTATTAGATTTCTTAGGGAACTCCATTCAGAGGTAACTGCCAGGGTTCGAGTTGGACCTGATAAAGAAACCACACAGGTGTTTAAGTTAAATAGAGGCATGCACATGGGTGTTTCACGAACGCCGACTGTAGTGACAGCAGTGTGTAGTACGGAGCAGTGCCCATCTTTCGTTTCAGATATTGACTGAAGTGGAAATAGTTTGGTCCACGTGGGCCGTTGCAGGAGTGTGTGCCATAGCCATTTAAGTAGTTTAGGAACCTTATTGCAGTCACAATAGCTATTTAAAAGCTTCCTTCTGAAGTCAGTTCAAGAATTTTAATGAACTTCACTGCATTCTGACATCACTCATGCAGTACCTCAAGGGTCATTCAATATTCAAATCTATCGTACTGAAGATTGGCTAACTGATGTCTTCACTACCTAGACCGAAACGTCAACAACTACACCTATTTTCTTCTTGAATTAGACATGTTAGGGTTTGTTTTCTGTTTTGATCAGTTACTTCTCTTCCAGGGGATACTCATCAATAGTCATAAGCAGTGAATTATCCCCGCCCACGTGCGGGATCCCGGAGCATATAGCAATATATATATATATATATATCTACATATATGTACATACATATACAGGTGTATGCCCAGAACATAAAGTAGATAGACTTTCAACCCCATACACCTACCTATGTATGCATACCTACATATATGTAAATATGCAGCCCCATCGACAGTCCAAAACAAATAGGGAAAACAGCCAAGATTACACCAGTTTTACTTCTAAAACAATAAGTCCCTTAAGACTGCTTGTAATAGAGACCATACACTATAATAGTTTCAAACAAGACTCATTTATTTTCCGAAAATAAGGAAAAACAGGTAATTGCAGGCAGTTTGGCCCATAGGCTGCATAAGAATAACTCTTAGTACAGAAAAGACAACTGACACCTTGCCTTTAAGGCCTACAAGCATCTACGCACTTTGCCTTTAAGAACCTCAGAGAACACTCTGCTCCCAGTATGCCCCACAGGTGACAGGTCAGTTCTTTTTTCCGGCTCCTGTGAGGATCCTGGAGCTTGAGTTTGACAGTTTTCGGACTTTTCTGTCAGGAATTGTTATTTTTCTTGGTTTTTTTGTGGTTCTTGTGCTGGTTGAAGTTGATCTTCATTTTTTGACAGAAATTCTTCATCTTTTCCTGTCAGAATGCCGGCTATTTTCCGCAACTGTCCAGCTTGTGGAAAGATGGCCATTTCAGATCCACATTCTGTGTGTATCGGATGTCTCCCTTCTAGTCATCAGATAAACTTGTGTTATCACTGCAAGAAGCTTTCTGCGAGGACTCTACGTGATAGAGGATTCGCCTTCAAGCTGTGCTGGAGAGAGGATTAGCCCGGTTGGAAAGTGGCCTTGGAAGTCAAGAGCCCTCCTCTCATCAGGAACATTGACACCAGCATCATTCTGCCTCTTCAACATCGAAAAAACTGCAGGTTCTAGACTGGTCGACGTCGGTACCGCCATCGAAGAAAAGGCCTACAGAGTCTCTGACGTCGAGACGCCGTGAGTCTGTCGTCGAAAGATTTCGACGTCGAAGTGGACTACCTCGGGCTCGAGGTATGTTCAGGAAGTGGGCCAATCAACGTCTAAGCATGCATCGATGTCTAGACACCCATCGATGTCGAGGCATTCTCCGTTGCCTCAACGTAGGTCGACGTCGAAGTTCGCAGACGGCGAAGAAACGTCGAGACCAGTCTAGAGCATTGAAGTAGAGGAGACTTAAGCCCTCGCCGTCGATCACCACGATGCCATAAACAGTCGTGGTCCCCTTTGAAGAAGGTGGGGTCACCGTTGAGGTCAGTGAGGTCCTTAACTCCTGCAAGGCATCGCCCCACGTCGAGGGAGAAACACGGTTCGACGTAGAAGGATATGCATACGTCAACGTCGAGGCCATCGATGTCGAGGGACAAAGAGCCTGCTGCTGCCTCGGAGGAGGGTGGAGCTGCATCTCGTTCACGCTCAAGGACTTCATCGCCAGGACTCTATATTGTCCAGGTTTCCCCGGAGGGCTCTCCGGTGATTGGTGAAGAACCTTGGCGTAAAAAGTCTAAAGCCCTCAGTAGCCCGGGTTCGGACTATTCCCGTACCTACTCTCCTTCATGCCTGCCAAGATCTCCGTCATGTACTGAGGCTCCACAGATAACACCACGAAGGTCAAGATCACCAACAGTGGTATCTTCTAGAAGAGATCCGCGCAGATCGCGCGCTCCGCATTCCCGTCCTGTTCGTTCAAGGGACGGGTCTCACTCATCACTCTTCACCGAAGAGAAGGCAACAGAGGTCTCCCACCTGGTCTTCTTTTTCTACCAGGTCCTCGAGAGATTACTCCCCAACTTTCATGTCTACACCTCCATCAAGGGTGTCTCCAATTGATCTCAGCACCTTCAATGAGGTACTCTGTAGAGGGGCGAGTAAGTTAAACGTTACTATGTCGGTACCTACTGTTTCCTCCTTGGTGATTTTTGAGACTCTCCATCACCGTTCTTCAGTCGAGCCTTTACTGCCTCTTGTCCCTGGCATTATCGAGCTTGCCATGCAGACTTTTCTGACGCCAGCAACAATGGGTTCTGTGCCTTCCCGGATAGCGAAGAAATACCAGGCTCCTGATCAAGATCCACTATTTCTTGGCTCTGATCCTCCTCCATATTCCGTCATTGTGGCAGCGGCTAGGAAGACGCACTCTTCTATGTCTTCATCCTCTGCACCTCCAGATAGGGACAGCAAATTGATGGACTCTATGGGTAGAAAGATATGCAACACATCAGCATCTTTCATGAAGGTCGCCAGTGCCTCCGCTCTGCTGGGGAGATATGATAGATCCTTGTGAGATTCTCTGGGCCATTTTGCGGACAAACTCCCTAAAGAAGATCAGCAAGATTTTCGGGAAATACTGCAAGAGGGAGGTCTTGTGGCGAATCAGATTATTAGTGCTTCGGCTGATCTGGCTGACCACGGGTACTCCCATGGTATCTGTTTAAGGCGCTCTGCGTGGCTAAGATAGACTGGCCTTAAGCCTGAGGTACAGCGGAAGATTACCAATCTACCATTCAATGGGTCTTCTCTCTTCGGTCTGCATGCTGACGATGAAATGGCGAAGATGAAAGCGGAATTGGACACAGTGAAAGCTGTGGGGCTGGCGAAAAAATAATTTCGCAGGCGTTTTCGCTCCTACGATAAACGTAAATTTCAGCAGAGGGACCAAATCTCTCAGTGGTCGTCGCAGGGTCATCAGCAGGAAAAGAGGTCTCATTTTCAACAACGATGACCAGGTAGAGGAAGAGGAAACAATAAGCAGCAGACCTCTACCTCAAAGCAACCATCAAAGCAATGAGGGAGTGCCTCCTCTAAACACGTCCACTCCGGTAGGAGGAGGTATAGCTGGTCATCTGGAGGAGTGGAAACTCATCACTGACGACAAATGGGTGTTAAATATTGTCAAGAATGGTTATCTGCTACGATTCAAGACCCCACCACCATCAATTCCTCGGAGTGGAGGACTCCGCTTGTGTCATCCCATTTTACACGAGGAAGTAAACTTTCTTCTGCGGAAGAAAGCCATAGAGTATGTCCCTGTTCATCAGAGACGCCAGGGGATATACTCTCGATATTTCGTGGTCGAAAAAAGAGGTCCTTCAGTGGAGTACAGACCAATTCTGAACCTATGCGTCTTGAACAAATATATCCGCAAAGAAAAGTTTTGGATGCTTGCTCTGCACCAGATCTTCCTTTATTTACATCAAGGAGACTGGATGTGCTCCATAGATCTGCAGGACGCCCATTTTCACATTCCAGTGTCCAGAAAACATCGGAAAGTTCTTCGTTTTCAGGTTGCTCGGCATCATTATCAGTTCCAAGTTCTACCATTCGGACTCAAGTCAGCCCCACTGACTTTTTCAAAGTGCATGGCAGTGGTGGCAGCTTTTCTTCGCAGGCGAAAAATATTTATTTATCCATACTTGGACGACTGGCTTTTGAAGAGTTCCACTCGGTCCCTACTTCAGCTGTATCTCTCCTACAGTCTCCAGATTCTGAACAAGTTGGGTCTACGAGTCAATTAAAAAAAATCGATTCTCAACCCGACCCAGAACATTAACTACCTAGGATCGTCGCTAGACACCGTGGAGGCAAGCGTGTGTCCTTCAGCGGAGAGGTTTTCATCGATCAGGATGTAATGCCTAGAACTCCTACGGTCTTCCCACCCGACTGTCCGACAAGTGTCCTCTCTCCTGGGGTCCATGGCTTCCTGCATCTTCATCGTCCCCAATGCCCGATTGCACATGCATCCCCTGCAGCAGGCTCTGGAAGACCAGTGGGTGCAAGCGTCAGGCAGTTGGGAGGATCGGATTACTCTTCCCCCAGTCTGCCAGGGACTCCCATCAGGTGGTGGGCAAAGAGGTTGCATCTAATGAAAGGTATTCCCTTCCATCAAGAGACTCCGACTCAGACCATAGTTACGGATGCCTCCCTACAGGGTTGGGGTGCTCATATGGATCACCTTCAGTGCAAGGGCTATGGTCAGACACAGAGAGGGATATAATATCAACTTACTGGAGCTGTTGGCAGTCCAGCTAGCCCTCCAGTCCTCCTTCCCGTCTCTTCGATCCAACTCCCTCATGATTCAGACAGACAACACCACGACAATGTTTTATCTGAACAAGCAGGGAGGCACCAGGTCCAGAATTCTGTCCCAGGAGGCACAAGCAATTTGGAATTGGTTACTGGCAAGACACCTCACCATCATGACGGTCCACGTCCCGGGCGTTCTAAATGTCCAGGCAGACTTCCTAAGCAGAGAGTTTGTAGAAGCGCACGACTGGGTGCTAAACAACGAGGTAGCTCAAGACATCTTTCAAAGATGGGGGGGTTCCGGACATAGACTTGTTCGCAGATGCAACAAATGCCAAATGCCCCGTCATCCAGGTATCACCAACCAGGTTCAAGCGGGAATGCTCTATTGATAAGATGGTCTCAGAGCTTACTCTACGCTTTTTCTCAGCTACTTCCCATCCCGGCAGTGATCACCAAGTTCTACAAGACCAACTCCAGGATGATTCTGATCATGCCGGAGGGGCCGCGCCAGTGGTGGTACCCGGACCTTCTACAACTCTCCGAGGTCCCACACCGGAGATTACCTTGCTGTCCGGACCTGCTGTCCAAGAGCCAGGGGAGAGTGTGTCATCCCAACCTTCCTTCGCACAAGGCTGACAGCATGGCTCCTGAAGTCTTGCAGTATGGACACTTAGACTTGCCGGTGGACTGCATGAACATCCTTAAGGAAGTTAAGAGACCTTCTACCAGGGCTTCCTACGTTTTCAAGTGGAAGCGTTTCTACATATGGTGCTTGAACAATGGTCATAACCCAATTAGAGGACAAGAACAGGTCATTCTGCTGTATCTTTTATATCTGGCTAAGTCGGGCCTGCAATTCACATCTATTAAGGTACACTTAGCAGCAATTACGGCATATAAGAAATCACCTACGCAGGGTTCTTTTTTCAAGATGCCAGTGGTGAAAGATTTTCTTGAAGGGCCGAAAAAGGTGTATCCACCAGTACGAGCCCCTTCTCCGTGGAAGCTCAATGTGGTCCTTATCAAACTTATGGGAGCACCCTTTGAACCAATACACAAGTCCTCCCTGCAGCACTTGTCTTGGAAAGTAGCCTTCTTGGTGGCTATTACGTCTGCTCGTAGAGTCAGCGAGTTGCAAGCATGGTGTTGTAAGGAACCCTATACTGTGTTTCATTCAAATAGGGTAGTTCTAAGGACTCATCCTAGTTTTCTGCCTAAGGTGGTCTCAGATTTCCATATTAATCACTTTACCTACTTTTTTCTCTAATCCTTCTACTGCCCCTGAAAGGGCCTTACACTCCTTAGATCTTAAGAGAGTGTTGAAGTTTTATCTGGACAAGACTAAAGATAGATGAAAGACGGCCCGACTATTTGTCAATTACGGTCTTATTAATACTGGTTTAGCAGCGTCTAAGAGGTCCATTTCAAGGTGGATAGTCTCCTTCATTTCTTTGGCCTGTCAGTTGGCTAATAGAGCTCGTCAGGGTAAGCCTAAAGCACATTCAACCAGAGGAAAGGCCTCTACTACAGCCTTCCTCAGGAACCTTCCCATAGCAGAAATCTGAAAAGCAGCTACATGGCGGTCTGTTCATACTTTTTCTCGCCATTACTGCTTAGATTCAGATGCTCAAGTAGGTCGGGCATCTCTGGGAAATCTGTTTGGTTGATTGTCTGTTTTCAAGTATATCGCTGTCCTTTTATTTCTAGTGCTGAATTGCTCACCCGCAAAGTGTGGGGTATGGGCTTGCTATTCTAATCACTGCTTATGACTATTGAGTATCCCCTGGAAGAGAAGGATAAGTTACTTGCCTGTAATCCTAGTTCTCTGCCAGGGGTATACTCATCAAAGTCATAAGCACCCCTCCTGCCTCCCCGGACGTGCAATGTAAGTACACCATTTAAAGTGTTTCAGTACGCCTGTACAAAAAAAACTGACCTAACTGTCATCTGTGGGGCATGCTGGGAGCAGAGTGTTCTCTGAGGTTCTTAAAGGCAAATTGTGTAGATGCTTGTAAGCCTTGAAGGCAAGGTGCCAGTTGTCTTTTCTGTACTAAGACAGTTATTCTTATGCAGCCTATGGGCCAAACTGCCTGCAATTACCTGTTTTTCCTTATTTTCGGAAAATAAAGGAGTCTTGTTTGAAAACATTATAGTGTATGGTCTCTATTACAAGCCGTCTTGAGAGACTTATTGTTTTATAAGTAAAACTGGTGTAATCTTGGCTGTTTGCCCTATTTGTTTTGGACTGTTGATGGGGCTGCATATTTACATATATGTAGGTATGCATACATATGTAGGAGTATGAAAGTCTTTATCTACTTTGTTCTGGGCATACACCTGTATATGTATGTACATATATGTAGGTATATATATATATATAAATATATATATATATTGCTATATGCTTCGGGATCCCGCACGTAGGCGGGGATAATTCACTGCTTATGACTTTGGTGAGTATACCCCTGGAAGAGAACTAGGATTAAAGGTAAGTAGCTTATCCTTTTTCCTGTTGTATAATTTCTTTGAAATAGGTGTCCACAGGGGGACAATGAGATGTGTGTAACAACAAATTATGTGTAAATCTCAGTCGTCATGTGTTGATATATATATTGACCCTGAAGGACGCCAGTTTCTCTGCTTCCATACGGACCTCTGCTAACAGCTAGCGGTACCCGCTCCGCGGGTCCCGCGTCGCAGGAGGAGAACAATCCAGGCTGCTTCCTGCTGGGCGGTGAGTGTGCGACAGGGCTGCGAGCTGCAACCCGGACTCAGTCTCCCAGGAGTCCCGGGTTGCTCAGGCCGTCCCAGCTGGCCCGCTCTCCCTGACCGCCCCGCCCAGCCCAACCCGCCTTAAAAACTCTGGTGATTCTCGCTGGCTCTGGGACCCTGAAGGACGCCAGTTTCTCTGCTTCCATACGGACCTCTACTAACAGCTAGCGGTACCCGCTCCGCGGGTCCCGCGTCGCAGGAGGAGAACAATCCAGGCTGCTTCCTGCTGGGCGGTGAGTGTGCGACAGGGCTGCGAGCTGCAACCCGGACTCAGTCTCCCAGGAGTCCCGGGTTGCTCAGGCCGTCCCAGCTGGCCCGCTCTCCCTGACCGCCCCGCCTCTTCCTCCCCTGCCAGCATATTTCCGGCTTGAGTGCACAGCTGCGCGGGAGCGCGCGGGAGGGTGCCGGGAGAAGCCCGGGACCGTCTGTGGCCGTCAGGGGCCAAAGGAGGCCGGGCTGGGCCATATCCCTTACCTTTTACTTCCATATCTGATTAAGGTGATGCCCTCGCCAGGACCACGTGAAACTCCATTAAGGGAGGGGGGCAGCAACACAGGGACACTGGACAACTACTTCAAATCTGCCAAGGGAGACGCAGGCAAAGAAAATTCTCTGGAGAGACGCAGGGCGGAGCGGCGGTGCTCCATTGAATCCATGAAGAGCAGACCCTTGACAGAGATCATCCCGTATCCTATTTCCCAAGAGGAAGGTACGCCCCCCAATAGCTTAAATCCTCCGACTCTTGAGGACTTCCCCCTCTTACTTCGGGAAATTCCTAGTTCCCCTGGGTTGGTCTCTGGAAAGTCCATAGACACAACTCCTCCCACGACATATGTTACCCCCGTTAATTTGGTTACCCAAACTCCCCCTTTGCATGCAACTAAGAAAAGTAAGCCAAAACAAAGTGTTGTGGTGGAGCTGCATAGGCCTCCACCAAGCAAACGTAGTAGGAAGTCAATGGGGGGGGAGGGGGAAAGCCAAACTATCCCATCTAGATTTTGGCAAAAAACATATAAACGCACTACAATCTGGGAAGGACAACGAGACTGTGCCTATTGCTCTTCCCTCCAAGGCCCCCAGCTCCAATATAGCTGTTACTAATAACGACCCAGTGGCCAATACATCTAATATAAATCCCCCTCTCACATCTATAGGGAGTATAGAATTCCTACTTCGTTCCCTCCTGCAGCCCATTAGCGATAGCCTGAAAAAAGTGGAGATTAGGCTCACTCTACTAGAGACATCTCTTACTACCTTGAACACCTTAGTTAGTAAGCAATCCAAAAATATGGGACCTCATCTCCCCGCAGGAAACCCTCCTAAAATAGGAGCCCCACAGGGTGCCAACAAAGTCCCCCCTCAGAGCGTGCCTACTGCCCCCCCCCCTGCAGCCATTAATGGCTATCTCAGTCCAGGCACCGCAAAGTAACTCAACCAATAGGCCTTCACAACCAATAGACTCTGCCCCTCAAAGTTCCCAGACAGGGATTAATGGCGGCCACCAAGAAGCCGGCAGCGCCCCTCTACTCTCCCCGGGCCGGCAAGCCCCAAGACCACGGAGACCAGATCTGCCGCCAGAAGCTAATAGTCTAACGGTGGCCCTAGCAGGTGCCCCCCATCTAAGATCAGGGGAAAATGAAGACTACCAATCCCTAAAGAAAAAGGTCATTAAATGGCTAAATTGGAACCGACCCCTACCATCTCATTTTAATAATGAGATTATTATGGTTAGAAGGGTCCCTTGGTTAGGGAAGACCAGAAAAACAATAATAGGGGATTGCATCTTGGTAACTTTTAAAGATCCGGGCACTGTTCTGCATATCTGTGAAGGAATAAATAGATCACTGGATTCCACTATTCAGACCCTTCCAGTATCCTTCTTTTTCCCCCCTATCCGCATGCACCATGCTCCACCGCATGATGAGTGGATAGGGGTGGAACATAGACGCAGACACAAGGACTATGTACAACGCCCAAATCTCCAATTGCCGGACACACCCTATTTTCATTTCAACCGTTTCAATTGTTTGAATGGTTTGGATGGGGTTGATTGACTTTCCGCTCACACGCCAATGACCCGAGATTGCGGCTCCTGCAGACTTTCCAAGCCATCCACCCCGATTGTTGGTAAAACCCTTGGTCCACTGAACGATCCAGTGTTCCTGGATGATGGCACCAGCAGACTTTCTGATCTATCTGCCCACAATGTTGACAATGCCTCTGGAATATTGAATGAGCCAACACTTGTGGAGAACGGCTCCAGTGGACTTTCCGAACCATCGGCCCCTACTGTTGGTAATGCGTCAGAATTCCCGATTGCAGTAGAGTCTGGAACCATCTCCTCTAACCCCTCTGGCACGGCAACTAACACCCCTGAACATTTGAGGCTAATTTGCTGGAATGTTGCTGGACTGGCTAATACTGGGTGATCCGGACTGGGCAAATTATATCGAGACTGGAGACGTATGTATGTTCCAGGAAACCTGGGCCAGAGAGGACTATGGTCACCAAGGCTACATGTCATTCTTCATTCCAGCGAGGTGGGAAGGCAAAGGTCGTCCGTCAGGAGGGCTTACGACCTGGGTCGCATCTCATCTGGGCTGTGTGGCAACGCGGTTGTCGGCTAACTCTGAAGATATCCTTGTGGTTTCATTATCATGGCCCAACCAAGCTAAACTTGTGTTTATTAACATTTATTCTAGGCCAATGGGAATTGCAAAGGAATCACCGACCATAGATGAACTCTCCAACTTTATATCTGACCTACCGAGTGATTCATTCTATGTAGTGGGAGGGGATTTTAATTCTCATTTTGAGCCACTCCCTGGCCTTCTGGACGGGTTATCATCGGAAGAAGAGGCCAGATGGGCAGTGCCTCTAGTGGAAGCTCCACCTCCGAAGGCTTGGACCCCACTAGCACTACAAATTACAGCCCTCACCCTAAAGTTCGGAATCAGAGCTTGCAATGGGCGAATGAAATCCGACATACCCAGTAAAACCACCTACAACAGACTGGGAAGAGAGTCCCGTCTGGACTATGTCTTGGCCCAAATAGTGAAGTGGCCGACAATCCAGGATTTTAGGGTGACGGAAAGGACCGATAGTGACCACAATGCACTTGAGCTTGACCTTGTCCACCCTGGCCCCCAAGCTCTCGTGACTAACGCGGAAGGGAACAACCCTGCGCTCCTCCTTGACAACAGCAGGAGAAGAATCAGGTGGGAGCACTTGGTTACAAGCAAGAATAAACTCCCCATGCTCTATGATGGGATAACTCCCATCTTGGAAACTGTGGGGAGCTTGGACACCGAGGCAAACAACAAAGACTCCCAGGGCAAATTGTACAAGGCTCATGAGGACCTCATAAAAGCTGCGGCACCTCATTTCACCTGTAGTTCACGAAAACCAAAAGGGGGGCGGCAAGGCAAAACATCATGGTATAACCTAGCATGCAGAAGGGCAAAAACAGAACTCCTCAGACTAATCAAGGAGGGTTTAGGGGGGGGATAGCCTTAAACAAAGCAGGCGAGCTTACAAGAAACTCATTGCCCACGCTAAGGCAGAATGGGAGGAAAATCAGTGGGAAGAACTCACCAAGGCCCTAGCGACCCAAAACCAACGCCTGTTTTGGAGGATAGTGAACGGGGGGTCGGGGAATTTACAATCGGCACTAGAGCCTAACATTGCCCCAGGGGTGTGGCAGGCTCACTTCCAGACCCTATACAGTTCTGAGCCGGGAGAATCTCCTGCTGTTGTTGAGGTGGGCTGGCCGGACTGTGAAGGGGAGCCAATAACGCTGGGCGAGGTCACCGCTGCCATCTCAGGACTGGCTTCTGGAAAGGCGCCGGGACTGGATGGATTACCAGGGGATATGTTTAAACAGGAGCCCAATGTTTGGGCCCCTTACCTTGCCGCCCTTTTCAATGGAGTTCTTGGTGGCATGGAAATCCCTAGTACTTGGCTGGGGGCAGAGGTGGTCCCCATCTTTAAAAAGGGCTCGCCTCTCCTCCCAGCCAACTACAGACCAATCAGTTTAATAGACGTGGCACAGAAACTGTTTGGTAGGGTTTTGCTGAATAGGCTCCAGGACTGGATGGAGGAGGTGGGCGCCCTTAGTCCCTACCAGGCGGGATTTAGGAAGGGGGTATCCACCGTGGACCAGGTTTTCAGATTGAACCTAATCTATTGGAGGACAGCAAAATTTGAGGGCGGTAGTCTGTACACAATTTTTGTGGACTTACGGGCCGCCTTCGACTTGGTGCCCAGGGGGAAACTTTGGAGCGTCCTGGCAGAGATGGGCGTTCCCCCGGACATCCTATTGATCTTACAGAGGCTGCACCACAATAATTACGCCCGAGTGAGGTGCGGGAGGTCGGGAGAACTGGCCGATAGATTCCCCGTTGGCCGGGGGGTAAGACAGGGTTGTGTGTTGGCACCGACCCTGTTTTGCCTCTTCGTCAACGGGGTAATCGCCCATCTGAATGCCACTGACTATACTGACGCCCCTAAATTAAATGGCAGCAGGGTGCCCGCAATTATGTTTGCGGACGACACCCTGCTGCTATCCAAAACCCCTATGGGTATTCAGAGGATTCTTGATTCCTTCGTGGCCTTCTGTACTGATAGGGGGCTGGAAATTAATGCGGCAAAAACCAAATTCATGGTTTTGAATCCGAGCCAAAAATTGCGGCCAAATCCGCAATTGGGAGCTGTACGGCTCGAGAGAGTAGCCACCTTTGAATACCTTGGTGTGACTCGACGAAACCATGACTTGGGGATCTCATCAGAGTAGGGCTAACCTCAAACTCATACAAACCACTGGGGGCATCGCCCGGATGATGACTGGTTCATCATACCGTCCATTGGGGGCACTAATCCAGATATATAAGGCCCAGGCTAGGGGAGCGATAATGTATGGGGTGGAACTATGGGGTCACACACCTTGCCGGAGTCTGTCACTAACGGAAAACAAGTTTATATGACAGATAGCCGCACTCCCGCCCAGCACCCCGCTCCTCCCCCTGAGGCTTGATTTGGGTTTACGACTGTTAGCTGATGAAATAAGCCTGAGACCCATAGCCTTCTGGCGCAGGCTGTGGAGTAGCAATGATCTTGCAGAATATCGGGCGGAACTGGTCGAACTTCTGAATCACCCAAAAGTGCTCAATATCCCTTGGGTCAAAAACATCCTAGCCACTTGCATGGAATTAGGGCTCCCTGATTTATGGACTGAGCCGGCGAATGCCGCACTAAATATCTCCAAAAAGTCCCTGGCTAATGTATACCACAAACACAAATTAGCCAGGGCCCAAGCTACCCAGGCAGAAGGGTCCTTATCCTCCGTGTTTCTGCAAAGCAAGGATCTCTATAGGTTTGAGAAGGTACTGGATCCTATTTCCCCTGTACTGGCCCGAAAGCTGTTTCTCCAATGGAGATACGGCACACTGCCCTTCCGGTCTTTTACAAGCACCTGGTCATCGGCTCCCACCACAAAGCAGTGTCCGGTTTGTGATGCTACGGAGGAAACTGACTTGCATGTGGCTTTCTTCTGCCCAGCCTATAAGGTAGCAAGAAAATACTGGCTCCTCCCGCTGATAAGGAATATGGGCTGCAGGGAATATGCACCAATGTACAGGATTTTAAAATCTGATGTCTCTGGCCCAACTGTCTTCGCATTAACAAAATTTCTTACCAATGTTTGGCATACGCGTAACCGTATTTTAAAGGCGTTGGGTCCCTCTTAAAAATTTTTTTTTTTTTTTTTTTTTTTTTATATAGCATTTCTAGCACATGCATTCCAATGGTTTTATCTCTTTATGAAATGACTTATCTGTGATTGTACATGTGTATTGTGTATCTTTTATGGCCAAATGGCCGAAATAAAGATTGGAAAACGAAACGATTTGTGTTAGTTTTTTGTACCCTCCAACAAGTTTTTCATCAATTTACATTTTGAAAAAAAGTATACCTGTGTCAAATCAGTTTGTGATAGATTTGTTCAAATTGGAATAAGCTAATTCAATTTAAAATATTTCAATGCAAGCTACGGGTTAGAGCTTACTACCATTGCTTATTAGTGATTGAGTTGTGCGAAAGTAAGAGAATCCCTTAAAGGCACCCTTACCTGCTAATTCAATGGGTGTTTCCTGGCACACTTTTTATCCACCCTATATACAAATTGCCTGGAAAAACACTTGCTTAGCCACAATATTGATTTGCCCTGTGTGGGCGTGCGTCCAGTACTGGAATGCTTTATACCAATAACAAAACAAATCACTGCTGTCATCATGCCCGTATTTGGGTATCTTATTTGACAACAGTGTTAAATGGGGCCCATTGGGTCAGGTCCTAGATGCAGCCTTTGCAACAAGTACTGAGACTATATTCTGTTTAGCCTCTGAACTTAGTAATAAACCTCTGAAAGAGTTGATATAATGCGAAATGTAAATGAATCACTACCTGTGGTGCTGGCCTTTAGGGTCCGAAAGATTACTTATCTATATAGAGGGCTGAGAATGGGTTTATTAAAAGATTGCTGGCCGTCCGTATCAGTGCTGCTGTAGCTAAGTTCGGCCAGAGGAGAAACAATGCTATTTTATATACACCCGTTTACCTAAATTGCCCTCTCCTTCACACAATGACTTTTGACACATTTGAGTGCGTGACATTGTAGAATTAGTTTCCTCTAAACTCTTATTTGCGTACACGTTCCCCTTTGTAAGAACACTCACGACACCTTGAACATCTCATACAAGGTCTGAACATACATTGTGCAAATGTGATTGTTGTTCGTCAATGCGCCAACACAGCTATTAATAGATCATAAATAATGGCTGCCTGACTAAGGTCTTGGCTCGGGAGTAAGGATGCTTTTTGTTCTAAACAAGCATTTCCTTGATGAGGCAGAGGAGCACTTGCTGTCATTGCAGGGTCACTGCATGCTGAAACCTCTGGCCTTATTTTACTTTTGTGTTGCAGTTAACTGACTGACAGTGATCCCCTGGCAGCATGGGGAAAAGGAAAACTGTGTCAAAAAAATCCTCATAAGGAGGGTGGGGGGGGAGGAGCCACCAGACTCTTCTGAAATATTTTACTGGAGCCATGGGGGCCATAGAGCAGCAGATTTCATCTGTAGAAGAGGCTATAAACATTGAAAGATCTGGCCCAGCAGAAGAGGGTGATACTGGGAAGGAGTCTTGCACCCCTCCATTAGATATTCCTGAAATCATTGAACCCAGTGTAGGCACCAATGGGTGCATTGCAAACATCTCTGATTATATCTGTATATGCGAGCCAGAACTAGATGGTGACCCCCAACCACCGACCAAACGAATGCGGAATACTGTAGATCCCAAAACCAACTTAACTAATATCCCCCACAACCAGTCAGAGGTGAGAGTCGTCACTAATAACCATGTAATCGGCACTGTGCGGGATAAAATTCCCAAAAAGACTAAACCAGTGATGGAACCACGAAGCCGTAGGAACAAACCTAATAAGGGCCTGTCGTACAACACTCCAAAGGAACTGGCGGCATTAAATAATAAGTTAGATATTTTGGACTCTTATCTGCGAGAAACTTTATCTGACCTCGTTAAGAGTGGGTATGCTGGATGCCACACTTTCAAGTCACTTGGAAATTCGCCAGCCGGTTACTGCAAGACATAAACACCTAACCATGGGGATTTTGTACTGGAAGGGCAAGCAAACAACTCTACACTAAAGGCTGTCACCATTCCCAGTTCTAGTATGAACTCAACAAGACATAATCAGACATTGGCTAAAATAGATTTAGGCACCAAACCAATGGGTACACCCGCAGACATCACACAGGGGTCTTCAAATCCTGCGCTAAATTTACCAAATATTGGAATCCACCTTTGTCCTGATGTTGCCCCCAGGACAGGCCAGCAACAGAAAAATTATTTAGGAATCCATAATAACCCTGCATTAAACAACTCGGCACCTGATTCTAACCTAATTGTTGATCAACCTAAGATAGTTTTGGACCTTCCTCCCGCTGTCTCCCCATATACTGTTATTCTGGCCAACGTCCCGCGACTTCGTGTTGGAGCCATAGAACATTGGGATACATTAAAGAATAAATCATTGTTTTGGCTAGGTTCCAAAACCGGCCCCACAGATAACCTCTTCCATAACTTTAAAATGGCCAGAAGAGTTAGCTGGCTAGGGAAGGGCCAGAAATCTATGCCAGGGGACTGCGTGATATAGACTTAAGTCAATAGACCTGGTTCACCACATCTTGACCAGGGCGGGCTCATCTTCTATCTCCTTGCATGATATTAATGTGGTCCCGCTGGGCTTCTTTTATCAATCTTTTAACTCTATACATTTACATCCACATGACCGGGAATATCCTATGAGGCAAACACTTTATAATGTCCCAGTGCAGAATTGCTATGATCTCTTCTCCCACTTGGAGCAGGTGGATTGACGCCCTAAGAACAAATAGGGGCCGAACCTGTTAAGCAGAGATGTTACCATAGATATGAGACCATCAGTACAGGGACTAAATGATTTGGGCCCCATAAATGTCATGGTAAATCCATCCATAACTTTAAAGATGATCACACAGGAAGAACCTAGGAAAGATACTTACTTGGCCCTAACCAGTAAAGTCCCTGAAACAGTAAGGAAAAATCCAAGTCCAATTGTTACTCCTGCCCCTAGCCTAGATAACGGTCTAATAGCGTCCCCCCAAAGTGGGTTCTGTAACAGCAGTAGAACCAAGCGTTAGTGCCCCAAAGGTGAAGTTCATAGATTGTACTTGTAAGATCCTGTTTTGGAACATTGCAGGTTTAAAGTCCAAGATTGTGAACCCACAGTGGACAGAGTTTGTATTCAAGTTCGATATCTTATGTCTGCAGGAAACAGGGGCCGAAGATGTGATCCATATTGTGAGAAGTTGGCCTGATATGTAGTGCTCACTATTCTAGTGATCACTGTGTATCATTCCAAACGACCCTTATTGATGATTGGTTGTAAGTCAACCTTATAGACCAGCTATCCTAGTAGCATGGACACGAGCAGCCTTAGGCTAAACTCTAGAGGGCGTGTTAAGCCAGCTGTTTTACCACCACATTTACCCCTTGAACACCACGTGAAAGGACACCACACAAGTTGTTATGAAAATAAAGGATATTTATTTATAACAAGACTACCCTGGCTCTTTATGAGTCAGGGAGCTAAGCACACTACAAAACTCTTAGGAAAATACTTCAGTTGCACAATTTACACAAATGCCCGAGGGGCCCGAGAAACCATCTACACTAACAGTGAAATGCGAATGGTTAGAGTCTGGAGTTACTGATTCCGGAGTGATCCGATCAGTGGGACTAAACGAAAAAGGAACTGGACACTTGTAGAGCGAACCTGCGATGGAGCACCGAAATGCTCGAGTTACCTAGCCCTGCGGCTGCGTGAAGTTCGGCAAGATGTCGGGAGTCCTCGTTGTAGTCTCAGGAGCCTGAAAGAAGAAGTTGCTGGCAGGCGACCAGTGTCGATGTTCAGCGAGATCCAAGCCTGGATCGGTGATGAAGGAAATCCTGAAAGCAGAGGGGACTCAGTTCTCAACCGCTAGCCAGCGATTGTGTGGGCACCAGGAGGGTACCGGCTGAAGTCACCTCGACCAGGTGAGTGGATGACGTCGGACTCGGCTGTTCCTCGGACCAGGAGGCGCGGCGGCGACCAGGATGGAGGGCGAGCTGTCCCACGAAGGTGTCTGCTGTCGATGATGCTGGGCCCAGGAGTGGGGCTGCAGGTCTTGGCAGTGGCAAGATGACGTCTGGAGTGGACCAGGAGGGTCCGGGGTACTCCTCTGTTGAAGGGGAGCAAGAGCCAATCTGGAGCAACCAGACCGGTGATGAAACTATCGGGGTGCGTCGTGAAGAGGGCCACAAGCCGGTCGGCGAGTGGTCAGACAACGCGGTGAACAGCAAGGAGCGGAAGGGCCCCCACGCAGATCTCGTGGATGCTGGGGAGGCAGACTTCGGTGCTGGAGCTGCTCAGGGTTAGGGCTTCTCAAACCCTAGGTGCACTCACTCGAGGGTCCCTCGGTGGGCGTGCTAGATAAGCGTCGTGCAGGTTCTGAAGATAGCCGGTCCCGCAGGTCTCGTCACACCTAAGACTCTCAGCTGGGCTGATGATGTAGGTAGAGGTCAGAGATGGCAGGGACTCGGGTCTCGTCGAGCTGGGCAGTCTTGATCCGTAGGAGAGACGTACAGCAAACCGTAAGCGCTTAGGTGGTGCCTGCTGGTGCAGGGTGGCTACTCCTTAGCCACAAGGGAGAGTCTTCAGAAAAGTCAAGAGTTCCTTTCGTGGAAAGTAGTTCAAGATTCAGAATTATCCAATTTGGGAAGGGGACTCGCTCCTACCTTTATTCTAAGAAAAGGGGCTGGCCCGTGACTAGGTCCTACCTATGGGTGGGGCCAGGAGGGGGGTGGTTACACCCATATCCTTTGTCCGGCTTCGCCCCAGCTCAGGGGCAGGGTGGCCCCCGAAACTGGTTTGAGCCGGGCTATGCACAGTGAGCACCGGGGTGCCACTTGCAGTCACATTCCTTTCAGCCCTGCCTACCTGGGATACACAAACCCTGTCTGGGACGGTGCTAACACCGCCCTCGACAGGAAACCCTTTGTCCAAGCTCCCTCCGCTGGAAGGTCTCCCAGCAGCAGAAGGTCAGACTTGTGTCTGGTGGCAGCATCCATTTTGTGATGCTGAGGCTTGAGTCAACTTCTAACCGGGGTTCAAGGTTACTTCCATGTCGTGCCCCTCTAAAAGGGGGGAATGCTAACCTCGTCGCCAGAATTGGCGAGGGGTTCGTATCCCAATTCGTATGACACCTTACTCGACATGTGTGGGTGATGCGATGCCAAAGTTAGCAAATAACCGCAAGGATTATAATGCATGTTAAAGTAGTTGGCCCGCGTCACCATGGAACGGCTATTAGGACTTGGTTCCGCAAGCCGTCGACGGGCTCAGCTCGCGCCAGAGCACCGTCCCACATGATTCCCAGCACTCTGCCTTCAGGATTGATAAGGCCTGCCATAGGAGTGACTGATAGGAATCCATGTGTCCATTTTAGGGTTAGGTGTAGGAATACTACACCTACAGCAACGGGTCATTACACCACTTTGCCCCAGCTGTCGTGCAGCCAGTTGTGTCAGATTTGGACGGCCATCCAGGGGTGGCATAATACATGCTGCAGCCCCTGGTAGGCCCTGGGTACACCGATGCCCTGGATACCTGTGGTATGCTGAGACAGGGACTGACAAGGCGGCCCAGTTCCAATTAGTGGATGCACCTAATGTACATGTGTGTTAATTTCGAGAGAGAACAGCTAGGCTGTGGGTCTGATTGGCAGGCCCACAGCCAGGGAAAGTCGTAAACCAATGAAGCAAAAGCAAAAAATCTGGGTGATCATAGGATTGCAGACCCTACTCTCCTACACATATAAATGGGTTTAAGACTTTATTTACCTGCAGTAGCATCAACGCATGGGAGAGCAATGGGCGGACTTTGTACCTATGTAGCATGTCATACAAACCTGTTGAACATAGTAACATTGGTTACTGACCGCAACTTTCAAATCGGGGCCGATTTGGACAGATCTACTGGTCTATTGATAGTGAATTTTTACAATAATGCCCCGCGTAAAGATCAGGTAGAAATGTTGGGCGCCATATCCCTACACGTTAAGATTCAGGAGGCCTCCACTAGAGATCTTTTTTTCATCTGGGGCGGAGACTTTAATATCAATCTTTCAGCACTGGGACACTGGAGTCTGTGGCCTTGGATATAATAGCGAGACTAGTCTCCCTCATT
Organism: Triturus cristatus; assembly: GCF_964204655.1. Lineage (NCBI taxonomy): Eukaryota > Metazoa > Chordata > Amphibia > Caudata > Salamandridae > Triturus > Triturus cristatus. Next base: position 1,299,798,812 of record NC_140590.1, read on the forward strand.
TTAACCACTCTGGTCCAGGGGAGATCTTAAATGATCTTATGCTGACCGGTGATATGGGTTTTGCAAACACCTTATGTAGCTCTCCGGCTCCTTTTAGTCCGACTTTCAATGGTCGCGGACTTTACTCCATCATTGATTTTATTTTAATTTCAGCAAGACACGCCTCCAGACTTATAACTTTTAAAACTCATGACATCTCTTTAAGCGATCATTTCCCGCAGAGCATTGAAGTTAAGTTGAATTGTAGACTCCTCTACTTATTGTGTAAATGATGTCACTTTGACAAGACAAAATGGCTACACGCTGAGCTGGAAAAAAATAGACCCAGACTCATTTATGAACATGGTCACATTAAATTGTAGTGAATCTATTAATAAATGCACAGGGAAAGGCCATTCAGCATCAAATAGTGGAGGGGTTTTCTGTATTATCTAAATTTATAGGCAATTCTCTACATGTAAACTCCAATAGGAAATCTACTCAAAAGAAAGGGTGGTTTGATCATAGTTGTACTATAGCCCACTCCAATCTTAAATCTGCTCTTCATAGTAAGCCTTCAAATAACAATGAAATAAAAGAAGCGAGAAGGGCATATCGATATGCCTTGAAAGTAAGGACAAATAGGATAAGGGAGGAGGCATGGAATTATCTCCGAACTGTATCTGAACTGAAAGACTCCTCAGCATTTTGGAAAGTGGTAAATGCCCCGTTTTTAGTCGACGCAGGGAGGGCAAGTATAGAGATAGCGGTAACTGGGGAGGAATGGGTAGACCATTTTTCTAAACTATATTCTACTCCTTCCCCTAAACCAAGTTTTAGCGACTTGGAGGGGGACAGGATAGAACCCCAGATTGTTAATTATCATTCGCAACTTTAACTGGATCTTAAAGAGATTGAGGAGGCGATCAGATCGAGTAAGAGTAGTAAAGCTCCAGGGCCAGATGGCATCCCGGTGGATGTTTTTAAACACAATATAGCCTTCTGGGGACCTATTTTAACTCCCGTTATTAAGGCATGCATATCAACTAGTCTGATTACTACTTGGAGTGAATCGATTTTGGTCCCAATTTTTAAAAAGGGGGACAGGCATAATCCTGCATGCTATCGCCCCATATCGCTCCTAGACTCCACGGTTAAAATAATTGGAAGAGTAATTTTATCTAGAATACAGGCCTGGGCAGATGAACACTATCATTAGCAATATCCAATGCGGCTTCCGTAAGGGCCTGCGAACGATAGACCAGTGCCTAAACCTAGAAATAATTCTCAACAAATACACTAAGGCTAAGAGGGGCCCTCTTTATTTAGTTTTTGTGGTTTTATCCCCCGCGTTTGATTGTCATTCACAACAAACTATGGCCGATTCTAGAGAAGCTGGGAGTAGAACTACCTCTAATTTCTTTAATGCGTGAATTTTATATCAAGGCGAGAGCTTTGGTGCGTTTTGGGAAGGGGGGAGGGTGTACTGATTGTTTTACTGTAGGCAGAGGAGTAAGGCAGGGCTGCATCCTGGAAGCCCTCCTTTTTACCCTGTATATTAACAACTTAGATCAGGCTTTGCGAAAGTAATGCCAGGACCTGCCAGGGGCAGGGAACTGTCCTCTACCTGTGCTAATGTATGCTGACGATGCGGTGCTCATGGCCCGCACTCCAAATAGTCTCCAGACGGTTTTAAATAGCTTTGTAAACTTCATGTCCAACTTGGGACTCAGTTAATTCATCTAAAACTTTTATACTAAAATGTGGCCAGGGGAGTAATAGGTGCCGCCCCTTCTTTCTTGAGGAGAATAGCTTAACCTGTGCCAATACGTTCTCTTATCTGGGGGTTCTATTTGACCGTACTGGTTCATGGTCAAAGGCTGTAAACTTACGAAGAATGTTGTTTTATAAGGCCCTGACAGCTCTGAACAATTTTGGTAGAAAATTAGGTAGACATCCCCCCTCTGAACTGCTCCACATTTATAAAGCTAAATGTGTATCAATAGCGACCTACGGAGCGGGTATCTGGGGATATGTAGACGTGACCTCCATTCAAAAGATCGAAAATAGATTTCTTAGACATCTGCTTGCTCTTCCGGCAAGCGTTTCTACATTTAATTGTCACATGGAGTTTGGCATATCGCACATAGAAGATGTCATTGCCATTCAGCCATTTCTCCTCTGGCATCACATCTGGACCTCAGAACAGACCAGCCTAAACCGCCAAGTGATCAAAGACTGCTGTGTGCTATATGGGGCCCTTCATATAGGATGGCTTATGCATATTAAAGATTTTTCGTGTAAATTAGGCAATCCAGAATATTTTGATAACCCTAAGAGCCTGACTAAATTAAACAGGAAATCTCTGAAACTTAGTTGTTTGCATTATCTCGAAAATATAAGACTAAATACAGAGATCCATAAAATGTCAGTCCTGGCACATCAAAACATTCTTACCATTTTTAAGATACAGCCGTATTTAACATATGTAACCCCCGATTTTGATAGATTTTTATTAACACGTTTTAGGATGTCTATTGTTCATAGGCTATTCAGCTTTCCAACAATTAATGATTGGTCTAGGCTATTGTCCAACTGCCCATGTGATGGCGTGTCCGCACAATCTACCATGCACGTATTATTCTTTTGTAAATTTTATATACACCAGAGGAAACGGTGGATACTTCCGGTGCTCAGAACATTAGGCCTGAAACAATGTTGCCCAGCTTTTCTGGTTATGCAATCCCTGGGGGAAGAGCTCATAACTTTAGCAGTTACATCGTTTTTAAAGTCTGTTTTTAAATGTAGGAAGACTATTCATATGTAAGAATTTGCTTTGTGAAATTCATTCTTTTTGAGGTTTGTCCTTGTGAGAAGTTGGCCTGGCATATGCTGTCTCCTAGTTATAGGGACACCGTGCACCAGTCCAATTCGACTCTTATTGATGATAGGTTTAAGACAACCTTTAAAGAAAGCTATCCTAGTGGTAGCTGTGGAGAGCAGCCTTCAGGCTAAGTCTTGAAGGAGTGTTAAGCTTATTGTTTTACCATAATAACCTCTTGAATAACCAAATGAAAGAGTAGCCCACACAGGTGTGTATATATATAAAATATATGTATTTATTCCAGACAGAATCCCACAGTCTCTTTATGAGGCTAGTGGCAAAGTTACAATTCAAACAAGCATTTATAAACACAATAAATAGCACAGGAATCACAGGGCCCCGGGGGGGACCAAACCATATATCAAAAAAGTGGTATAAGAACCACGACAATTCTACAGACAATGCCTAGGGCATTTAGGATCGCTGGCCCCTTAAGAATCCACCCCAGGTTATGAGGAAGGGGACCCACGGGAGGCGCGTGCAGTGGAAATAGCTGCTATCGGGATCTCTATTAAAGCCTTCGGAGAATGTCGCGGTTTGAATTACACAGATTAAAGTTACTTCTAGCAGGAGTACAAAGTTAAAACTTTAGACTTAAGCTTTTGAGGAGCCCACTACCACGAGAGTACAGAGGTACCACTGTTACCTGCCCCAGGGAAGCCGGGTGCATAGGTCGTATCCGATGTCGGGTCGCGGGCTGATTTTCAATGGGAAAATGTTCAAAAGTGCTGCTAGCCAAAAGCGTTGATGATGCTGTGAAGATTGAAGTTGAAGAGAAGAACCTGAAAGCAGAGGGGACAGAGTCTGGGTCACGGCACAGTGACAAGGGAGCTCAAAGCAAAGAGCCCTTCAATGTCGGGTGCTTCAAGTGGAAAGAGGTGTAGCTTGGATCTGCAGCCACGGGCTCCGGGAGGCTTCAAGGAAGACCAGCTTCGGGAGGGCGACTGTCCCACGACGGATGAGGGTCGCTGCGGTGTTAGTGTCCAGATTGGATCCACTAAGCCTTGGCAGCCGCAACCCACGCAAGATGAACAAATCAGCTACTGGTGCAGACCCACGAGGTCTGTGAGAGGTCTCCTTTGGAGAGAGTGTAGAGCAGGCCTGGAGCAACCAGGGGAACTCTTAGTTGGCGAGATTGTCCTCCGTTCGGGCCCACAAGTCGAGAGACAAGGGACCGCAGAAGGCAGCAAAATGGAGTGCGTAAAAGGGAGCCCACGGGCCACCGGAGGGGGCTAGGGCACTGATCTTTGGCACGGATGCTGCTTGGTGGTTGGCTCAATAATGGGCCAAAGCACAACTTCCCCACTGGTCACGGTCGTGTGCTACACAAGAGGTGGCCGGTGTCCTGGGGTATTGGGAATCTCGGCACCCACGCGGTCCACGGTACACAGGTTTGCTGTGCACACTCACTGGCCTCTGGGATGCTTAGGAAACTCACCTCAAGGGTGCTGGAAGTCGTCGAAGTCTGTGGGAGCAGCGAGGTTCCAACCGGGTCACTTGCAGTGTTTCAGGTGCCTGCCAAGCAGGGGGATAACTCCTTTATCCCAAGGGAGATTTCTTCCGTCAGCTGGGCAGCAGCAAGTCGAAGGTCAAGACTGTAAAGTTCAAGATTAATCTGAGGCTCTGGGGCCACGTTATTCTCCTTTATCCCCAAGATTAGGGGAGTGTCCAGAGTAGTGTCCACCAATGAGTGGTGAGGCGGGAAAGGGTGGCTACACCCTCTCCCCTTTGTGTGTTTCCTGCCTGGGCGAGGGGCAGGATGCCCCTGAACCGGTTCCAAGTGGTGTATGCAGAATGAGGGCTCTGCAGCTGCCTACGTGCAGCTCTGAAAGGACATTAGGTGCACCCACCCTGTTCCAATCCACATTATCCTGTCTGGGGAGATGCTAGCACCTCCCTGCCACAGGAGCCCTATTGTCCAGCTGGCGAGGCTGGGGTTTCCCCCAGCAACAGCCAGCCAGAGTCGTGTGGGTGGCGGGTAGTAGCCATTTTGTACTACTTGTGCACTTTTAAATTGGTGTCTAAATTCTGCCGCTTTTCCCATATCGCCCCTCTAGCAGGGGGGAATCATACCCTCATGCCCATGGCTGGACTGGGGTTATGATTCCTACATGTTTGACACCAAACACGATATGGTTCTGTGTAGCCATTCTCAAGTTATCGCGATAGATTTATAATGCGGTTAAGAGTATATGGTATGGCTCCACTACAAACAACCCAGCAATGATTTTACGAAGGTTGCAGGGAGGTCCTACTCATGTAGGGGTCCCCCCTCACACATACCTCAGCACCCTGCCTTGTAGGATTAGCAAGGCCTGCCATAGGGGTGACCCATGAGAGTACATGTGTTGTAATGGGGTGGGATAAAGTTTACCTATATCCCTGTAAGGGGTGCTAGCACCACCTTACCCAGACTACAGTAGTGGTCTGGTGGTGTCAGTTTGTATGGCTGTCCCAGGGTGGCACAATAAGTGCTGCAGCCCTGGTAGGCCTACTGAGGGACCCATGCCCTGGGTACCTAGGGTACCATCTACAAGGGACTGTCAGGGCACCCTCAGCATCCAATTGGTTTGTACCTAGGGTACTTCACATTAGTTTTAGGGAGAAAGCAGATAGGCTGGGGTCCTGGATAGCAGGATCCCAGCCGGACTAGTCAAAAACCACTCAAATACCAGGCAAAAGGTTGGGGGCAACCATTAGTCAGATTCCACCTTCCTACAGTCCTCTTTTATTTATTAGTTATATGTGTCTTCTGTCTTTGACTGTATTGAATTCTGAATGTGCTTTTATGACTATCTTTTTAATCGAATAAAGCTTGATTTGATATATGTATGTATATAATAGGTGTATATATATATATATATACATATATATATATATATTTGTGTGTGTGTATATATTCACAGAAAAAAACATAGGTTTCAGGGGTGTTATAGTTAGCTGGCCATTTCACTCGTACAAAACCATAGAAATTCCTCCGTTATAATTAGTTCTGCTAACTATAACTCGCGCGCCCGCAATGCACTGCTGATGTCACATATTGCATCATTCATGACATGGTCAGTGACATCACTGATGACATCATCCAGTGAATGTGGTTTAGTTTGAAATTTAAATATGTATTTTATATATATATATATATATATATATATATATATATATTCACTGAAAAAAACATAGGTTTCAGGCACGTTATAGTTGGGAATTAGCATTTAAAAAACCTTAGAAATTCACTGAAAAAACCATAGGTTTCAGGGGAGTTATAGTTAGCTGGACTTTTCACTCGTACAAAACCATTGAAATTCCCCCGTTTTTGTTAGTTCAGCTAACTAACTCGCGCGCCCGCAGTGCACTGCTGATGACGTCCCATATTACAACACTCATGACATGGTCAGTGACATCACTCATGACATCTCAAATGACATCACTGATGATATCACTGATGACATCATCCAGTGAATGTGTGTTTTTCTGAAAATTAAATATGTTTTATATATGTATATCTCAAGGTCGATGATAGAATAAATGGGTATATAAGTGTCTAAATGGATGATTTGTTTTTGAAAAATTGATTGTATAACTGACTGATTAAGTGTATCTTAGTGAATACATGGCTTAGTGAGTAATGTTTAAATATGTAAATATCTGTCAGTCTCTCACTTTGTGTATAAGTGGCTGCATGGGTTGGTGAGTAGCTACATGAGTGTCTATATACATTATTAGTTGTTTTTTTGAGTATCCGTATGAGTGTCTGTATGGTTTGGTGGGGGTATTACGTAGTGCATAGGTGCATGAATGAGTGACTCACTGTTTGTATGTGTTGAAGACAGCATGTGTGTATGGGTGGATGAGTGTGTGCATGGGTGTGTTAGTGAGTGAATGACTGTCTCAATAGTGTCTTTATGAGTAACTACATATGTTTTAAACTAGTATGTGACTATTGGTGTATATAAGTGAGTATATGTGAGAGTGAGAGATTGGAAGAGTTCCTGTATGAATAAGTATGTGTTTCTTTAAGTGATTGTTTAAAAGACTATGTATGTGTAAGTTTCTGTAGAAGTAAGTGTGGTGGTGTGTGTAACTATTTGCAAGTAAATGGATGTTTGATTCTTTATTAGCATGAGTGACTGTGTGCGAGTAACTATGGATGAGTGGTGTTGTGTAACAGGATGTATAGGTGTATGAGTACATATGATGAGAGTACATGTATGAGTGACTGTATAGGACTGTTGGTGAATGAGTGGATGTGTATGTGGATCTTATAATTACTGAATAGGTTGTTGTAACTGGTATTGGTATGTCCATTGTTTTGAAAATTTTAGTTTCTATTTTTGAATGTGTGTATCAAAGGTTATATTAGGGGGAGAGGAGGTCTGCCACTCTATCACAAGGATGATGTCATCAGTGATGTCATTTGAGATGTCATCAGTGATGTCATGAGTGATGTCACTGACCATGTCATGAGTGTTGTAATATGTGATGTCATCAGCAGTGCATTGCGGGCGCGCGAGTTATAGTTAGCTAAACTAACTATAACGGGGGAATTTCAATGGTTTTGTACGAGTGAAAAGTCCAGCTAACTATAACGCCTCTGAAACCTATGGTTTTTTCAGTGAATTTCTAAGGTTTTTTAAATGCTAATTCCGAACTATAACGTGCCTGAAACCTATGGTTTTTTCAGTGAATTTCAAAGTTTTTTTAAATGCTAATTTCTAACTATGCCTACAGAGATAGGACATGTGAAGAAAGAAGAAAAAACGCACAGAAAGAAAAAAAAGAAATGCAGAAAGAAGCAACAGAACTCATCAAAGACGAAGTAAAGTGCAGGAAGAAGGATAACGTGCAGAAAGAACAAACAGCAGAGCAGAAAGAAGCCTTGTTGCAAAATCATCCTGTACCCTCAACTTTTTCAGACGGATACTGGTGGTAACTGAGTCTGACTAACCAGTCCTAGAGCCAGTGCTATGTTAAAAGACACTCAGAATACAGTGAAAACACCTACATACACTAGGGAACACTATGCGTTGGGGTCCCCCTGTGATTGGCATGACCTCCTCTGTAAGCCCCTAGTATATACTAGGGCAGAGGATTAAAACTACCTCTTAAAATGCGCCACAGGGCATGTTTGCACATGTCACCTCAGGCCCCGTCCCCTCCCTTCCCCCCTGTGTAAACACGCCCTGTGGCCATTTTAAGTTGGGAGATTAAGTCCCCTTGAATCCTGAGGGTCCCTAGGGTCCAACTAGCCCACTAGGTACCTCCAGTAAACGCCACAGAGTTGCATTGCAGAGAGATGTAAAAAGGGGCACGGCCTAGACCACCTCTCTACAACGCAGCGGCGCTTACTGGAAGCACCTGGTGGGCTAGTTACCCCCCAGGGGCCCGCCGGATAAAAGGAGAATTATTTCCCCAACTTAAAACTCGCCATAGGGCGTGTTTGCACACGTCACCTCAAGCCCCGTCCCCTCCCTTCCCCACTGTGTAAACACGCCCTGTGGCCGATTTTTAAGTTGGGAGATTGTCCCGTTGAATCCTGAGGGTCCCTAGGGGCAAAATAGCCCACTAGGCACGTCCAGTAAGTGCCATTGCAGAGAGGTGTAAAAAGGGGCACAGCCTGCACCACCTCTCTGCAACGCAGAGCAGTGGTGCTTACTGGAAGCACCTGGTGGGCTAGTTGGCCCCCAGGGTCCCTCAGGATTGAAAGGGAATTATTTCCCCAACTTAAAACTCGCCATAGGGCGTGTTTGCACACGTCACCTCAGGCCCCGTCCCCTCCCTTCCCCACTGTGTAAACACGCCCTGTGGCCGTTTTTTAAGTTGGAAGATTGTCCCCGTGAATCCTAAGGGTCCCTAGGGTCAGACTAGCCCACTAGGTACCTCCAGTAAGCGCCACAGAGCTGCGTTGCATAGATGTGTAAAAAGGGGCGTGGCCTCAGAACACCTGTCTGCAACGCAGCTCCCTGGCGCATACTGGAGATACCTGTTGGGCTAGTTGGCCCTCAGGTATTGAAGGGGAGTTAATTCCCCAACTTACAACTGGCCAAGGGGCGCGTTTGCAGAGTGCTGCAAGGAGGGGGCGTGGCCTCCGGCGCGATGCCGGTCTTTTATTTATTTTATTTTTTTAAGAAGGAGGGCTGTGTGGCCCCCCTTTTTCTAATTTATTGGCCCTGGGGACCCCATCCCCCAGGGCCTGCACCCTAATGTCTTTTGTTGAAAAAAATACATTTGGCCCTCCCAAGGCCTTAATCGGCCCCGGGGATCCCAACCCCCGGGTCATGGCCTTTTTAAAAAAAAATAATAATCTTTAGGAGGGGGGCTGCGTTGCCCCCCTCCTCAGGCCACTTATGGCCCCGGGGACCCCATCCCCCGGGGCCGGCCTTTGTTTTTTATTATTTTGAAAAAATATATATTTATAGAAACACCTAGGAAATGCTGGACAAACCGTATGTACCTATCACCATGACGATTTGCGTGATATTCATTAAAAGGTGACTATGCATACAATGAATCCACGTGGAATGTATTTACACTGCTAGTGAAGCTCTGACGTGTCTAACTTCCTACCGTGCCTAATCCCGGCGCCCCCGCCGGTGGGTACTCTCCAAGTAGACACCCTTGTTGTTTATTTATACAAAGATGGGTAGCTATTGACGGGCACATTTAATACACATGCACACCAAGGCATTCAAAGGGGATTCGACAAAAATTCGACAAACTATGCAAGAAACCACCCTCACGGCTAATAAAACACACATCCACCGCCGGATGTGTAATACTTTTTATTTTACTCTCTGGAAAGGAGACGAACCTCACTTGAGAGTCACAGCGTGCTCCTGGCTGAGCCCAATGCTGTGTTACACCCACCAGTGCCTGCCGAGTGCCACACACCTCTGTGTTGTATTCCACCAGCTAGTGAGTATGCTATGACACTCTCTAGCCCATGTGCACAGTAACACCTCCCCGTGAATGTCATGCCACACTTGCCTTCGCACGGGTTATATTGCCCCATCTAACGTGCCTTCCTCGATGCCCATATTATAACGCACAGCGCTATGCCATACATATTAAAATCTGGGATCCATATCTTTGTCACAGTGCAAATGCAACGTTATACTCCCCAGCACATATTTTATATTACAACTTTAGAGACTAGTTAGGTTACACAACACTGCCCTGAGCATATTACACTCCAAGGAGCATATCGCATAGCACGCACTAGTGCCTGTGCTATCTCGCGCTCTCCAATGAATTTGTCATTGTGCACAATGTATTGCATATTATATTTCACACCCCGGTTCATCCTATATCACACTTTTTGGTGCATAGTTTATACCATATACTATATCTAGTTTTCATTTTCAATCGTGCTCTCAGGAATATGTTCTATATAACACTGCGTCCACCTACCCTTCTCACGGGCACTACATTTTGTGATGGGGGTGGAGGGTCAGGGGGTGTTTCTGCCAAGTGAGCCCGGAGTCACAGTCACAAACGTCCTCTTCTTCCTGGATAAAAGTGAGATTATGCTGCATACTTGTTCATATTTTAAGTAGTTCGCACAGACACACATTTTAAAAACAATAAAGTTCCTAATACCCACCTTCTCTGAACAGTTAGCTTGCTGCCCCATCCACCTCCTCCCTATCCTCTGTTGTCTGAATCCATGGACTAGCCTCCTCCCTCCTGCCATGCATGGTCTGATTTGCTGCCACTGCCCTCCATTTAGCATGATGTACCAGTCCACTCCTCCTGCCCTCCATTGCCCAATTCTATGTCCCATCATGTGCATGCCCCTGCCCCATCCTTTTTGCCCACCATGTTCCATGGACCTGCCACTCCTATCTACTCTGAGTGTTCTGTTGAGCTGCCACTCCCCTCCCACCTGCCTAGCATTGTCAGATGACTGTAACCTGTCCCTGCCACCTCCACCCTGCCTGTCCACATGCCATGCCCCTATCCCCTTCCTCCTGTCCTCCATGGTCCATTTTACTGCCACACCCTGGTATGTTGTGCTGCAACTGCTCCTCCTGCCTGCCCCGCGCGGTCTGTTGTGAGGCCCCTTCCCCTGAACTCCCTTGTCTGTGCCCAGGTCCTGACCCTCCCTTCTATCATCCATGGTCCTTTGTGCATGCCCCTGCACCCTCCTTTCCCATCATAGCCATTGTGCTGCCACTAACCCTCCCGCTTGCCATGCATAGTCTTCTGTGCTGCCATGGCCCCTCCCACCTTCCCTGTGTGGTCAGCTAGCTGCCCCTGACCCCCTCCCACCTTCCCTCCATGGTCTGTGTATGCCATCATAGTCTCACTGTTGCTCTCCATGGTGTCTTGTTTCTAGTGCCCATCCTGCCTGACCTCCATGGTCATCTTGCTGCTCCTGCCCTGCCCCCTTGCTCCCAGCCCTCTGTTTCCATGTGCAGACCCCTATTCCCTCCCTCCTGGCTTGTCTGTTCCATTGTAATGCCCCTGATCTGTCCCTCCTGCCCTTTATGGTCTGTTATGCTGCAGCTTTCTCTCTTGTCTGTCCATTATGGTCAGCTAGCTACCATTGCCTCTTTCCCCTCTGTTCTCTGGTGTCCATGTGCATGGTCCTGTTCCCTCCCTATTGCTTTCTATGGACTGTTGTGCTGCACTCCCGTCCCGCATGCCCTGTGTGGTGTATTGTGCTGCTGCAAACCCTGATGCCTGCCCTGCAGGGTCAGTTTTGTGCACCTCTCCATGTCCCTCCTGTCCTCTGTTATCCGAGTCCATGTCCCTACCCCAATTCCTCCTGCCTACCATGATCCAATGTAGCATACTTGCGAACATTTTGAACTTGGTAAGAGGGAGATTTTGAAAAAAAACTGGGGTATTGATTTTCCCCTTTGAGTTACATTGAAAAAGAGGAGATTGTAGACAGGAGACAGATCAAATAAAGCCCATTTGAGCTTAAAAACATTGGACGATTCCTGGCTGAAACAGGTCTTCTGGCATGTATGGTTGTACTAACACTGCCTCTTCCTTCTGCCCACAATGGTCTATTATATTGCCACAGCCTCTCTTGCCAGTCCTGTATTGTTGGTTTGTTGCCCCTGCCCCCCTTTCCACTGCCCTCCATAGTCTGTTGTGCTGCCACTGCCCTTCCTGCCTGCCCAGTGTGGTCAAATTGTTGCCTCTGCACTCTCCTACCTGCCTTCAATTTTCAGAGTTCGTGCCCCTGGCCTCTCAACAGTATCCCAATGAACAACTAGATTGCTAACATTCTATATTTATTACAAAAGTGTGGAACGCCTGACGTCATCTTGATGTAATCAAAACTGTAATACCTAGAGCATTTCCTTTAGAAATTACATATATGAGAGGGTCTTATTTGCATCAAAATTATGGTTAGTGCTCTAAAAAACTAAAATGAGGACATATTTTCTGAGTTTTCAAATAGCGACAAAGAACTTTTAAATTATTTTTAATCTTTTTTTTTTTTCATCCAGTTGACCACTTGATTACATGTTGCACCTAGGGGAGAGAATGTGGTGTTACTTCCAGAGCTGCAGACTTTGCAACTGGGGAACCAGGTTGGAGTTTCTGCTTCAGCTCAACATTCTGTGATTCTGGTCAAATCACTTAATCTCCCCATGTCTACAACCAAAATGAATTTGATCTTGTGTGATGTAACCAGTGCTCATGCACTCCAATACCTGACAAGTCTGCACTATATAAAACTGCAAATACACAAAAAATAAGTGTTTTGCACACTTCTGTCTTTGGGCTACATATGGGCTACATCTGGGCGATATTTGTGCTGCATTTGGGCTCTTTTGTCACTGGTGGCCATCTTGGGAGATTTATTTGTTATGAAGTTTCCGGATTTCCTCATTTACTGCAGTCTCCTCAGTAGGAAATGCTTTCAGTTTTTTACTTTGATTCCATCAAGAAGGTATTCAGATATGTCACACATTTGCCATAAATTCTGAATGTTAACACTCTAGTTGCTCATTAGATCACTGTAGTAAAGCTACTGCTCACCACGGAAGACTGCTGCTGGTATTAAAAGTGCATGTTTCAGTCTGCATATCAGAATTGTTTAATGAAATAGAGGATTTGAGAAGTCACTCAAAATGTGCCCTAATTTTTCTTTCTTAAGCATTAATCATAATTTCTATGTCAAATTGAACCCCCTAATTGTGTTCCTTTTTAAATTAAATGTTTTAAGTGTTACCAGTTTATTCCAATCAAGATGGCTTCCGGTGTGCCATACTTTTGTCATAAGTAAGACAGTAAGCGCCCTAGTTGTTCTTAAGAACACTCTGGGACATTCTGTCATTGGGCTATACTTGGGGCTACATCTGGGTCATATTTGGGCTCTTTTGTCTCTGGTGGCCATCTTGGGAGATTTATTTGTTATGAAGTCTGCTGCTGGTATTCAAAGTGCATGTTTCAGTCTGCATATCAGAATTTTTTTATGAAATAGAAGAGGATTTGATAAGTCAAAATGTGCCCTAATTTTTCTTTCTGCAGCACTAATCATAATTTCTATGGCAAAATGAACTCCATTTTGTTCCTTTGTAAATTAAATGTTTTAAGTGTTACCACTTTATTCCAATCAAGATGGCTTCAGGTGTGCAATACGTTTGTCATAAGTAGGTCTGTTAGCGCTCTAGTTGTTCTTTAGAACATTCTGGGAAGCTGCAGTAGAACACAAAGGAATCAACTGATAGTCTCTGCCCTTGTTGGATGTACATGTTTTACTGAGAATGTCAGACTTCATTCTCACATGACTGAGAAAGATAATGTGACGTTTTCTCTCAAACATGATTCATGATATCACAGCAGAAGGCTTTTTCATATGGTAAAATCACCTTAGAACACACCACAACTCCTAAAATGAGTATGGTACCATCAACAAATGATTTATAATGTAACTAAAGTCTTAACCTTCTATTAACTGCAATGCTTTTTAATGAGGTGCTATCATGTATATTGGTCCCAAGATGGCAGCCAACACTTCTTGGATGAAGTACTGACAGCCAATCAGATCTCACGATGAGATGTGTGGTTAGGCTCCGCCCAGATATATCTATCTTTTTAACTCTAATTTTCTCAGGACCTACTGTACGGATTTACACCATTTAAGCAAAAGGCACGAGTCTGAACTGAGGACTACCTCTTTGCCACATTTGGTGTAATTCCGTTCAGCAGTTCGGGCTGTAGCTGCGTCAACAGGTCCTATGGGAAAATGCATGGGGAAAACGTGTTTTGGGACCCCCCTTTTTTCTTGGCCCCCGCTTGACGAATCACCGTGAAATTTTCAGGATAGGAGCGGACCGGAGCTGGCCAAATGTTTGGAAAATTTTGCGAAGATTCGTCAATCGGCGCCAACGTTATTCCAAATAGAATGTTGTGGATTTCCTATGGAAAATAGGTCCTAACTATAACTACCTACTGGCGACTGCCAGTAGGTAATATATACACCAATCTGTATTGACGAGTGAGTGGATATATAACTGTCTGGATGGAGGATTTATTAGCTGTCTGACTGTTTAAGTGAATAATTAAAAGTGTCTCACTTAATACATGGATTAGTAACTAAACTATGTGAATGTGTGCATCACTGTCCGTTGTTGTACAACATGCTGCATCACTTGGTCACTAACTACATGAGTGTGTATATTAGTTACTGATTAGTTGGGTGAGTATTTGTTTGGGACACTGAGTTTGTGTGTGGTTGGATGGGGTGTGTGTAACTCTTTGCATAGATATGTGAATGGTTGATGGACTAGGTATATAGGCTTAAGAGTGCATGTGGAAAGAGTTGTATTTATTTGTGTGTTGGTGAGCGAATATATATTTTAGTTGTACATCTTCAACAAAGTAAACAAATAAAAGGCATTGTATGTGAGAGTTGGTGTTGGAGGGAGGACCACCGGGGAGTCGGGGGGACTACTCCGGGGCACCTTCCTACCACAAAGTTATAGCCGAGCGCCGCTGAGAAGCCCCCTAGGGGAGGTCCTTCTCCTATGATCGTACTAGGCCCAGTAACACCACCACACAGGACTCCGTGTCAGTTGCTTATCTTGGTTTTTTATCAATAGTAGCACATTCAATATTTACAGTGGGATCGAGTGATCCAGTAAGAGTCTCAATGTCTTTGGAGGGATAGGGTAGCGGGACAGTCTTAGTACCAGCCAGGTACGGGAAGGCTCTGCGCCAGACCTTGCGTGGTGGTCTCAAAGCAGCTCAGACGCGGAGAGCCGCGACGGCGTCAGCAGGGCTCGGGTGGTAGTTCCGCTTGGGTCGAGCCGCGACACAGTCAGCAGGGCTCCGGTGGTAGGTCCGCTTCGGTCGAGCCACGACTAGGTCAGCTGGGCTCTGATGGTACGTTTCAACAAGGTCGGGCCGCGACAGCGTCAGCAGGGCCCCAAAGGTTCGTGAAGGTCTTTAAGCACGGTGGAGCCGCGACGTCGTCAGCAGGGCTCAGAGGGTAGTTTCAGGATGAGTCTTTCTCCGTAGGGTCAGCCGCGATCCGATCAGCAGGGCTCTTGACTCCGGGATACAACTGTCGTCTTGTTGCCGGGTCGCCCCAGATATAGGTCTGGAGCCCTTTGATGTCCGGACCCTTGCGCCCAGGAGGGCGGAGAGGCCGGGTAGGGTGCGGCCAGACGCCCAGCAGGAGAGGCGCCAGGCCCCAGAGAGCTGTGGGGCGATCGCACCTAGGTGTGGAAGGACGGTTGGGGGTCCCATCGATACTGCCCTCCGCCGGGAGTGGGAAGGGCTCACGTGGTATCCCCCGGGCCAGGGGTTGGCGTCTCGATGTCGGGCCTCGCTGGGACCGAGGCCGGGTGGAACGGGGTCACGTAGGTGGTTACGTAGAGTCACGTACAATCCAAAATGGAGGAGCCCCGAGGTGCATGGGACCTCGTGCGGCTTAGCGAGGGGGAACAGGACCACGCCACGAGGCCGGCGCTCACACGCGTCCCCCCCCCCAGCTGAAGGCAGGGAGAGTCACCCATCTCCTTGGGGGTTCTCCTCGCCGAGGCGGAAGAATCTGGACAGGCCGTCAGCATTGGCGTGGTCGTTGCCGGGCCGGTGTTCCACGGTGAAGTCCATCCCTTGCAGCGAGATGGACCATCGCAACAACTTGGGGTTCTCGCCCCGCATTTGCATGAGCCACCGCAAGGGCCGGTGGTCAGTTTGGACCCTGAAGTGGGTGCCGAAAAGGTAGGGCCGGAGCTTCTTGAGAGCCCATACCACAGCGAAGGCTTCCCGCTCGATGGTGCTCCACCTCTGTTCTCGTGGCAGCAGTCGGCGGCTGATAAAGGCCACAGGTCGGTCGAGGCCCTCGGCGTCCATCTGGGAGAGGACCACCCCGACCCCGTACTCCGAGGCATCGGTCTGAACCACAAATTCCTTGCTGTAGTCAGGGGCATGTAGCACAGGGGCAGCACACATGGCCGCCTTGAGGGCTTCAAAAGCGGTCTGACAGCGGGGCGTCCAGTGCACCGCCTTGGGCTGTTTCTTGGAAGTGAGCTCCGTAAGGGGGCCCACAATGCTGCCATAATCCTTAATAAATCGCCGGTAGTAGCCTGTGAGGCCTAAGAAGGCCCGGACAGCGGTTTGGGTTGCGGGGGGCTCCCACGCCTGGATGGCATCGACCTTTAACTGGAGGGGCGCCACCTGGCCACTCCCCACCTGGTGGCCCAGATAGGTCACAGATCCTTGACCGATCTGGCATTTGCTGGCCTTAATTGTGAGCCCGGCCCTTTGGAGAGCGGCCAGGACTTCTCCGAGGTGTCCTAGGTGCGCGGCCCAGTGGTCGCTGAAGACTGCAATGTCGTCGAGGTAGGCCGCGCTGAAGGCTTCTAGCCCGGCCAGGACCTTGTTCACCAGCCTCTGAAAGGTCGCTGGGGCGTTCTTCATCCCGAAGGGCATCACCCGAAAGTGGTAGTGCCCATCGGGGGTGGAAAAGGCGGATCGTTCCTGGGCGCCGGGAGTGAGCTTGATCTGCCAGTACCCAGCGGTGAGATCAAAGGTGCTTAGGTAGCGGGCGGCCCCTAAGCGATCGATCAGCTCGTCTGCCCGTGGCAGGGGGTGGGCATCGGTCTTGGTGAGTGCGTTCAGGCCCCGGTAGTCTACACAAAATCTGAGTTCCGGGGAAGTGCCGGGGGCGGCGGCCTTCGGCACCAAGACCACCGGGCTGGCCCACGGGCTGTCTGAGGGCTCGATTACTCCGAGGGCGAGCATCTTGGCGACCTCGGTCTGTATGCAGGCTCGGACTCGGTCAGGTACTCTGTAGGCGCGGTGTCGCACAGGGGGGCTGTCCCCGGTATCCACGTCGTGGACGCACCAGGGGGTCACCCCGGGCGTGAGAGAGAAGAGGGCAGCGAAGGGTTGCAGCAGTTTCCGGCAGTCATGGCGCTGTTCTGGGGTCAGGGTGGCGGAGAGGTGGACGCCCTCCAAGGAGCCGTCTTGGCCCGAGGACCCCAGGAGGTCTGGTAGGGGCTCGGAGTCGCTTTCGCCCCCATCGTCGGTAGCCAGCAGCAGGCTTAGTTCAGTTCGGGCAAAGTGGGGCTTGAGCCGGTTGGCGTGTAGGACCCGGAGGGGGTTCCTCGGGGACTCCATGTCGACCAGGTAGGTGACGGGGCTCTTCCTCTCAACCACCTTGAAGGGCCCGGTCCACTTGTCCTGCAGGGCGCAGGGGTCCACGGGTGACATGACCCAGACTTGCTGGCCCGGCTCGAACTCGATGGTCGAGGCATTTTCGTCATACCAGCGCTTCATGTCTTCTTGGCTGGCTTCGAGGTTGGCTTCTGCCAGGGCCCGGAACTTCCGAGTCTGGTTCCGCAGGGTCAGGAGGTACCGGTAGACGTCGGGGGGGGGGGGCCATCTTGGACGTTCGCCTCCCAGCCCTCCTTGACCAGGCTGAGGGGCCCTCGGACGGGGTGCCCATACAATAGTTCGAAGGGGCTGAAGCCCAGGGATTTCTGTGGTACCTCTCGATAGGCGAACAGGAGGCAGGGCAGCAGGACATCCCATCTCCTCCTCAGGGGCTCTTCCAGGCCCTTGATCATCCCCTTCAGGGTTCTGTTGAACCGCTCGACCAGTCCGTTCCCCTGGGGGTGGTAAGGGGTGGTGAATTTGTAGGTGACCCCACATTGTTGCCAGAGGGATCTCATGTACTTTGAAATAAAGTTCGTACCACTGTCGCTCACCACTTCTCGGGGGAACCCCACCCTGGAGAAGATGCCCATCAGGGCCCGGCCCACCACTGGAGCTGTCACAGTGCGGAGTGGGATGGCCTCGGGGTATCGGGTGGCGTGGTCGACCAGTACCAGGATGAAGCGGTGTCCCAGGGCGGTTCGGGAGTCGAGGGGCCCCACGATGTCGATCCCCACTCGTTCGAACGGGGTGTGGACGGCTGGAAATGGTTGGAGGGGGGCTTTAACTCGACCCCCAGTCTTTCCGCTAGCCTGGCAGGTCGGGCAGGACCGGCAGTGATGGTCCACGTCTCTCCGCATTCGGGCCGATAGAAATGGGTCACTAGGCGGCTGTAAGTTTTGTCCCGCCCGAGGTGTCCGGCGAGGGGCACGTCATGCGCCAGGTTCAGGAGGAACTCTCGGAATCGGAGGGGAACCACCAACACCCGGCCGGCTCCCAGTTCGGCGACTTTCTGCTCACTATACAATAAGTCATTGTCCCAATAGATCCAGTGGGTTCCCGTGGGGTCCCCCGAGGCCTGGGCGGCCGCTTGCTGTCGGGCCCCCTCGAGGGACGGGCAGGCCTTCTGCTCTTGCTGGAATTGTTCGTGGGTGGGGCCCCCGTCGTGGCGCCACTGGGCCAGCTCGGGGATCTCGCTGAGGGAGGCGGCCTCGTCGGGAGAAGGTTCGGATGGCCCGGCCTCATCGTCAGGTTCTTCCGTGCCGGAGGAGGGTGGTAGTTCTGGGCCCGTAGGCTTGTCGGGGGCCGCGGCAGCGGCTGGTTGGGCGGTCATGGACCGGGTGGTGGGGCAGGCCCACTCGGGCAGCCCTAGCATCCCCAGATGCTCTCGGCGCTCCACCTGGGCCCAGGGGGAGCTCTCTAGGTCATTCCCCAGGAGGCAGTCCACTGGGGCGTCGTCGCGGACAGTTACTTTTAGGGTGCCAGACACTCCTCCCCACTCGAAGGGGATCCTGGTCATCCGGCACATGCTTTCGGTGTTGTCCGCGGTCCGGACAGGGCATAGGACATGTGGCAGGATTTGTTCGGGGGTCACTAGGTGGCAGCGGACAGCGGTCACACTGGCCCCAGTGTCCCGGAGGGCTTCGGCCCGTCGTCCATTGATGGTGACCCACTGCTGGTACTTCTGGGTGTTGCTTGGGATGGCAGCTCGGGGCACCATTTCTCGGGAGCCCAGGCATACGAGCGACATGGCAGCTGGTTCCCACTCGGGGGGACCCGTCGTCGCGGTTTTCCTCCTCGTCCTCTCCTTCCCCCAGGGCTGCGGCGGCTATTTGTCGGGGAGGGGGCCCAGCGGTCCCATTCCGTCGGTTCACGGGGCAGGCCGGGTCGCTCGCATAGTGGCCGGTCTGCTGGCAGCCGAAGCAGGTCACTGTTGGTTGGGGTCCAGGTCGGGCGATGGGGGTCCCCCTTCGGCCTAGGGTCGGGGACGTGTGGTTGGCGGCTTGGCCTCGTGGCGAGCTTCTGGGCGGCCCGGCCGGGAATTCTCGACTGCGGTGGGACCCCCCTCCTCCGCCCCGCTGGCGAGGAGGTCCCGTGGTACTCCGTTGGTGGTCCCCCACGGGGTTCCGGGGGACCCGGGTGTTGACCCATCGGTCGGCTTCGGCGGCGAGCTTCCGGGGCTCGGTCAGCTTACTGTCCAGGAGGTGTTGCCTTAGTTCAACAAAGCAGTTGTTGGCGAGGTGCTCCCAGACAATGAGGTCGAACAGTTCATCGTACGAGGTGACCTTGCTCCCTTTTATCCACCCTTCAAAGGCCCGGCTGAAGAAGTCCACGTATTCGACCCATGTGGTACCGGGGAGCTTCTTGCAGTCCCGGAAGCGCTGCCGGTACATCTCGGCTGATAGTCCGTAGCTGGTGAGTAGGGCTTCTTTCATGTGGTCGTATGATGTCATCACCGCGTCGGGGAGTTGCAGCAGGGTATCACGGCCCTCGCTGAGGAACCTCCCCCATAGGCCGGCACCCCAATCCTTCCGGGGCACCCGATGGGAGGTCATGGCTACCTCGTAGGCTCGGAACCACTGCTGGATGTCGTCGTTCTTGTAGTATTCCTTGACGACATCCTTGGGGATATGAACCTTTGGCTCGGTCAGTGGCAGAGCGTCCCGGGCCCCGGGGGTGCTGGTCTCCCCCGTTTTGGATTTCAGTTCGAGTTCCTTGAGGCTCCTCTCGTGCTCGAGGGTTAGCCGTCTCTCTTCTAGTTCCCGATGCCGTTTCTTTTCTTCGATTTCCTCTTGCAGCCGTAGTTGCTCCAAGGCTATTTTCTTCTCCGCCAGTAGGAGCTCACCGTCCAGCCGGAGTCGTGCTAGGTCCATTTCGTGTGTCCGGACCCTCTCCCGTTCTCGCATTTCTTTGTGGGATAGGCTGGCTTCCGGGATGCTTCGCCCCCCATCTGTCGGGGTTGTGGTCAGCAGGTTTCCGTCCCGGGCCGAGGGCCCTTCGGCTCTGGGTGGAGTGGCCTCGGATTCCGCCCAGGCTTTCAGGGCTTTCTGCATTTCTTCCTTGGTGCCCAATCCTGTGGTTGGGATCCCTTTGTCCTTGCAGAATTGTTTTAGTTCTTTGTGGGTGTATTCTTCCAGCCTTTCCGGCTGGAAGGTTGCGGCCACGGTTGCTTCTTGGCCGTCCATGGTTCCCTTTTCTTTTTCCGTCTGGTTTAGGTAGTGGGTGCGTTACTTGCTTGTACGATTGCGTCTGGCTCGGATCCCGTCGCTG
Source organism: Triturus cristatus (assembly GCF_964204655.1). Classification (NCBI taxonomy): domain Eukaryota; kingdom Metazoa; phylum Chordata; class Amphibia; order Caudata; family Salamandridae; genus Triturus; species Triturus cristatus. Next base: position 1,299,819,573 of record NC_140590.1, read on the forward strand.
GCCACCAAATGTTGGAGGGAGTACCACCGGGGAGTTGGGGGGACTACTCCGGGGCACCTTCCTACCGCAAAGTTATAGCCGAGTGCCGCTGAGAAGCCCCCTAGGGGAGGTCCTTCTCCTATGATCGTACTAGGCCCAGTAACACCACCACACAGGACTCGGTGTCAGTTGCTTATCTTGGTTTTTTATCAATAGTAGCACATTCAATATTTACAGTGGGATCGAGTGATCCAGTAAGAGTCTCAATGTCTTTGGAGGGATAGGGTAGCGGGACAGTCTTAGTACCAGCCAGGTACGGGAAGGCTCTGCGCCAGACCTTGCGTGCTGGTCTCAAAGCAGCTCGGACGTGGAGAGCCGCGACGGCGTCAGCAGGGCTCGGGTGGTAGTTCCGCTTGGGTCGAGCCGCGACACAGTCAGCAGGGCTCCGGTGGTAGGTCCGCTTCGGTCGAGCCGCGACGAGGTCAGCTGGGCTCTGATGGTACGTTTCAACAAGGTCGGGCCGCGACAGCGTCAGCAGGGCCCCAAAGGTTCGTGAAGGTTTTTAAGCACGGTGGAGCCGCGACGTCGTCAGCAGGGCTCAGAGGGTGGGTTCAAGGTGAGTCTTCTTCCGTAGGGTCAGCCGCGATCCGATCAGCAGGGCTCTTGACTCCGGGATACAACTGTCGTCTTGTTGCCGGGTCGCCCCAGATATAGGTCTGGAGCCCTTTGATGTCCGGACCCTTGCGCCCAGGAGGGCGGAGAGGCCGGGTAGGGCGCGGCCAGACGCCCAGCAGGAGAGGCGCCAGGCCCCAGAGAGCTGTGGGGCGATCGCACCTAGGTGTGGAAGGACGGTTGGGGGTCCCATCGATACTGCCCTCCGCCGGGAGTGGGAAGGGCTCACGTGGTATCCCCCGGGCCAGGGGTTGGCGTCTCGATGTCGGGCCTCGCTGGGACCGAGGCCGGGTGGAGCGGGGTCACGTAGGTGGTTACGTAGAGTCACGTACAATCCAAAATGGAGGAGCCCCGAGGTGCATGGGACCTCGTGCGGCTTAGCGAGGGGGAACAGGACCACGCCACGAGGCCGGCTCTCACAGTTGGTGTATATAAATAAGTATATATGAGTCCGTGATTGTCAGAGTAACTATATGAATGAGTGTTTAATTGTAATGGTGATTTCTTAACATATTAACTATGAGTTACTATGTGTTTGAAAAAATGAGGTGGTGTTGGATAATTGAGTAAGTGAGTAAATGTAAGTGTGAATAATTTTTTTCATGAGTGAGTAGGATGACTGCATAACTGACTAAGATGACTGCTGATGTGTCAATGTCTAGATATATATGTATAAGTGCATTTGATAGTGTTCTATTAATTAGTGACTGCATGTATAAATGATTCTGTTATTGAATGGGTAGTTGTGTGTGTAGACTTAGGAATCAGTGAGTGGGTATGTAGTAACTGGTATTGGTGTGTCAGCGGTTTCAAATATGGTACTCTGTATTTTACAGTGAGTGATGAAAGGTTATACTAGTGTATGATGTGGTGTATCAGATTGTCACGTGGATGATGTCATCAGTGAAGTCATCAGTGATGTCATTTGAGATGTCATCAGTGATGTCACTGACCATGTCATGAATGATGCAATATGTGACATCATCAGTAGTGCATTGCGGGCGCGCGAGTTATAGTTAGCAGAACTAACTATAACGGAGGAATTTCTATGGTTTTGTACGAGTGAAATGGCCATCTAACTATAACACACCTGAAACATATGGTTTTTTCTGTGAATTTCTAAGGTCTTTTAAATGCTTATTTCTAACTATAACGTCTCTGAAACCTATGGTTTTTTTCAGTGAATTTCAAAGGTTTTTTTAAATGCTAATTTCTAACTATAACGTCTCTGAAACCTATGGTTTTTTTCAGTGAATTTCAAAGGTTTTTTTAAATGCTAATTTCTAAGTGTAATAGTAGTTATACCTATTTTTTGCACTCAAAGCGTACACATCACGGTGGGTGCGTGGATTCTAGCTGCCATTTTAGAAAAGTCGTGAAGGATCCGCGTACGGTGTGTGACGGCTGCGTGTTTTTCAGTTACATCATATACATTTAATATTACGTGATGTGTGTGATTGGTTTGCGACCAGTCCGCGACTCCTCCTCCCGCGCATTCGCGGCACATGCACATTACGGTACGAGATGCTCGCACGATGGTGGGTCCCACGTGACGTCATATACGTGATGGGTGCGCGACTCCCGCAAAAAAAAATTGTTCGACAATGATATGTATACGTGTGAGAAAGTGCCTTCTTTCTTGCATGGTATGCCCCCACTTTTTGCAGAATTGCTGAATGTATTTTGACTGAGTGTGCCCTGGACTCCTGACAATCAGGTGCCCAGGGCCTATGTTCCTTCCCTAAACAAAAACCTCAAAACCAAATTGGCAAACCCTGGCCACATGTCAGCCCCTGGTAAATGGTACCCTAGGTACCCAGGGCCTTGTGACCAGGGAAGGCCTCTAAGGGCTGCAGCACTCATTGTGCCACCCTTAGAGGCCCTGTACCCTAACACCCACATACTGCCCTGGCAGTCTGAGTGTCTGGGTACAAGACAAAACAGTCGACATGGCATACATCCCTGTGTGCCATGCCCACAACCTACACTGCCCTGGCAAACATCAGCCACCCCTCTAGCTGGGTGCCCTATGCCAGTGGTGTGGGCACAGAGGCAGGAGCCCTGTGCCCCTACAGTACCCAGGTCCATTCCTGGGACCTGTAAGTGCAGTGCTGCCATTTAAGAGTACATGGTGCGGGAGCGTGTCAAACACTAACTCCACAGCACCATAATGGCAGCACTGAAGCCTGAGAAGTCTGGAATCAAACTGCTCAGCACATTAAATCCACACTGATGCCAGTGTGGGATTTAATGTACCAAGCACCACAGAGGGCATCTTAGAGAGGCCCCCTGAAACCTAACCCACAATCCACGTCTGTTCTGAGGCTGCCTAGGCTGCCACACAGCAGACATGTTGCTGGACCCCTGGGTAGGAGAGCCCCTGCTCTCCTGGGCCTGCAACCATGCACATACTGGGCGAGGTGCTAAATCTCCTCCCCCAGGATGGGCAGGGAGAAGCTTCAAAGGCATGCCGCCTCTGTGAGTTTCCCCAGGCCACTGCAACCCCCCACTCTGGCGGGAAGCTTGGCCAGAAACCCCAAATAAGGACAGGGGATGTGCCAGCCTGCCAACCCCACCCCTCAGGTGGGGGAGGCGAGGTGAAGCACATCCCCGGGCTCTCGCCATCTTGAAGATGGGAAGCCCGGAGGAACTTCGATTTTCGATCACGATCGAATCGACCCGCCATTTTGTGACCCGCCGCCAATTTGTGTTGCCATCACTCAGGCAGCACGGCGAACAAAGTCTATTCTGCTTTTTCTTTAGCCTGGTGTCGAAATACGCCCTCGGCCTCTATTTGCAAAGCTGGTGTTAGAACTAGCCGAGTACACTAATCCCTGTCTGGCTTTTCTAATCCCTGTTTCAACTATCTATTGGCTCACACTATTCTTTCCTGACCTTATCTTATCGACTGGCCTTCACTGTCGCATGCTAGCATTCTCTTGTTTCACGACTGTCCTCCAATACACACAAACGTATCTCTCCACCTGCAAGTTAGTTATGAATCTGTTAATGTATCAGCTTGAGGGTGGGGTGACAAACACAGTTGGAGGAGAGGTCTCTTCGAGTCATCTGATATTTCTGTTTTCGAACCTTTCCTATTGGTTCCGCTTTGTTTTCCAACTTTTCCTATTGGCTCTTTCTTATATGCTCTGGGAGTGTATCTCGTTAATAATTGCATCGTTGTATAGTATTTAATCTGATGCGCCACAGAGTGAAGTGGCAGTCTCCTGAGAACCTACTTCGTGTACTTCTAGGATAACTGTACTAGCTGCAGCTAAATAAATCTGATCTTCTAACGCCGACAGAGTGTCCCGTGTCTCTGTGTAGCGAAGCAGGTGAACTCCGGAGACATAGGGCGTACCCTGCGCCGCCAGGCCCAAAAGGTTCTGGTTCTTCAGCCCTACCCAATCGGGAATAGGCTACTGCCCCCCTCCCACAGGAGAGAGGCAGAATAGGGAGTGTACCCACCCCAGGACAGGGACCCATTGGTCCCTGCCCTTCACCTACCTGTAACACCCCTAAATCTAGTATTTAGGGGCACCCTGAACCTTCCTTCCCCAGATTCCAGATTCCAAAATCCGAAGAAGAGCTAGAAGAAAGAAGACCTGCCCTGCAGCTGCTAAGAAGAGGAAGACACAAACTGCTTTGCCCCCAGCCCTACCGGCCTGTCGACCCTCAAACCTGCTTCAATCCGGCATCTCTTGTGGCCAGCAACCTTACAAACCCCGGAGGACCTGGCTACCTTTTGACTCTAAACCCCTGGGACTCCCATGAGTAGAGGCTCTACTCAAAATCTACTTCTAATCCCTGGCAGCAGCCCGGAACCGCGAACCCAGCACACTGCACCAGCCAAGCCTGGCCTGTGCCGGAGTGAACAAAGACCCAGAGGACGACCCCACAGCGACTGTGACCCCAAGGCTGGCACCCAAGGACCTCCCAAGGACTCTTGAAGAAGCCTGCAGCCTCAGAACAAGGTGCCCCACCTACCGCGATCAACAGAGGGTAAGATTTCCCGACACCAAAAGGCACCCCTGCACCCGGCGCCCCACGGCCCCCTGTGCCCAATCCCGGGGTACCTACCTATCCTCCAACTACCCAACTTATCTCTCGAAGTGGTGGTGGCACCTGAAGAATCTTCGTCCCCGAGCTTGCAGTCTTTTTCTAAACCGGAGATTTCCTATTGAAATCAATTGAGCGCCCGAAGGCTCAAAAACATCCTTCACCCAGCCGCCCGAGTGGCCTTGGCAGTGCAACCTCTACACCTATCTACTTCCCCACTTTCCCTGAGTAAGTGACCAGGAGCCCAGCTCCCACAGCCGCGTGGCCTGCTTGTCCGCAGCCACCAACCAAGGCCCCCCTATCCCTCATAGGATAACATTGGGCCTAACTCTCTCTGCACCCGGCTGCCCTAGTGCCGCTGGGGGTGATCCAACTGTACCTACCTGACCCTGGGGGACCCCTGAGTCTATGCCCAGAACCTCAACTCTGCCAGTCGAGTACTTACCCTGAAACCGATAACTCTATTTTCCTCATAGGGTAACATTGACTGGCTTTTTCCTGAAATTTCTTCTACGTGTGGACTTTTCAAATCTTAAAATATTCACCAAAAATCAGCTGAGTAACGAAAACGAAAATACTCACCTTCTCTTAGGTGAGCTCCCAGTGCTGGATCTTGGTGCCCAGCACTGACTCTGAAAAATACTTACAACTGTACTTACCAGTAACCCAATTTTCTCCCATAGGAAATCATTGACTGTTTTTCTGTGAAATTTCTTCTAAGTGTCAATTTTTGCAAACTTTAAATATTCTTTAAAAATTGTATAACTTCTGAAAACGTAATTGCTTACCTGTTTTGGATAAAGGTCTCAGTACTGAGTTTAGGTACCCAGTACTGGATTACAAAAGTAACGAGAACATACTATACCTGCAACTTGAATTTTCTTCCATAGGGAATCATTGACTGTTTTCCATGAAATATGTTCTAAGTGTCAACTTTTAAAATAGCAAAATATTGTCTAAAAATCATCACAGTAATTAAGTCTACTTTTATCACTTGATTCTAAGTACTGACCCAGGACTGAATCTAGGATCCAGTCCTGGAATTCCAAAAGTAATCCTAAAAGTAATCTGTTGCAAATAATTTGAAACTTCCATTGAACTCAATGCATTATTGTGTTTAAAATTGTGTTGCCTATTGCAACCACTTGTAACTTTCTACAAAAGTCAATTGCATATTGCAGAAGTATTTATATAAAGCATCTCATTCTGAGAAAGTATATTTTAATACCTATTGTTGGTTCTAAAATAAAACAAGCCTATATTTTTTATATATAAACCATTGGCCTAGAGTTCAGTTATTGAGTGTGTGAGACCATTTGCTGACTGAGTGTGTACAACAAATGCTTTACACTGCCCTCTGATACTGCCTTAGTGCTCGACCAAGCTACAACTTTAGAGAGTAAGGTTATATCTAACTTTAGCCTCTGCCAAACCTCTGGGGACTGTGGACTCTGTACACCCTGTACCTATTTGGGAACAGTATATAAAGCGCAAAAGCGCAAAAAGAACTGTGACCCTACGGGTATCCAGGCGCTCAGACAAAACTGGATCTTTTAATACTGAGGGGGGCAGATCAGGGGAAATCATGCTGCTGGAAAGAGCCAGGTCTTAAGGCTCCTCCTGAATTCCATCAACGACTGCGTCTGTCTAAGCTCATGTGGGAGCTCGTTCCAGATTCGAGCTCCAACCTCACTGAAGGCCCTCCCGGCCAGCCTTGCCCGTTTAAACCTGGGCTGTGACAGCAAGCTGGCATTGGAGGATCGCAGTTGCCTTACGGGGGAGTACCTTAAGAATCTTTCCTGAAGGGGAACCGGACCCATCTCATGGATTGCTTTGTGAACCAAGCAGAGGGACTTGAAGAGGACCCTTTCTCTAACAGGCAACCAATGTAATTCTCGTAGTGCCTGAGTAGAGGAAGAGTCGAACTTACGGTTTAATGCCAACTTCGCTGCAGCTGACTGAACTCTCTGTAGCCCCTGCAGAATGTATTGGGGGGCTCCTAGGAACAGCGAGTTGCAGTAATCCAATCTGCTTAGCACCGTACTCCTAACGACCGTACTACGAGAGTCACTTTCTCACAATATGTCTTTAATATACATATTAGGGCAAGAGATTATCGAAGATATTCATAAAAATAATATATTTACACTTATAATAAACTTATATTATTTTTAAATATATTTTCGCAAAGTCGGGTGCATGCATCGTGACTGCAGAGAACCAGGTCAGCAGAGCTGCTGTAGAGCCAGAGAAACCAGATCAGTAGAGCCAGAGACCCAGGTCAGCAGAGCTGCTCTAGAGCCAGAGACCCAGGTCAGCAGAGCTGCTCTAGAGCCAGAGACCCAGGTCAGCAGAGTTGCTCTAGAGCCAGAGACCCAGGTCAGCAGAGCTGCTGTAGAGCCAGAGAAACCAGGTCAGCAGAGCTGCTTTAGAGGGAGAGAACCAGGTCAGCAGATCTGCTTTAGAGCTAGACAACCAGGTCAGCAGAGCTGCTCTAGAGCCAGAGAACCAGGCCAGCAGAGCTGCTCTAGAGCCAGAGAACCAGGCCAGCAGAGCTGCTCTAGAGCCAGAGAACCGGGTCAGTAGAACTGCTTTAGAACAATAGAACCGGGTCAGCAGAGCTGCTCTAGAGCCAGAGAACCAGGTCAGCAGAGCTGCTCTAGAGCCATAGAACCGGGTCAGCAGAGCTGCTCTAGAGCCAGAGAACCAGGTCAGCATAGCTGCTCTAGAGCCAGAGAACCAGGTCAGCAGAGCTGCTCTAGAGCCAGAGAACCAGGTCAGCAGAGCTGCTCTAGAGGGAGAGAACCAGATCAGCAAAGCTGCTCTAGCTGACACTGATACACTGACTGGCACTGATTGACTGACACTGACTGACTACTCACTATTACTCACTCTACTAGTCACTCTCTACTACTCCCTCTCTACTACTCTCTGCTACTCACTCTCTACTACGCTCTACTATTCACTCTCTACTACTCTCTACACTACTCACTCTCTACACTACTCACTCTCTACCACTCGCTCTCTACCACTCGCTCTCTACCACTCGCGCTCTACCACTCGCGCTCTACCACTCGCTCTCTACCACTCGCTCTCTACCACTCGCTCTCTACCACTCGCTCTCTACCACTCGCTCTCTACCACTCGCTCTCTACCACTCGCTCTCTACCACTCGCTCTCCACTACTCGCTCTCCACTACTCGCTCTTGTTGGACAGGCCACATGAAGGGCTTGCTCCCTCCCCGCATCACACGGCCCAAGCCCCGGCCCTCCAGGTGTGACCCACAGGACCAACCCGCAACCCGTCTCCAGACGGAACTCCTGCCCCCGGACATCTATGTACCATGGGGCCGACCCACTCCCGGCTCCCCCGTCCGGACCAGCCGCCATCTTGGACACTGCACCACGAGGCCGCGTGGCCTCAGCTCGACCCTAACCCTGGGCCTGGCCAGGCCCCGCCATCCCGGCACCACCATCCACCCAGGAGGTGAACGGACCACTTGGCAGGTCGATGGGAGAAAGGAGTGTCAATGGCTCTCCCCCGCCAGGTGCCGATCGCTCTCCAGCTCCCCCGGGTGCTGGCTCCACCCCCCTGCTGGGTGTCTGGACTCCCTCATCCCGGACCTCCCGACCTCCGAGTGCGAGGGTCCGGACATCAAAGGGCGCCAGACCTATAACTAGGGCAGCTCCAGAGCAGGGAGGCAGTTGTATCCTGGAGTCGAGAGACACCGAGAAGAACTCATCCTCGTCGGGACCTGCTGGCGCCGCCGCGGACCGTTGTAACCACCATCTTCATCGGGACCTGCTGGCGCTGCCGCGGACCGTGTAACGACCATCTTCATCGGGACCTGCTGGCGCTGCCGCGGACCGTGTAACGACCACCTTCATCGGGACCTGCTGGCGCTGCCGCGGACCGTGTAACGACCACCTTCATCGGGGCCTGCTGGCGCTGCCGCGGACCGTGTAACGACCACCTTCACCGGGACCTGCTGGCGCTGCCGCGGCCCGTCCAAGCTAGAACACCGAGCTCGAAGATTGTGAGCTATCCATCACCGCATCTACCAGATTGGTAACCAGACTGTCCCGCTACCCCCTTTCCCAAACCCAGAGACTAGAATCGAGGGGACCCCTGAGTTCAGACCTCCTTGTACCATTCCATCGTACCTTAAGAAACTGCTTATAAAGAACGTTAAAGCCTATCCTTGTGTGGTGTACATCTGTGGGGGGGGAAGTTATTCGTCTGTACGATCGCTGGAGACGGCTCTCCCCGGAGACCTCTCCCCTTGTCCTCGGCTGACCCTCCCGGTCCGTCTAACAGTTCTCTACTACTTGCTCTCTACTACTCTCTACTACTCTCTACTACCCACTCTACTACTCACTCTACTACTCTCTACCACTCACTCTCTACTAGTCTCTCTCTACTACTCTCTCTACTACTCGCTACTACACTCTACTCACTCTCCACTACTCACTCTCCACTACTCACTCTCTACTACCCGCTCTCTACTACCCGCTCTCTGCTACTCACTCTCTACTACTCAATCTATCCACTACTCACTATTACTCTCTACTACTCTCTATACTACTCGCTCTCAACTACTCTCTACTACTTGCTCTCAACTACACTCTACTACTCGCTCTCAACTACTACTCTCTACCATTCACTCTCTACTACTCTCTACTACTTGCTCTCTACTACCTGCTCTCTACTACTCGCTCTCTACTATTCTCTACTACTCGCTCTCTACTACTCTACTACTCGCTCTCTACTACTCTACTACTCGCTCTCTACTACTTGCGCTCTACCACTCGCTCTCTCTTTACTACTCACTCTACTACTCACTCTCTACTACTCACTCTCTACTACTCACTCTCTACTACTCACTCTCTACTACTCACTCTCTACTACTCACTCTCTACTACTCACTCTCTACTACTCACTCTCTACTACTCACTCTCTACTACTCACTCTCAACTAATCGCTCTCTACTACTCGCTCTCTACTACTCGCTCTCTACCACACACTCTACCACTCACTCTACTACTCTCTACTTCTCACTCTCAACTACTCTCTACAACTCGCTCTCAACTACTCTCTACTACTCTCTACTACTCGCTCTCTACTACTCTCTACTTCTCGCTCCCACCTACTCTCTCAAATGCTCTACTACTTGCTCTCTACTACTTGCTCTCTACTACTTGCTCTCTACTACTTGCTCTCTACTACTCACTCTCTACTACTCACTCTCTACTAACTCTCTACTACTCACTCTCTACAACTCTCTACTACTCCCTCTCTACTACTCCCTCTCTACTACTCCCTCTCTACTACTCACTCTACTACTCTCTACTACTCACTCTCTACTACTCACTCTCTACACTACTCACTTGCTACTACTCACTTACTACTACTCTCTACTACTCACTCTCTACTACTCACTCTCTACTACTCACTCTCTACTACTCACTCTCTACTACTCACTCTCTACTACTCACTCTCTACTAGTCTACTGCTCAGTCTCTACTGCTCAGTCTCTACTGCTCAGTCTCTACTGCTCAGTCTCTACTACACTCTCTACTACTCTCCACTACTCACTCTCCACTGCTCGCTCTCTACTACCCGCTCTCTGCTACTCACTCTACTACTCACTCTATCCACTACTCACTACTACTCACTCTACTACTCACTCTACTACTCGCTCTCAACTACTCTCTACCACTCGCTCTCAACTACTCTACTACTCACTCTACTTCTCTCTCTACTACTCTTTACTACTCGCTCTCTACTACTCACTCTACTTCTCTCTACTACTTGCTCTCTACTACTCTCTCTACTACTCTCTCTGCTACTCTCTCTACTACTCTTGCTACTACTCGCTCTCTACTTGCTCTCTACTACTCTTTACTACTCACTCTACTACTTGCTCTCTACTACTCACTCTACTACTCTCTAGTACTTTCTACCACTCGCTCTCTACTACTCTCTGTACTACTCACTCTCTACTGCTCACTCTCTACTACTCTCTCTACTACTCTCTCTACTACTCTCTCTACTACTCTCTCTACTACTCACTCTCTACTACTCTCCACTTCTCACTCTCTACTACCCTCCCTCTACTACTCTCTACTACTCTCTCCACTACCCGCTCTCCACTACCCGCTCTCCACTACCCGCTCTCTACTACCCGCTCTCTACTACCCGCTCTCTACTACCCGCTCTCTACTACCCGCTCTCTACTACCCGCTCTCTACTACCCGCTCTCTACTACCCGCTCTCTACTACCCGCTCTCTACTACCCACTCTCTACTACGCTCTACTACTCACTCTCTACTACTCACTCTACTACTCACTCTCTACTGCTCGCTCACCACTACTCTCTACTGCTCACTCTCCACTACTCTCTACTGCTCACTCTCCACTGCTCACTCTCCACTGCTCACTCTCCACTGCTCACTCTCCACTGCTCACTCTCCACTGCTCACTCTCTACTACTCGATCTCAACTACTCTCCTACTCGCTCTCAACTACTCTACTACTCGCTCTCAACTACTCTAATACTCACTCTCTACTACTCACTCTCTACTACTCACTCTCTACTACACTCTCCACTACTCACTCTCCACTACTCACTCTCCACTGCTCGCTCTCCACTGCTCGCTCTCTACTACTCTCTACTACTCACGCTCTCAACTACTCTCTACTTCTCGCTCTCAACTACTCTCTACTACTCGCTCTCAACTATACTACTCATTCTACTACTCACTCTCTACTACTCTCTCTACTTCTCACATTCTACTACTGTCTCGAATACTCACTCTCAACTACTCTCTACTACTTGCTCTCAAGTACTCTACTATTCACTCTCTACTACGCTCTACTACTTGCTCTCTACTACTCTCTCTACTACTCTGTACTACTCACTCTCTACTACTCTCTACTGCTCACTCTCCACTACTCACTCTATACTACTCGCTCTCAACTACTCTCTACTACTCGCTCTCAACTACTCTCTACTATTCACTCTCCACTACTCTCTACTACCCGCTCTCTACTACCCGCTCTCTACTACCCGCTCTCTACTACCCGCTCTCTACTACCCGCTCTCTACTACTCACTCTTTACTGTCTACTACTCACTCTCTAATACTCACTCTCTGCTACTCACTCTCTACTGCTCGTTCTCCACTACGCTCCACTGCTCACTCTCCACTGCTCACTCTCCACTGCTCACTCTCCACTGCTCACTCTCCACTACTCACTCTCTACTACTCGCTCTCTACTACTCGCTCTCTACTACTCGCTCTCTACTACTCGCTCTCTACTACTCTACTACTCACTCTCAACTACTCTACTACTCACTCTCTAATACTCTCTTTACTACTCACTCTCTACTACTCCCTCTACTACTCCCTCTACTACTCCCTCTACTACTCCCTCTACCACTCCCTCTACTACTCGCTCTCTACTACTCGCTCTCTACTACTCGCTCTCTACTACTCGCTCTCTACTACTCGCTCTCTACTACTCGCTCTCTACTACTCGCTCTCTACTACTCGCTCTCTACTACTTGCTCTCTACCACTCACTCTCTACTACTCTCTCTCTACTACTCTACTACTCTCTCTCTACTACTCTACTACTCAGTCTCAACTACTCGCTCTCTACTACTCTCTACTACTCCCTCTACTACTCCCTCTACTACTCCCTCTACCACTCCCTCTACCACTCCCTCTACTACTCCCTCTCTACTATTCGCTCTCTACTCCTCGCTCTCTACTCCTCGCTCTCTACTACTCGCTCTCTACTACTCGCTCTCTACTACTCGCTCTCTACTACTTGCTCTCTACCACTCACTCTCTACTACTCTCTACTACTCGCTCTCTACTACTCTCTACCACTCACACTCCACTACTCACTCTCTACTACTCCCTCTCTACTACTTGCTCTCTATTACTCACTCTACTACTCACGCTCTACTACTCTAAACTACTCACTCTACACTACTCACTCTCTACTACTCACTCTCTACTACTGTGAGACCGGCCTCACGGCGTGGCCCTCTCCATCATCCAGCCAACCTGCAACCACCTTCAAGACACGACATCTCCGACTCCGGCCGCCCCAGCCACCCCCGATCCGCGGGCCGGCCAGAGGCCTGACCAACTCACCACCCTACCACGCATGCCCAACCAAGGAAGCGGGAACCCTCGAACCAGACCCAGAGGCGCCAGCCCAGTCACACCTCGGGTCGCCTTCCCCGGGAGGACTCAATCGGCCACCAGGCCCCTGGGGAGCAGGCGCCTCCCCTACCGAGCGTCTGGGGTCCCTCCCAGACCCACCTGAAAAGACCAAAGAAGTGAGCGGCAGGAAATCCCGCCGAACCCCCTCCGTCACCCCAGTCCCCCCTCTGCGAGCCCTCCGGACTTCAAAGAACCAGCGGAGTATAACAAGGGGTGCCGGAGAAACAAGGACACAGAAGACCTGGAACCATCTGAGCCTGCGGACGTCGTCGCGGCTCCTGAACGCTGAAGTCACCTGGGCCTGCTGAGTGACTCGCGGCCTCTCGCTATTGAACCATCTGAGCCCTGCGGACGAGGTCGCGGCTCCCAAACACTGAACCACCTAGGCCTGCTGAGTGACTCGCGGCCCCCAGCTATTGAACCATCTGAGCCCTGCTGACGGAATCGCGGCTCCTGAACTCCCACCACCTGTGCCTGCTGAGAGACTCGCGGCGCTCCCCTTGAGGACGACTCGGTAAGAGATCGCCCAGAGACACGACACCCTCCAGCTCGAGGATTGTGAGCTTCCGCAGGGTATTTCGCAGAGACACTATCTTGAAAGACTGTCCCGCTACCCCCATTCCCCACGACTGACTTGTGGTACACTGTGCCACTGCTGTACTATTTGCCTTTTGGGTCATAAAGATCCCTTGAAATCATCGATAAAAGAACCTATCGTCCTACAAAGAATACGTGTGGTGTCCCTCTGTTCGCAGTGCAGCTCAGGGTGTGCGCGCCTGGTTCGGCTTACTTGGGAGAGGTGGGTCAAAGGGGTGGGCAAGACGTGTATCGAACCCCCTTCCGGCGAACGCCTTTCCAACAACTACTCATTCTCTACTACTCACTCTCTACTACTCACTCTACTACTCACTCTCTACTACTCTCTCTACACTACTTCTCTCTACTCTCTACCACTCACTCTACTACTCAGTCTCAACTACTCGCTCTCTACTACTCGCTCTCTACTGCTCGCTCTCTACTACGCTCTCTACTACGCTCTCTACTACTCACTCTACTACTCACTCTACTACTCACTCTACTACTCACTCTACTACTCACTCTACTACTCACTCTACTACTCACTCTACTACTCACTCTCTACTGCTCGCTCTCCACTACACTCTACTGCTCGCTCTCCACTACTCTCTACTGCTCGCTCTCCACTACTCTCTACTGCTCGCTCTCCACTACTCTCTACTGCTCGCTCTCCACTACTCTCTACTGCTCGCTCTCCACTACTCTCTACTATTCACTCTCTACTACTCTCTACTACTTGCTCTCTACTACTTGCTCTCTACTACTTGCTCTCTACTACTTGCTCTCTACTACCCGCTCTCTACTACCCGCTCTCTACTACCCGCTCTCTACTACCCGCTCCCACTGCTCTCGCTATTACTCGCTCTCTACTCCCTCTACTACTCCCTCTACTACTCCCTCTACTACTCCCTCTACTACTCCCTCTACTACTCCCTCTACTACTCCCTCTACTACTCACTCTACTACTCACTCTACTACTCACTCTACCACTCCCTCTACTACTCACTCTACCACTCCCTCTACTACTCCCTCTCTACTACTCACTCTCTACTACTCGCTCTCTACTATTCACTCTCTACTACTCTCTACCACTCTCTCTACTACTCACTCTCAACTACTCTCTACTACTCTCTCTACTACTCACTCTCTACTACTCTCTACTACTCGCTCTCAACTACTCTCTACTACTCGCTCTCAACTACTCTCTACTATTCACTCTACTACTCTCTACTACTTGCTCTCTACTAGCTCCCTACTACTCGCTACTACTCACTCTTTACTATGTACTACTCACTGTCTACTACTCACTCTACTACTCTACTACTCGCTCTCTACTACACACTCTACTACTCTCGCTCTACTACTCTACACTACTCACTCTACACTACTCACTCTACTACTTGCTCTCTACTACTTTACTACTCACTCTCTACTTCTCTTGACTCTCTACCACTCACTCTCTACTACTCAGTCTCAACTACTCGCTCACTACTACTCTACTACTCACTCTCTACTACTCGCTCTCTACTACGCTCTCTACTACGCTCTCTACTACGCTCTCTACTACGCTCTCTACTATGCTCTCTACTATGCTCTCTACTATGCTCTCTACTATGCTCTCTACTATGCTCTCTACTATGCTCTCTACTACGCTCTCTACTACGCTCTCTACTACGCTCTCTATTACGCTCTGCTACTCGCTCTACTACTGTCTACCACTCACTTTCTACTACTCTACTACTCGCTCTCTACTACTCGCTCTCTACTACTCGCTCTCTGCTACTCGCTCTACTACTCACTCTCTACTACTCACTCTACTACTCACTCTACTACTCGCTCTACTACTTGCTCTCTACTACTCACTCTACAACTCTACTACTTTATACCACTCACTCTCTACTACTCTACTACTCTCTCTGCTACTCTCTCTGCTACTCTCTCTGCTACTCTCTCTACTGCTCACTCTACTACTCACTCTACTACTCACTCTACTACTCACTCTACTACTCCCTCTACCACTCCCTCTACCACTCCCTCTACCACTCACTCTCTACTACTCACTCTCTACTACTCGCTCTCTCCCACTCACTCTCTACTACTCTCTCCCACTCACTCTCTACTACTCTCTACCACTCACTCCCTACTACTCACTCTCAAATACTCTCTACTACTCTCTCTACTACTCACTCTCTACTACTCTACTACTCTACTACTCTCTACTACTCACTCTCTACTACTCACTCTCTACTACTCACTCTATTACTCACTTTACTATTCACTCTACTACTCGCTCTCTACTACTCTCTACTACTCGCTCTCTACTACTCGCTCTCAACTACTCTCTACTACTCGCTCTCTACTACTCGCTCTCTTCTACTCGCTCTCTACTACTCGCTCTCTACTACTCGCTCTCTACTACTCGCTCTCTACTACTCGCTCTCTACTACTCGCTCTCAACTACTCTCTACTACTCTCTACTATTCACTCTTCTACTCTGTACTACTTGCTCTCTACTAGCTCTCTACTACTCGCTACTACTCACTCTTTACGATCTACTACTCACTGTCTACTACTCACTGTCTACTACTCACTCTACTACTCACTCTCTACTGCTCGCTCGCCACTACTCTCTACTGCTCACTCTCCACTACTCTCTACTGCTCACTCTCCACTACTCACTCTGTACTACTCGCTCTCAACTACTCTCTACTATTCACTCTCTACTACTCTCTAGTACCCGCTCTCTACTACCCTCTACTACTCACTCTCTACTAGCTCTCTACTACTCACTCTCTACTTCTCACTCTCTACTTCTCGCTCTCTACTACTCGCTCTCTACTACTCGCTCTCTACTACTCGCTCTCTACTACTCGCTCTCTACTACTCGCTCTCTACTACTCGCTCTCTACTACTTGCTCTCTACTACTTGCTCTCTACTACTTGCTCTCTACCACTTGCTCTCTACTACTCGCTCTCTACTACTCACTCTCTACTACTCACTCTCTAATACTCTACTACTCACTCTCTACGTCTCTCTACTCTCTACCACTCACTCTCTACTACTCTCTACCACTCACTCTCTACTACTCTCTACCACTCACTCTACTACTCTACTACTCGCTCTCTACTACTCGCTCTCTACTACTCGCTCTCTACTACTCGCTCTCTACTACTCGCTCTCTACTACTCGCTCTCTACTACTCGCTCTCTACTACTCACTCTCTACTACTCACTCTCTAATACTCTACGTCTCTCTACTCTCTACCACTCACTCTCTACTACTCTTCTACTCAGTCTCAACTACTCGCTCTCTACTACTCTACTACGCGCTCTCTACTGCTCGCTCTCTACTACGCTCTCTACTACGCTCTCTACTACTCTCTACTACTTGCTCTGCTACTCTCTACCACTCACTCTCTACTACTCTACTACGCGCTCTCTACTACTGGCTCTCTACTACTCGCTCTACTATGCTCTACTACTCACTCTACTACTCACTCTAGTACTCGCTCTCTACTACTCGCTCTCAACCATACTACTCACTCTACTACTCACTCTCTACTACTCTCTCTACTTCTCACGTTCCACTACTGTCTCGACTACTCGCTCTCAACTACTCTCTACTACTCGCTCTCAACTACTCTCTACTACTCTACTATTCACTCTCTATTAGCTCTCTACTACTAGCTCTCTACTACTCACTCTCTACTACTCGCTCTCTACTACTCGCTCTCTACTACTCTCTGTACTACTCACTCTCTACTACTCACTCTCTACTACTCTCTCTACTACTCTCTCTACTACTCTCTCTACTACTCTCTCTACTACTCACTTTCTACTACTCTCTCTACTACTCTCCACTTCTCACTCTACTACCCGCTCTCTACTACCCGCTCTCTACTACCCGCTCTCTACTACCCGCTCTCTACTACCCGCTCTCTACTACCCGCTCTCTACTACCCGCTCTCTACTACCCGCTCTCTACTACCCGCTCTCTACTACCCGCTCTCTACTACCCGCTCTCTACTACCCGCTCTCTACTACCCGCTCTCTACTACCCGCTCTCTACTACCCGCTCTCTACTACCCGCTCTCTACTACTCACTCTCTACTACTCGCTCTCAACTACTCTCTACTACTCGCTCTCAACTACTCTCTACTACTCGCTTGCAACTACTCTCTACTACTCGCTCTCAACTACTCTCTACTACTCTCTACTATTCACTCTACTACTCTCTACTATTCACTCTACTACTCTCTACTACTTGCTCTACTAGCTCTCTACTACTCGCTACTACTCACTCTTTACGATCTACTACTCACTGTCTACTACTCACTCTCTACTACTCTCTACTGTTCACTCTCCACTACTCACTCTATACTACTCACTCTCAACTACACTCTACTACTCGCTCTCAACTACTCTCTACTATTCACTCTACTACTCTCTACTACCTGCTCTCTACTACCCGCTCTCTACTACCCGCTCTCTACTACCCGCTCTCTACTACCCGCTCTCTACTACCCGCTCTCTACTACCCGCTCTCTACTACCCGCTCTCTACTGCTCGCTCTCCACTGCTCACTCTCCACTGCTCACTCTCCACTACTCACTCTCTACTACTCACTCTCTACTACTTTACTACTCACTCTCTACTACCCTCTACTACTCACTCTCTACTACTTCCTCTACTACTCCCTCTACTACTCCCTCTACCACTCCCTCTACCACTCCCTCTACCACTCCCTCTACCACTCCCTCTCTACCACTCCCTCTCTACTACTCCCTCTCTACTACTCACTCTCTACTATTCGCTCTCTACTACCCTCTACTACTCACTCTCTACTACTTCCTCTACTACTCCCTCTACTACTCCCTCTACTACTCCCTCTACCACTCCCTCTACCACTCCCTCTACCACTCCCTCTACCACTCCCTCTCTACCACTCCCTCTCTACTACTCGCTCTCTACTACTCGCTCTCTACTACTCGCTCTCTACTACTCGCTCTCTACTACTCGCTCTCTACTACTCGCTCTCTACTACTCGCTCTCTACTACTCGCTCTCTACTACTCGCTCTCTACTACTTGCTCTCTACCACTCACTCTCTACTACTCTCTACCACTCACTCTCTACTACTCTCTATGTTGGACCCGGCCTCGTGGCGTGGTCCTGACTTCCCTGGGGTTGGGCCCGTTCCCCGCCCTGTCCTCCACGGGCCGCCCGTTCGAGCCGCACGAGGTCGCATACACCTCGGGGCTCCACCATTTTGTTGCCTGCCACGTGACTGCCCACCAGTCCCCCTGACTCCGCTCAACCCGGCCTCGGCCCCAGCGAGGCCCAGACATTGAGGCACCAAGAACTGGCCAGGGGGTATCACAGGAACACCTCATTGCCCTGGCAGAGGGCGGTATCGATGGGACCCCCAACCGTCCCCACACACCGAGGTGCGATCAGCCTCCATCTCTCCTGGGCCCGGCGCCTCTCCCGCTGGGCGTCTGGCCGCTCCCAACCCGGCCTCTCCGCCCCTCCGGGCGCAAGGGTCCGGACTTCAAAGGGCTCCAGGCCTATATCTGGGGCGACCCCGCAACAGACCGGCAGTTGTATCCCGGAGTCGAGAGCCCTGCTGATCGAATCGCGGCCGACCCTACGGAGAAGAACTCTTGCTTGAATCCACCACGAGCCCTGCAGACTGCGTCGCGGCTCCTTCGTGCTGAAACCTTGAAGCCCCCCGGAACATCGGGACCCTGCTGACGCTGTCGCGGCCCAACCTCGCTGAATCCTCCCTCGGAGCCCTGCTGACGACGTCGCGGCTCGAGCTGAGCAGAAACCATCTTGAGAGCCCCGCTGACCTGGTCGCGGCTCTCCACGAACTGAACGCCAGAGCCCTGATGACGCCGTCGCGGCTTGACCCCTCCGAGATCCGGAGGTCCTCCAGCTTGAGGATAAGAACTGGGCCCCAGGTACCCTCGTACCGAGCTCCTGCCAAAGACTGTCCCGCTACCCCTTCCCTTCTAAAGAGACACAGACTTTTGTGGATCCCTCGATCCTTTTCGTGTAAATATTGAATCCCGTACCCTTTAAGTGCTGATAAAGATTTGCTCGTCTTTAGACAACCTCCTTGAGTTCGGTGTGGTGGTGTTACTGTGCTAGTACATGATAGGAGAAGGATCTCCCTCGGAGGCTTCTCAGCGGCGCTCGGCTACTTCGTACAGTGTGGGGGCCCCTCTGGGTGGTCTCTCCGACTCCCCGAGGTCCGCCTTCCAACATTTGGTGGCCAGCGACGGGATCCAAGCCAAACGCAGTACGTACAAGCCAGTAACCCACTAGCTACCCATCCAAACAACCGGAAGTCATGAGCAACCAAGAGAACAACACGACCACGGAGTTCCAGCCCGAACGGTTGGAGGAATACACGCACAAAGAGTCGAACAGTTCTGCAAAGACAAGGGCATTGCAACCACCGGCCTAGGTACCAAAGAAGAGATGCAGAAAGCCCTGAGGACCTGGCTAGAGGCCGGGGCAGGCCCCTCCCAAGACGTAGGCTCACTGCCCCTGACTGTGGCCACATCAACCGCACCGACTCCGGCAACCGGAGGAAGAAACAGCCTAGAAACCGGCCTCTCCGAAGAGGAGATACGAGAACGGGAGAAGGTCCGGAACCACGAACTGGAGCTCGCACGACTACGGCTGGATGGCGAACTCCAGCTAGCAGAAAAGAAACTGGCCCTAGAGCAGCTACGGCTACAAGAGGAGATAGAAGAGAAGAGACGGCAGCGAGAGTTGGACGAAAAAAGACTGACCCTTGAGCACGAGCGAAGCCTCAAAGAGCTCGAGCTCAAGGCAAATAAAGGGGGGACCGACACCCCCAGCAATAAAGACTCCCTACCGCCTGCCGAAACCAAGGTACATATCCCTAAATATGTCGTCAAGGAGTACTACAAGAATGACGACATCCAACAATGGTTCAAGGCATACGAGGTGGCCATGACCTCCCATCGAGTGCCCCGAAAGGACTCGGGCGCCGGCCTGTGGGGTCGGTTCCTTAGTGAAGGTCGAGACACACTGCTCCAGCTGCCAGAGGAGGTGATGACCTCCTATGACCACATGAAGGAGGCCCTGCTCACCCGCTACGGGCTAACCGCGGAAATGTACCGCCAGCGGTTCAGAGACTGTAAGAAGATCCCGGGCACTACCTGGGTGGAATATGTGGACTTTTTCAGCCGGGCCCTAGAAGGATGGATCAAGGGTAGCAAGGTCACCACCTACGGGCAGCTGGTCGACCTCATCGTTTGGGAACATCTCTCCAACAATTGCTTCGTGGAGCTGAGGCAACACCTCCTCGATAGCAAGATGACCGACCCCCGAAAACTCGCCGTCGAGGCCGATCGATGGGTCAACACCCGAGTCCCCCGGAACCCGATGGGGGAGTACCAGAGGAACCCCACCGGACCTCCCCGCCAACGCGGTGGAGGGGGAGGGCCGAACCGGAACCGGGACCCCCCCGCCGGGGCCCCCAGGAGCCCCCCTCGAGGGCCGCCGCAGCAACACCTCTCCCCGAGCCTAGCCCGAAGAGGGGCGACCCCAGCCAGAACCGGACCACGGCCCCCAGTAACCTGCTACGGCTGTCAACAACCCGGACACTATGCCAGCGATCCGGTCTGCCCCCTGAACCGAAGAAGCGGGGCCGGTGGGCCCCCGCCCCGACAACTGGCGGCCGCCGCCCTGGGGGAATGAGAGGAAGAAGAAGAACCCCTCGACCGAGGGACCACCGAATGGGAGCGGGCGGCCATGTCCCTGGTCTGCCTGGGCAGCCGAGAAATGGTGCCCCGCACACCCATCCCAAGCAACACTCAAAAATACCAGCAGCAGGTCACCATCAATGGCCGACGGGCCGAAGCCCTTAGTGACACCGGCGCCAGTGTCACCGCTGTCCGCTGCCACCTGGTGACCCCCGAACAAATCCTACCCAATGTGCTGTGCCCCGTCCGGACGGCCGACAACAGCGAAAGCCTGTGCCAGATGGCCCTGGTCCCCTTCGAGTGGGGAGGGGTGACGGGCCTACTAAAAGTGACTGTCCGCGACGACGCACCAGTGGACTGCCTCCTGGGGAACGACCTAGAGAGTTCCCCCTGGGCCCAAGTGAAGCGACGAGAGCACCTTCGAATGCTGGGACTGTCCGAATGGGCCTGCGCCATCACCCGGTCCATGGCCGCCCAGGCCCCCCGCTCATCCCTGACCTCCGGTGCCGCCCAGCCCGAGGGGCCCGCACCACCCCCTGCCTGCAGCGAGGGGGAGGCAGACACCGACACAGGACCTACGGACCCCTCCCCCGAAGAGATTGCTTCCCTCGGCGCCCTACCAGAACTTGCACAATGGCGCCACGAAGGAGCCCCACCCGAGAGCAGTTCCAGCAAGAACAGCAGTCCTGTCCCTCTCTCGAAGGGGTCCGACGACAAGCGTCCGCCCAGGCCGACGGGGACCAGACCGGCACCCACTGGGTCTACTGGGCCGAGGGCCTATTATACAGTGAACAGAAAGTGGCAGAACTCGGGGCCAGCCGCGTGTTGGTGGTCCCCCTCCGCTTCCGGGAGTTCCTACTCAACCTGGCACATGACGTGCCCCTCGCCGGACACCTAGGGCAAGACAAAACGTACAGCCGTCTGGTGACCCACTTCTACTGGCCTCGGATGCGGAGAGACGTGGACAACCACTGCCGGTCCTGTCAGACCTGCCAAGCCAGCGGGAAGACCGGGGGTCGGGTCAAAGCCCCCCTCCAGCCCTTTCCAGCCGTCAGCACCCCGTTCGAACGGGTTGGGATCGACATTGTGGGGCCCCTGGACCGCCCTGGGGCACCGCTTCATCCTGGTCCTCGTGGACCACGCCACCAGGTACCCGGAGGCTGTCCCGCTAAGAACTGTAACGGCCCCCGTGGTGGGCCGGGCCTTGATGGGAATCTTCTCCAGAGTGGGATTTCCCCGCGAAGTGGTGAGCGACCGGGGCACAAACTTCATCTCCAAGTACATGCGGTCCCTGTGGCAGCAGTGCGGGGTCACGTACAAATTCACAACCCCCTATCACCCCCAGGGGAACGGGCTGGTAGAGCGCTTTAACCGGACCCTAAAGGGGATGATCCAGGGCTTGGAAGAGCCCCTCCGGCGGAGATGGGATGTTCTATTGCCATGCCTCCTGTTCGCCTACCGGGAAGTCCCGCAGAAGTCCCTGGGGCTCAGCCCGTTTGAACTATTGTATGGACACCCGGTCCGAGGGCCCCTCAGCCTGGTCAAGGAGGGCTGGGAGACAAAGCTCCAGGGCGCCCCTCCGGACGTCTACCGCTACCTCCTGACCCTACGTAACCAGACCCGCAAGTTCCGAGCCCTGGCCGAAGCCAACCTCGAAGCCAGCCAGGAGGACATGAAGCGGTGGTACGATCGGAACGCCTCGACAATAGAGTTCGAGCCAGGCCAGCGAGTCTGGGTCATGGCCCCTGTTGAGCCCTGCGCCCTCCAGGACAAGTGGACTGGGCCCTTCAAGGTGGTGGAGAAGAAGAGCCCCGTCACCTACCTGGTTGACCTGGAGTCCCCCCGGAACCCCCTCCGGGTTCTACATGCTAACAGGCTCAAACCTTACTTCGCCCGGACCGAACTGAGCCTGCTGCTGGCGACCGACGAGGGGGGCGAGGACGACTCCGAGCCCCTACCCGACCTCTTGCAGAACGACGTCCACGACGGATCCATCAAAGGTGTCCAGCTCGCATCCTCCCTGACCCCGGAACAGCGCATCAACTGTCAACAACTGCTGCAGGACTACGCAGCCCTCTTCTCCCTCACCCCGGGGGTGACCCATTGGTGCGTCCACGACGTCGACACCGGGGACAGCCCCCCCGTGCGACACCGAGCCTACAGGGTACCCGACCGAGTACGGGCGTGCATCCAGGCCGAAGTAGCGAAGATGTTGGCCCTCGGGGTCATCGAGCCCTCTGACAGCCCGTGGGCCAGCCCTGTCGTCCTGGTACCGAAGGCCGCAGCCCCCGGCCATCCCCCGGAGCTGCGATTCTGTGTAGACTACCGAGCCCTGAATGCTGTGACCAAGACGGACGCTCATCCTATACCCCGGGCCGACGAACTCATCGATCGCTTGGGGGCCGCCCGCTACCTGAGCACGCTGGACCTCACCGCCGGGTACTGGCAGATTCAGCTTACCCCCGGCGCCCGAGAACGATCCGCCTTTTCTACCCCTGATGGGCATTACCACTTTCGGGTGATGCCCTTCGGCATGAAGAATGCCCCGGCCACTTTTCAGAGGCTCGTAAACAAGGTCCTGGCCGGGCTCGAGGCCTTCAGCGCGGCCTATTTGGATGATATTGCCGTGTACAGCAACCACTGGGCTGAGCACCTAGTTCACCTCAAAGCCGTCCTGGCCGCCCTCCAAAGGGCTGGGCTCACGATTAAGGCCAGCAAATGCCAGGTCGGCCAAGGATCGGTGACCTACCTGGGCCATCAGGTGGGAAGCGGTCAGGTGGCCCCCCTCCAGCCAAAAGTCGATGCCATCCAGGCATGGGAACCTCCCACTACCCAGACCGCTGTGCGGGCCTTCCTTGGCCTCACCGGATACTACCGGCGGTTCATCCGGGACTATGGAAGCATTGTTGGGCCTCTCACGGTGCTCCCCTCGAAGAAGCAGCCTGTTAGACGGACCGGGAGGGTCGGCCGAGGACAAGGGGAGAGGTCTCCGGGGAGAGCCGTCTCCAGCGATCGTACAGACGAATAACTTCCCCCCCACAGGTGTACACCACACAAAGATAAGGTTTAACGTTCTTTATAAGCAATCTTTAGGTACGATAGAATGGTACAAGGAGGTCAGGACTCAGGGGTCCTCTCGATTCTAGTCTCTTGGTTGGGAAAGGGGGTAGCGGGACTGTCCTGTTACCAATCTGGTAGATGCGATGATATGATGGATAGCTCACAATCCTCGAGCTCGGCGTTCTAGATGGACGGGCCGCGGCAGCGCCGGCAGGTCCCGAGATGATCGTAGGTAGCGACGGTCCGCGGCGGCGCCAGCAGGTCCCGGTGAAGGTGGTAGTTACAATGGTCCGCGGCAGCGCCAGCAGGTCCCGGTGAAGGTGGTAGTTACAACGGTTCGCGGCAGCGCCAGCAGGTCCCGACGAGGATGAAGGATGCAGAAGGTTGCGGCAGCGCCAGCAGGCAGGACGATAGTTCGCAAGGCAGGGCTACGGCAGCGCCAGTAGTCCGTCAAGGATGAGTTCTTCACGGTGTCTCTCGACTCCAGGATACAACTGCCTTCCTGCTCTGGAGCTGCCCCAGTTATAGGTCTGGCGCCCTTTGATGTCCGGACCCTCGCACTTGGAGGTCGGGAGGTCCGGGATGAGGGAGTCCAGACACCCAGCAGGGGGGTGGAGCCAGCGCCCGGGGGAGCTGGGGGGCGATCGGCACCTGGCGGGGGAGAGCCATCGACACTTCTTTCTCCCATTGACCTGCCAAGTGGTCCGTTCACCTCCTGGGTGGATGGTGGTGCCG
This sequence comes from Triturus cristatus, assembly GCF_964204655.1. Taxonomy (NCBI): domain Eukaryota; kingdom Metazoa; phylum Chordata; class Amphibia; order Caudata; family Salamandridae; genus Triturus; species Triturus cristatus. The sequence continues at coordinate 1,299,844,634 of NC_140590.1, forward strand.
GGATGTCGGGGCCTGGCCAGGCCCAGGGTTAGGGTCGAGCTGAGGCCACGCGGCCTCGTGGTGCCGTGTCCAAGATGGCGGCAGGGCTGGGCGAGGGAGCCGGTAGTGGTTCGGCCCCATGATACAGAGATGTCCGGGGGAACTGTTCCTGGGTGGGCCCCCCTTCTTGACGCCACTGAGCCAGGTCGGGAAGGTCCTGGGTTTGAGCGAGCCCTTCGGGGGTTTGCTCTGGGGGGTCGGTATGGTCGGTGTCCTCTACTGGAGCGATCGGGGGAGGAGGTGCTGGCCATTCTGGTTCTTCTGGTTGGGGGATGGCACGGGCGGCCATGGACCGGGTGGTTACGCACGCCCAGTCCGGGAGGCCCAACATCCCCAGGTGCTCTCTTCTTTCTACGGCGGCCCACGGGGAACTCTCAAGATCATTCCCCAGGAGACAGTCCACGGGGGCATCATCTTGGACCGTCACCTTCAACATGCCGGAGACTCCTCCCCATTCGAATGGGACGCAGGCCATTCGACATAGACTCTCCGAATTGTCGGCTGAACGGACGGGGCAGAGAATGCTCGGCAGGATCTGCTCTGGTTTTACCAGGTGACAGCGGACGGCCGTCACACTGGCCCCCGTGTCACGTAGCGCTTCGGCCCGGCGTCCATTAATGTTCACCCACTGACTATACTTTCTGGTGTTGGCGGGTAAGGGAGCCCGCGGGACCATGTCTCTTCCCCCTAGGCACGCTAGAACCATGGCGGCCGGTTCCCACTCTTGTTGTTCCTGTTCGTATTCTTCCTGTCCTTCGGAGATCTGTTCTCCCCCCAGGGCGGCGGCAGCTACCTGGCGGGGTCTCGGAGTTTGGTTCTGTGGACAGTTCGGGTCGCTGGCGTAGTGGCCGACTCGCTGGCATCGGTGACACGTGACATTGGCTCGGAACCCCGGGCACATCGGGGGGTTGCCCCGGCTGGCCGGGGGCGGGGTGCTGGCAGCGGGAGCGGCCGGGACGGTGTCTCTTCCTCGTCCCTGGCCTCCTCCTCCTCCTCGGGGCCGGTGCGGACCTTGGTTGTTCCGGTTCTGTTCGTGCGGCCCTCTCCGGCCTACTCGGGTGCTTTCCCACCGGTCAGCTTTGGCGGCGAGTTGCCGTGGGTCAGTCAATTTACTGTCGAGGAGGTGCTGCCTGAGCTCAACGAAGCAGCTGTTAGAGAGGTGCTCCCATACCATGAGATTAAAAAGTTGCTCGTAGGTCGTTACGTGGCTTCCCTTGATCCAACCCTCGAAGGCTCGGCTGAAATAGTTGACGTATTCCACCCAAGTTGTACCCGGGATCCGGGTGCAGTCTCGGAACCTCTGGCGGTACATTTCGGGTGTGAGCCCATACCGGGTGAGGAGGGCAGCCTTCATGTGGTCATAGGATGACATCAGATGGTCTGGGAGCTGTAACAGGGCATCGCGGCCTTCATTGACGAACCTCCCCCATAGACCGGCTCCCCAGTCACTTCGATCGATCCGGTGGGAGGTCATGGCGATCTCGTAGGCCTTGAACCACTGTTGTATGTCGTCCTCTCGGAAATACTCCCGCACGACATCCTTGGGGATGTGGACTTTCTTTTCTGTCGCTCCTGAGGTGCGCGGTTGCTCGGGCACTTCCAGTTCTTTGTTCTGCTTCCGTAGGTCTATTTCTGCCAGTTTGCGCTTGTGTTCGTACGCTAGTCTCTTTTCTTCGAGCTCTCTCTGCCTCTGTTTTTCCTCCTGTTCTTCTCGGAGCCGCAGATGTTCTAGGTTCAGTTTTTGTTCGGCTAACTTTAGTTCACCGTCCATTTTGAGCCGTGCCATTTCTAACTCATGTAGTCTGTTCTTTTCTCTCTCTTGGATCTCTTCCTGCGAGAGGCCCGTTCTTCGCTCCTCGGTAGCCGTGGTGTCCCTCTCTGATGCTGCAATGTTTTGGTCCGGGGATCCGGCGGCCCCGGTTTCTGCCCACGACTCAATGGCGTGCTTGAAATCGTCTTTAGTACTCAGACCGGTGGTAGCCATGCCTAGTTCAATGCAGAATTGTTTAAACTCACGATGGCTGTACTCTTCCAATTTCTCCATTTGGAATTTCTCGGTAGATCCGCTCTCTTTGGTTGGCATTGTGGTTTTGTCGTGGGGTGAGCTACTCTCTGTACGATTACGCGTTGATTCGGATCGCGCCGCTGGCCACCAATGTTAGACGGACCGGGAGGGTCGGCCGAGGACAAGGGGAGAGGTCTCCGGGGAGAGCCGTCTCCAGCGATCGTACAGACGAATAACTCCCCCCCCCCCCCCCACTGATGTACACCACACAATGATAAGGTTCAACGTTCTTTATAAGCAATCTTTAGGTACGATAGAATGGTACAAGGAGGTCAGGACTCAGGGGTCCCCTCGATTCTAGTCTCTTGGTTGGGGAAGGGGGTAGCGGGACAGTCTTGTTACCAATCTGGTGGGTGCGATGTTTATGATGGATAGCTCACAATCCTCGAGCTCGGCGTTCTAGATGGACGGGCCGCGGCAGCAGGTCCCAGTGAAGATGGTAGTTACACGGTCCACGGCAGCGCCAGCAGGTTCCGATGAGGATGGTGGTTACAACGGTCCACGGCAGCGCCAGCAGGTCCCGACGAGGATGGTAGTTACGACGGTCCGCGGCAGCGCCAGCAGGTCCCGATGAGGATGAATGATGCAGAAGGCCGCGGCAGCGCCAGCAGGCAGGATGATAGTTCACAAGGCAGGGCTACGGCAGCGCCGGTAGTCCGTCAAGGATGAGTTCTTCACGGTGTCTCTCGACTCCAGGATACAACTAACTTCCTGCTCTGGAGCTGCCCCAGTTATAGGTCTGGCGCCCTCTGATGTCCGGACCCTCGCACTTGGAGGTCGGGAGGTCCGGGATGAGGGAGTCCAGACACCCAGCAGGGGTGTGGAGCCAGCGCCCGGGGGAGCTGGGGGGCGCTCGGCACCTTGCGGGGGAGAGCCATCGACACCTCTTTCTCCCATTGACCTGCCAAGTGGTCCGTTCACCTCCTGGGTGGATGGTGGTGCCGGGATGTCGGGGCTTGGCCAGGCCCAGGGTTAGGGTCGAGCTGAGGCCACGCGGCCTCGTGGTGTAGTGTCCAAGATGGCGGCCGGGCCGGGCGAGGGAGCCGGTAGTGGTTCGGCCCCATGATACAGAGATGTCCGGGGGCAGGAGTCCCGTCTTGAGACGGGGTGTGGGGTGCTTCTGTGGGTAACACCTGGAGGGCCGGGGCTCGGGCCCTGTCATGCGGGGAGGGAGCAAGCCCTTCATGTGGCCTGTCCAACAACTCTCCACTGCTCACTCTCTACTACTCGCTCTCTACTACCCTCTACTACTCCCTCTACTACTCACTCTCTACTACTCACTCTCTACTACTCACTCTCTACTACCCTCTACTACTCCCTCTACTACTCCCTCCCTACTACTCCCTCTCTACTACTCACTCTCTACTACTCACTCTCTACTATTCACTCTCTACTGCTCTCTACCACTCACTCTCTACTACTCTCTACCACTCACTCTCTACTACTCAATCTAACTACTCGTTACTACTCACTCCCTACTACTCACTCCCTACTACTCGCTCCCTACTACTCGCTCTCTACTACTCGCTCTCTACTACTCGCTCTCTACTACTCGCTCTCTACTACTTGCTCTCTACCACTCACTCTCTACCACTCACTCTCTACTACTCTCTACCACTCACTCTCTACTACTCTCTACCACTCACTCTCTACTACTCTCTACTACTCGCTCTCAACTATACTTCTCACTCTACTACTTGCTCTCAACTACTCTCTACTACTCGTTCTCTACTACTCGCTCTCTACTACTCGCTCTCTACTACTCGCTCTCTACTACTCGCTCTCTACTACTCGCTCTCTACTACTCGCTCTCTACTACTCGCTCTCTACTACTCGCTCTCAACTACTCTCTACTACTCTGTACTACTTGCTCTCTACTAGCTCTTGTTAGACGGACCGGGAGGGTCGGCCGAGGACAAGGGGAGAGGTCTCCGGGGAGAGCCGTCTCCAGCGATCGTACAGACGAATAACTTCCCCCCCACAGATGTACACCACACAAGGATAGGCTTTAACGTTCTTTATAAGCAGTTTCTTAAGGTACGATGGAATGGTACAAGGAGGTCTGGACTCAGGGGTCCCCTCGATTCTAGTCTCTGGGTTTGGGAAAGGGGGTAGCGGGACAGTCTGGTTACCAATCTGGTAGATGCGATGATGGATAGCTCACAATCCTCGAGCTCGGTGTTCTAGCTTGGACGGGCCGCGGCAGCGCCAGCAGGTCCCGGTGAAGGTGGTCGTTACACGGTCCGCGGCAGCGCCAGCAGGTCCCGGTGAAGGTGGTCGTTACACGGTCCGCGGCAGCGCCAGCAGGTCCCGATGAAGGTGGTCGTTACACGGTCCGCGGCAGCGCCAGCAGGTCCCGATGAAGATGGTGGTTACAACGGTCCGCGGCAGCGCCAGCAGGTCCCGACGAGGATGGAGGATGCAGAAGGCCGCGGCAGCGCCAGCAGGCAGGACGATAGTTCACAAGGCAGGGCTACGGCAGCGCCGGTAGTCCGTCAAGGATGAGTTCTTCTCGGTGTCTCTCGACTCCAGGATACAACTGCCTCCCTGCTCTGGAGCTGCCCTAGTTATAGGTCTGGCGCCCTTTGATGTCCGGACCCTCGCACTTGGAGGTCGGGAGGTCCGGGATGAGGGAGTCCAGACACCCAGCAGGGGGTGGAGCCAGCGCCCGGGGGAGCTGGAGGGCGATCGGCACCTGGCGGGGGAGAGCCATCGACACTCCTTTCTCCCATCGACCTGCCAAGTGGTCCGTTCACCTCCTGGGTGGATGGTGGTGCCGGGATGGCGGGGCCTGGCCAGGCCCAGGGTTAGGGTCGAGCTGAGGCCACGCGGCCTCGTGGTGCAGTGTCCAAGATGGCGGCTGGTCCGGACGGGGGAGCCGGGAGTGGGTCGGCCCCATGATACATAGATGTCCGGGGGCAGGAGTTCCGTCTGGAGACGGGTTGCGGGTTGGTCCTGTGGGTCACACCTGGAGGGCCGGGGCTTGGGCCTTGTCATGCGGGGAGGGAGCAAGCCCTTCATGTGGCCTGTCCAACAGCTCTCTACTACTCGCTACTACTCACTCTTTACTATCTACTACTCACTGTCTACTACTCACTCTCTACTACTCTCTTCTGTTCACTCTCCACTACTCACTCTATACTACTCACTCTCAACTACACTCTACTACTCGCTCTCAACTACTCTCTACTATTCACTCTACTACCCGCTCTCTACTACCCGCTCTCTACTACCCGCTCTCTACTACCCGCTCTCTACTACCCGCTCTCTACTACCCGTTCTCTACTACTCACTGTCTACTACTCACTCTCTACTGCTCGCTCTCCACTTCTCACTCTCCACTTCTCACTCTCCACTACTCACTCTCTACTACTCGCTCTCAACTACTTTACTACTCACTCTCTACTACCCTCCACTACTCACTCTCTACTACTTACTCTCTACTACTCGCTCTACTACTCTCTACCACTCACTCTCTACTACTCTCTACCACTCGCTCTCTACTACTCTCTACAACTCACTCTCTACTACTCTCTACCACTCACTCTCTACCATTCACTCTCTACCATTCACTCTCTACTGCTTGCTCTCTACTGCTTGCTCTCTACTGCTTGCTCTCTACTGCTTGCTCTCTACTGCTTGCTCTCTACTGCTTGCTCTCTACTGCTCGCTCTCTACTACGCTCTCTACTACTCGCTCTACTACTCTCTACCACTCGCTCTCTACTACTCTCTACCACTCGCTCTCTACTACTCTCTACAACTCACTCTCTACTACTCTCTACCACTCACACTCTACTACTCGCTCTCTGCTACTCACACTCTACTACTCGCTCTCTACTACTCGCTCTCTACTACTCGCTCTCTACTACTCGCTCTCTACTACTCGCTCTCTACTACTCGCTCTCTACTACTCGCTCTCTACTACTCTACACTACTCACTCTACACTACTCTACACTACTCACTCTACACTACTCACTCTACACTACTCACTCTACACTACTCACTCTACACTACTCACTCTACTACTCACTCTCTACTTCTCACTCTCTACTACTCTACTACTCACTCTCTACTTCTCTCTACCACTCACTCTCGACTTCTCTCTACCACTCACTCTCTACCATTCACTCTCTACCATTCACTCTCTACTGCTTGCTCTCTACTGCTTGCTCTCTACTGCTTGCTCTCTACTGCTTGCTCTCTACTGCTTGCTCTCTACTGCTTGCTCTCTACTGCTTGCTCTCTACTGCTCGCTCTCTACTACGCGCTCTCTACTACGCGCTCTACTACTCGCTCTACTACTCTCTACCACTCACTCTCTACTACTCTACTACTCGCTCTCTACGTCTCTGCACTCTCTACCACTCACTCTCTACTACTCTACTACTCAGTCTCAACTACTCGCTCACTACTACTCTACTACGCGCTCTACTGCTCGCTCTCTACTACGCTCTCTACTATTCTCTACTACTTGCTCTGCTACTCTCTACCACTCACTCTCTACTACTCTACTACTCGCTCTCTACTACTGGCTCTCTACTACTCGCTCTACTAATCACTCTACTACTTGCTCTACTACTCACTCTACTACTCACTCTACTACTCACTCTACTACTCACTCTACTACTCTCAACTACTCTCTCTACTACTCACTCTAAAACTCCCCCTACTACTCGCTCTCTACTACTCGCTCTCTACTACTCGCTCTACTACTCACACTCTACTACTCTCTACTACTCGCTCTCAACTACTCTACTACTCGCTCTCAACTACTTTACTACTCACTCTCTACTACCCTCCACTACTCACTCTCTACTACTTACTCTCTACTACTCTCTACTACTCCCTCTACTACTCCCTCTACTACTCCCTCTACCAATCCCTCTACTACTCCCTCTACTACTCCCTCTCTACTACTCCCTCTCTACTACTCGCTCTCTACTGCTCTCTACCACTCACTCTCTACTACTCTCTACCACTCACTCTCTACTACTCAATCTAACTACTCTCTACTACTCGCTCTCTACTACTCGCTCTCTACTACTCGCTCTCTACTACTCGCTCTCTACTACTCGCTCTCTACTACTCGCTCTCTACTACTCGCTCTCTACTACTCGCTCTCTACTACTCGCTCTCTACTACTCGCTCTCTACTACTCGCTCTCTACTACTCGCTCTCTACTACTCGCTCTCTACTACTCGCTCTCTACTACTCACTCTACACTACTCACTCTACACTACTCACTCTACACTACTGTTGGAAGGCGGACCTCGGGTGTTGGAAAGGCGTTCGCCGGAGGGGGGTTCGATACACGTCTTGCCCACCCCTTTGACCCACCTCTCCCAAGTAAGCCGAACCAGGCGCGCACACCCTGAGATGCACTACGAACAGAGGGACACCACACGTATTCTTTGTAGGACGATAGGTTCTTTTATCGATGATTTCAAGGGATCTTTATGATCCAAAAGGCAAGTAGTACAGCAGTGGCACAACGTACCACAAATCAGTCGCGGGGCATGGGGGTAGCGGGACAGTCTTTCAAGATAGTGTCTCTGCGAAATACCCTGCGGAAGCTCACAATCCTCGAGCTGGAGGGTGTCGTGTCTCTGGGCGATCTCTTACCGAGTCGTCCTCAAGGGGAGCGCCGCGAGTCTCTCAGCAGGCACAGGTGGTCGGAGTTCAGGAGCCGCGACAGCGTCAGCAGGCTCAGATGGTTCCAGGTCTTCTCTGTCCTTGTTTCTCCGGCACCCCTTGTTATACTCCGCTGGTTCTTTGAAGTCCGGAGGGCTCGCAGAGGGGGGACTGGGGTGACGGAGGGGGTTCGGCGGGATTTCCTGCCGCTCACTTCTTTGGTCTTTTCAGGTGGGTCTGGGAGGGACCCCAGACGCTCGGTAGGGGAGGCGCCTGCTCCCCAGGGGCCTGGTGGCCGATTGAGTCCTCCCGGGGAAGGCGACCCGAGGTGTGACTGGGCTGGCGCCTCTGGCTCGAGGGTTCCCGCTCCCTCGGTTGGGCATGCGTGGTAGGGTGTTGAGTCTGTCAGGCCTCTGGCCGGCCCGCGGATCGGGGGTGGCTGGGGCGGCCGGAGTCAGCGATGTCGTGTCTTGAGGGTGGTTGCAGGTTGGCTGGATGATGGAGAGGGCAACGCCGTGAGGCCGGTATCACACGCGTCCCCCCCCCCCAGCTGAAAGGCGTGGAGAACTACCCATCCACTGGGGGGTTCTCCTCGCCGAAGCGGAAGAACCGGGACAGGCCGTCGGTGTTGGCATGATCCGTCCCGGGGCGATGTTCGACAGTGAAATCCATCCCTTGGAGAGAGATGGACCATCGTAGTAGCTTGGGGTTCTCCCCCCTCATCCGCATTAGCCATTGCAAGGGCCGGTGGTCCGTTTGTACTCGAAAATGGGTTCCGAACAAGTAGGGCCGCAGTTTCTTGAGGGCCCAGACTACGGCAAAGGCCTCTCGCTCTATAGTACTCCAACGCTGCTCTCTCGGCAGCAGCCTTCGACTGATGAAGGCTATGGGCTGATCAATGCCCTTGTCGTCGAACTGCGAGAGCACGGCCCCGATGCCGTGTTCGGATGCGTCGGTCTGGACCACAAACTCTTGGGAGTAGTCGGGGGCCTTGAGTACGGGAGCGGTGCACATGGCGGTTTTCAAGGCGTCGAACGCCTGCTGGCACGGGGTGGTCCACTGCACCTTCTGCGGGAGCTTTTTGGAGGTCAACTCTGTGAGGGGCCCTGCGATACTACCATAATTTTTAATGAACCTCCGGTAGTACCCCGTAAGGCCCAGGAAGGCCCGAACCTCTGTCTGCGTGGTGGGGGGCTCCCAGGACTTGATGGCGTCTATCTTCGGCTGGAGAGGGGCGACCTGGCCGCTGCCCACCTGATGCCCCAGGTAGACCACGGAGCCTTGCCCGAGCTGGCATTTGCTGGCTTTCACTGTTAGGCCTGCTTGGCGCAGGGCCATTAGTACTTGTCGGAGGTGCTGGAGATGCTCGTGCCATTGAGAGCTGAATACGGCGATGTCGTCAAGGTACGCTGCGCTGAACTCCTCGAGTCCGGCCAGGACCTTGTTCACCAACCGCTGGAACATGGCTGGGGCGTTTTTCATCCCGAACGGCATGACCCTGAAGCGGTAGTGGCCATCTGGCGTGGAGAAGGCAGAGCGCTCTTTCGCTCCTTCCGTGAGAGCAATCTGCCAGTATCCGCAGGTCAGGTCGAAAGTGCTGAGGAACCGGGCGGCCCCCAGGCGGTCGATGAGCTTGTCGGCTCGGGGAATAGGGTGAGCGTCTGCGCGGGTGACCGCATTGAGCCCCCGATAGTCCACACAGAATCTTAGTTCGGGGGCGACCCCTGGGGAAGCCGCCTTCGGGACCAGAACCACCGGGCTGGCCCAGGGGCTGTCGGAGGGTTCGATTACTCCCAGGGTGAGCATCTTCTGTACCTCGGTCTTGATGCAGGTGCGGACCCGGTCAGGCACCCGGTAGGCTCGGTGTCTCACAGGTGGGCTGTCGCCGGTGTCCACGTCGTGGACACACCAGTCGGTAACCCTTGGAATGAGAGAGAAGAGGTCTGCGAATTGTCTGAGCAGCTGGCGGCAGTCGTCGGCCTGCTGGGGAGTGAGGGTGGTCGACAGTTTCACTCCCTCCACGGAACCGTCCAGTTCTTTCGTGCACAGGAGATCGGGCAGGGGTTCGGTGTCTTCTTCCGCCCCATCATCGGTGGCCAGTAGTAAACTTAATTCCGTCCTTGCAAAGTGGGGCTTGAGACGGTTCACGTAGAGGACCCGGAGGAGGTTCCGTGGGGACTGTACGTCGACCAGATACGTGACCTGGCTCTTCCGCTCGACCACCTTGAAGGGACCAGTCCATTTGTCTTGTAGGGCGCAGGGTTTCACCGGAGCCATGACCCAAACCTGCTGGCCTGGCTGGAACTCGACCAGGGTTGCGTTCTGGTCATACCAGCGCTTCATTTCTTCTTGGCTGGCCTCGAGGTTAGCCTCTGCAAGTTCTCTAAACTTCCTCGTCTGGTTGCGGAGCGCCAGGATGTAGCGGAACACATCAGGGGGTGTCCCCCGGGGGCTTGTCTCCCAGCCCTCTTTGACCAGGCTCAGGGGCCCTCGGACGGGATGTCCGTACAGCAGTTCGAAGGGGCTGAACCCCAGAGTCTTTTGGGGGACTTCTCGGTATGCGAACAGGAGGCAAGGGAGGAGGACGTCCCATTTCCGGCGCAGGGGCTCTTCGAGGCCCAGGATCATTCCCTTCAGGGTTCGGTTGAAGCGTTCCACTAGGCCGTTGCCCTGGGGGTGGTAGGGGGTCGTGAACTTATACGTGACTCCGCACTGCTGCCACAGGGACTTCATGTAGCGGGATATAAAGTTAGTGCCGCGATCACTCACAACCTCGCGGGGAAATCCGACACGGGAGAAGATCCCCATGAGAGCCCGGCCCACCACGGGAGCCGTCACGGTGCGGAGGGGGGTGGCCTCGGGGTAGCGGGTGGCATGGTCCACCAGGACAAGGATGAATCTGTGGCCCTGGGCGGTCTTCGGATCCAGGGGTCCCACGATGTCGATGCCGACCCGCTCGAACGGGGTACTCAAAACGGGGAACGGTTGTAAGGGAGCTTTGCATTTTCCGCCACTCTTCCCACTGCCCTGGCACGTGAGGCAGGACTTGCAGTGTGCTTCTACATTCGCTCGCATCTTGGGCCAATAGAAGTGGGTCACCAATCGCTGGTATGTCTTGTCTTGGCCTAAGTGTCCTGCCAAGGGTACATCGTGGGCCAGGCCCAGGAGGAGGCTCCGGAACCGCAGGGGTACCACCAGTACTCGTGCTGCGCCTAGCTCGGCGGACTTTTGCTCGCTGTATAGGAGGCCATTGTCCCAATAGATCCAATGGGTTCCGGTTCGGTCACCGGCGGCCTGGGCTTCGGCTTGTTGTCTAAGTCCCTCGAGGGAGTGGCAGGTGGTCTGTTCCCGGCAGAACTCTTCGCGGGAGGGCCCCCCTTCGCAGCGCCACTGGGCCAACTCGGGTAGTTCTTCGAGTTCCGTCGGGGCCTCTGGGGCGGAAGGTTCCGGTCCTTCCCCTGGGTTAGTGTCTCCTTTTCCCTCGGCCGGAGGGTTGTCGGCTTCTGGTAGGGGGTCCCGGCTCTCGGGGATAGTGTTCGGTAAGAGGGCTTCACTGCCCTTGGAGGGAGGCACTCGTGCGGTCATGGAGCGCGTGGTGGCGCAGACCCATTCTGGTAGGCCCATCATCTCCAGGTGGGCTCTTCGTTCTACTTGCCCCCACGGGGAACTCTCCAGGTCGTTGCCCAGGAGGCAGTCTACGGGCTGCGAGGTCCGGACCGCTACCTTCAGTTCTCCGGAGACCCCTCCCCACTCGAAGGGCACCAGCGCCATCTGGCAGAGGCTCTCAGAATTGTCGGAGGATACGACTGGACAGAGGGCCCCGGTTAGGATCTGGTCTTCTGAAATTAGGCTGCGGTGGACCGCGGTGACACTCGCCCCGGTGTCGCGAAGGCCCTCGACTCGGTGGCCGTTGATGGTCACCCGCTGTCGGTATTTTTCTGTGTTGGCGGGCAAGGGTGTCCCGGGGACCATTTCTCGATCACCAAGGGAGACCAGGGCCATGGCCGCCAGTTCCCATTCCTCGGGGTCTTCCATCTCTTCCCCCAGAGCCACGGAGGCCATCTGCCGGGCCGTGGGGTTGGTCGTTGTGGTTCGCTGATACTGGGGACACTGTGGATCATTGGCGTAGTGTCCGGGCTGCTGGCAGCGGAAGCAGGTGATCCTAGCTCGTGGACCTGGTCGTCCTGGGGCTCCGGTGCTTGCTGGGGACTGTGCCGAACCCGCCGCTGGTGGGCTGCTGGGGGGGCTGGTTGAGGACCCCCCGGGGAAGTCTCTTGGTCGGCCGTGGTTCCCTCCGCCCCTCTGGCGGGGGGGACCCTGACTGTGGCGGCCGTAGTCCCCCACGGGGTCCCGGGTGGCCCGGGTGTTCACCCAGCGATCAGCCTCAGCGGCCAGCTTCCGAGGGTCGGTGAGTTTACTGTCCAGGAGATGCTGGCGCAGTTCTATAAAGCAATTGGCCACTAAATGTTCCCAGGCAATCAGATCGAACAGTTCTTCGAAGGTGGAGACCTTGCTGCCCTTGATCCACCCGTCCAAGGCTCGGCTGTAAAAGTTCACGTATTCTACCCACGTGGTGCCCGGTATCTTCTTGCAATCTCGGAACCGTTGTCGGTACATTTCGGGGGTGAGTCCGTACCGGCCCACGAGGGCTTCCTTCATGTGGCTGTAGGAGTTCATGACCGTGGAGGGCAGATCTAGCAGAGTGTCTCTTCCTTCGCTTAAGAACCGGCCCCATAGGCCAGCCCCCCAATCCTTTTGCGGGACTCGGTGAGAGGTCATGGCGACTTCGTAGGCCTTAAACCACTGCTGGATATCATCGTTCTTATAATACTCCCTTACCACATCCTTGGGGATGTGAACTTTGGTTTCCCCGGTGGGAGCGGACGGTGGATTCCCGGGTGGCTGTGACTTTTCGTTTCTAGCCCGCCACTCAATCTCCTTCAGGCCGCGTTCATGTTCTAGCTGGAGTTTCTTTTCGTCGTGCTCCCTTTGGAGTCTCTTCTCTTCGAGTTCCCCTTGTAGCCGTAACTGCTCGACGGCTAACTTCTTCTCTGCCAGTTTTATCTCTCCCTCGATTTTTAGTTTTGCCAGTTCAAGTTCGTGGTTGCGGCTTCTCTCTCGGTCCGCTAGTTCCTCGGGGGACAGGTTCCCCTCTGGCCCGTTGTTTCTCGCCAGGATGCTTGGTGGTTCATGGGTAGAATCCCCTTCCTTTTGGGTCGGGGGCGCCCCCGTCTCGACCCAGGCTTTCAGTACTTTCTGGAAGTCTTCCTTTGTGCTTAGTCCGGTGGTAGCGATGCCAAGGTCTTTGCAAAACTGTTTAAATTCTCTATGCGTGTAATAGTCCAATTGATCTTCTCGGAACGGTGAGCTTACTTCGGTACCTGCGGCACCCAGGGAGGTTTCTCCTTCCATCTCTGTTTGGTAGTGCGTCAGTCGTTCACTGCACGCTCTCTTTCGGTGTCGGCTCGGATCCTGTCGTCTGCCACCAAATGTTGGAAAGGCGTTCGCCGGAGGAGGGTTCGATACACGTCTTGCCCACCCCTTTGACCCACCTCTCCCAAGTAAGCCGAACCAGGCGCGCACACCCTGAGATGCACTACGAACAGAGGGACACCACACGTATTCTTTGTAGGACGATAGGTTCTTTTATCGATGATTTCAAGGGATCTTTATGATCCAAAAGGCAAGTAGTACAGCAGTGGCACAACGTACCACAAATCAGTCGCGGGGCATGGGGGTAGCGGGACAGTCTTTCAAGATAGTGTCTCTGCGAAATACCCTGCGGAAGCTCACAATCCTCGAGCTGGAGGGTGTCGTGTCTCTGGGAGATCTCTTACCGAGTCGTCCTCAAGGGGAGCGCCGCGAGTCTCTCAGCAGGCACAGGTGGTCGGAGTTCGGGAGCCGCGATTCCGTCAGCAGGGCTCAGATGGTTCAATAGCTGGGGGCCGCGAGTCACTCAGCAGGCCTAGGTGGTTCAGTGTTCGGGAGCCGCGACCTCGTCCGCAGGGCTCAGATGGTTCAATAGTGAGAGGCCGCGAGTCACTCAGCAGGCCCAGGTGATTTCAGCGTTCAGGAGCCGCGACAGCGTCAGCAGGCTCAGATGGTTCCAGGTCTTCTCTGTCCTTGTTTCTCCGGCACCCCTTGTTATACTCCGCTGGTTCTTTGAAGTCCGGAGTGCTCGCAGAGGGGGGACTGGGGTGACGGAGGGGGTTCGGCGGGATTTCCTGCCGCTCACTTCTTTGGTCTTTTCAGGTGGGTCTGGGAGGGACCCCAGACGCTCGGTAGGGGAGGCGCCTGCTCCCCAGGGGCCTGGTGGCCGATTGAGTCCTCCCGGGGAAGGCGACCCGAGGTGTGACTGGGCTGGCGCCTCTGGGTCTGGCTCGAGGGTTCCCGCTCCCTCGGTTGGGCATGCGTGGTAGGGTGTTGAGTCTGTCAGGCCTCTGGCCGGCCCGCGGATCGGGGGTGGCTGGGGCGGCCGGAGTCGGCGATGTCGTGTCTTGAGGGTGGTTGCAGGTTGGCTGGATGATGGAGAGGGCAACGCCGTGAGGCCGGTCTCACATCGGGGAGTCGGAGAGACCACCCAGAGGGGCCCCCACACGGTACGAAGTAGCCGAGCGCCGCTGAGAAGCCTCCGAGGGAGATCCTTCTCCTATCATGTACTAGCACAGTAACACCACCACACCGGACTCAAGGAGGTTGTCTCAAGACGAGCAAATCTTTATCAGCACTTAAAGGTTACGGGATTCAATATTTACACGAAAAGGATCGAGGGATCCACAAAAGTCTGTGTCTCTTTAGAAGGGAAGGGGTAGCGGGACAGTCTTTGGCAGGAGCTCGGTACGAGGGTACCTGGGGCCCAGTTCTTATCCTCAAGCTGGAGGACCTCCGGATCTCGGAGGGGCCAAGCCGCGACGGCGTCAGCAGGGCTCTGGCGTTCAGTTCGTGGATAGCCGCGACCAGGTCAGCGGGGCTCTCAAGATGGTTTCTGCTCAGCTCGAGCCGCGACGTCGTCAGCAGGGCTCCGAGGGAGGATTCAGCGAGGTTGGGCCGCGACAGCGTCAGCAGGGCCCCGATGTTCCGGGGGGCTTTAAGGTTTCAGCAAGAAGGAGCCGCGACGCAGTCTGCAGGGCTCGTGGTGGATTCAAGCAAGAGTTCTTCTCCGTAGGGTCGGCCGCGATTCGATCAGCAGGGCTCTCGACTCCGGGATACAACTGCCGGTCTGTTGCGGGGTCGCCCCAGATATAGGCCTGGAGCCCTTTGAAGTCCGGACCCTTGCGCCCGGAGGGGCGGAGAGGCCGGGTTGGGAGCGGCCAGACGCCCAGCAGGAGAGGCGCCGGGCCCAGGAGAGATGGAGGCCGATCGCACCTCGGTGTTTGGGGACGGTTGGGGGTCCCATCGATACCGCCCTCTGCCAGGGCGATGAGGTGTTCACGGGATACCCCCTGGCCAGTTCTTGGTGCCTCAATGT
Organism: Triturus cristatus; assembly: GCF_964204655.1. Lineage (NCBI taxonomy): Eukaryota > Metazoa > Chordata > Amphibia > Caudata > Salamandridae > Triturus > Triturus cristatus. The sequence goes on from NC_140590.1 coordinate 1,299,859,840, forward strand.
CTGGGCCTCGCTGGGGCCGAGGCCGGGTTGAGCGGAGTCAGGGGGACTGGTGTGCAGAGTCACGTGGCAGGCAACAAAATGGTGGAGCCCCGAGGTGTATGCGACCTCGTGCGGCTCGAACGGGTGGCCCGTGGAGGCCAGGGCGGGGAACGGGCCCAACCCCAGGGAAGTCAGGACCACGCCACGAGGCCGGGTCCAACAACTACTCACTCTACTACTCACTCTCTACTACTCTACTACTCACTCTTTACTTCTCTCTACCACTCACTCTCTACTCGCTCTCTACTACTCGCTCTCTACTACTCGCTCTCTACTGCTTGCTCTCTACTGCTTGCTCTCTACTGCTTGCTCTCTACTGCTTGCTCTCTACTGCTTGCTCTCTACTGCTTGCTCTCTACTGCTTGCTCTCTACTACGCTCTCTACTACGCTCTCTACTACACTCTCTACTACTCGCTCTCTACTACTCGCTCTACTACTCTCTACCACTCACTCTCTACTACTCTACTACTCGCTCTCTACGTCTCTCTACTCTCTACCACTTACTCTCTACTACTCTACTACTCAGTCTCAACTACTTGCTCTCTACTACTCTACTACGCGCTCTCTACTGCTCGCTCTCTACTTCGCTCTCTACTACGCTCTCTACTACTCTCTCTACTACTCTCTACTACTTGCTCTGCTACTCTCTACCACTCACTCTCTACTACTCTACTACTCTCTACTACTGGCTCTCCACTACTCGCTCTACTATGCTCTACTACTCACTCTCTACTACTCACTCTACTAATCACTCTACTACTTGCTCTACTACTTGCTCTCTACTACTCACTCTACTACTCTCTACTACTTTCCACCACTCACTCTCTACTACTCTACTACTCTCAACTACTCTCTCTACTACTCACTCTAAAACTCACCCTACTACTCGCTCTCTACTACTCGCTCTCTACTACTCGCTCTACTACTAACACTCTACTACTCTCTACTACTCGCTCTCTACTACTCTCCACTACTCGCTCTCTACTACTCGCTCTCAACTACTCTCTACTACTCGCTCTCAACTACTCTCTACTACTCGCTCTCAACTACTCTCTACTACTCTCTAATATTCACTCTACTACTTGCTCTCTACTAGCTCTCTACTACTCGCTACTACTCACTCTTTACTACTCTCTACTGTTCATTCTCCACTACTCACTCTATACTACTCACTCTCAACTACACTCTACTACTCGCTCTCAACTAGTCTACTATTCACTCTACCGCTCTCTACTACCCGCTCTCTACTACCCGCTCTCTACTACCCGCTCTCTACTACCCGCTCTCTACTACCCGCTCTCTACTACCCGCTCTCTACTACCCGCTCTCTACTACCCGCTCTCTACTACCCGCTCTCCACTGCTCACTCTCCACTGCTCACTCTCCACTGCTCACTCTCCACTGCTCACTCTCCACTGCTCACTCTCCACTGCTCACTCTCCACTGCTCACTCTCCACTGCTCACTCTCCACTGCTCACTCTCCACTACTTTACTACTCACTCTACTACCCTCTACTACCCTCTACTACTCACTCTACTACTCACTCTACTACTCCCTCTACTACTCCCTCTACCACTCCCTCTACTACTCCCTCTACCACTCCCTCTACTACTCCCTCTACCACTCCCTCTACTACTCCCTCTACAACTCCCTCTCTACTACTCCCTCTCTACTACTCACTCTCTACTATTCGCTCTCTACTGCTCTCTACCACTCACTCTCTACTACTCAATCTAACTGCTCTCTACTACTCGCTCTCCACTACTCGCTCTCCACTACTCGCTCTCCACTACTCGCTCTCCACTACTCGCTCTCCACTACTCGCTCTCTACTACTCGCTCTCTACTACTCACTCTCTACTACTCTCTACCACTCACTCTCTACTACTCTCTACCACTCACTCTCTACTACTCTCTACCACTCACACTATACTACTCGCTCTCTGCTACTCGCTCTCTGCTACTCGCTCTCTGCTACTCGCTCTCTACTACTCGCTCTCTACTACTCGCTCTACACTACTCACTCTACACTACTCTCTACACTACTCACTCTACACTACTCACTCTACACTACTCACTCTACACTACTCACTCTACACTACTCTCTCTACTACTCTGTCTCAACTACTCGCTCTCTACTACTCTAGTACCTGCTCTCTACTGCTCGCTCTCTACTACGCTCTCAACTATGCTCTCTAGTACGCTCTCTACTACGCTCTCTAGTACGCTCTCTACTACGCTCTTTAGTACTCGCTCTACTACTCTCTACCACTCACTCTCTACTACTCTACTACTCGCTCTCTACGTCTCTCTACGTCTCTCTACTCTCTACCACTCACTCTCTACTACTCTACTACTCAGTCTCAACTACTCGCTCTCTACTACTCTACTACGCGCTCTCTACTGCTCGCTCTCTACTGCTCGCTCTCTACTACGCTCTCTACTACTCTCTACTACTTGCTCTGCTACTCTCTACCACTCACTCTACTACTCTACTACTCGCTCTCTACTACTGGCTCTCTACTACTGGCTCTCTACTACTCGCTCTACTACTCACTCTCTACTACTCACTCTCTACTACTCACTCTACTACTCACTCTACTACTCACTCTACTACTCACTCTACTACTCACTCTACTACTTGCTCTCTACTACTCACTCTACTACTCTCTACTACTTTCTACCACTCACTCTCTACTACTCTACTACTCTCTCTACTACTCTCTACTACTCACTTTACTACTCGCTCTAGTACTTGCTCTCAACTACTCTCTACTACTCGCTCTCAACCATACTACTCCCTCTACTACTCACTCTCTACTACTCTCTCTACTTCTCACGTTCTACTACTGTCTCGACTACTCGCTCTCAACTACTCTCTACTACTCGCTCTCAACTACTCTCTACTACTCTACTATTCACTCTCTACTACTCTCTACTACTTGCTCTCTACTACTTGCTCTCTACTACTCACTCTCTACTACTCACTCTCTACTACTCACTCTACTACTCTCTGTACTACTCACTCTCTACTACTCTCTCTAATACTCTCTCTACTACTCACTCTCTACTACTCTCTCTACTACTCTCCACTTCTCACTCTCCACTTCTCACTCTCCACTTCTCGCTCTCTACTACCCGCTCTCTACTACCCGCTCTCTACTACCCGCTCTCTACTACCCGCTCTCTACTACCCGCTCTCTACTACTCACTCTCTACTACTCTACACTACTCATTCTACTCTCTCTACTGCTCACTCTCTACTATTCTCTTCTACTCTCTCTACTACTCTCTCTACTACTCTCTCTACTACTCGCTCTCTACTACTCGCTCTCTACTACTCACTCTCTACTACTCACTCTACTACTCTCTACCACTTTCTACCACTCACTCTCTACTACTCTACTACTCTGTACTACTCACTCTCTACTACTCTCTACTACTCACTCTACTACTCTACTACTCACTCTCTACTACTCTCCACTTCTCACTCTCTACTACCCGCTCTCTACTACCCGCTCTCTACTACCCGCTCTCTACTACCCGCTCTCTACTACCCGCTCTCTACTACCCGCTCTCTACTACCCGCTCTCTACTACTCTCTCTACTACTCTACTCACTCTACACTACTCACTCTACTACTACCCGCTCTCTACTACCCGCTCTCTACTACCCGCTCTCTACTACCCGCTCTCTACTACCCGCTCTCTACTACCCGCTCTCTACTACCCGCTCTCTACTACCCGCTCTCTACTACCCGCTCTCTACTACCCGCTCTCTACTACCCGCTCTCTACTACCCGCTCTCTACTACCCGCTCTCTACTACCCGCTCTCTACTACTCACTCTACTCACTCTACACTACTCACTCTACTATTCACTACTACTGAATCTCTACTCGCTCTCTACTCGCTCTCTACTCGCTCTCTCTCTACTACTCCCTCTCTACTACTCTCTCTACACTACTCTCTACTACTCTTTACTACTCACTCTACACTACTCACTCTACACTACTCACTCTACACTACTCACTCTACACTACTCACTCTACTCTACTCACTCTACTACTCACTCTCTACTACTCTACTACTCACTCTCTACTTTTCTCTACCACTCACTCTCTACTACTCTGTCTCAACTACTCGCTCTCTACTACTCTAGTACCTGCTCTCTACTACGCTCTCTACTACGCTCTCTACTACGCTCTCTACTACGCTCTCTACTACGCTCTCTACTACGCTCTCTACTACGCTCTCTACTACGCTCTCCACTACGCTCTCTACTACGCTCTCTACTACGCTCTCTACTACGCTCTCTACTACACTCTCTACTACTCGCTCTACTACTCGCTCTACTACTCTCTACCACTCACTCTCTACTACTCTACTACTCGCTCTCTACGTCTCTCTACTCTCTACCACTTACTCTCTACTACTCTACTACTCAGTCTCAACTACTCGCTCTCTACTACTCTACTACACGCTCTCTACTGCTCGCTCTCTACTACGCTCTCTACTACGCTCTCTAGTACTCTCTACTACTTGCTCTGCTACTCTCTACCACTCACTCTACTACTCTACTTCTCGCTCTCTACTACTGGCTCTCTACTACTCGCTCTACTACTCACTCTACTACTCACTCTACTACTCACTCTACTACTCACTCTACTAATCACTCTACTACTCACTCTACTACTCACTCTACTACTCTCTACTACTTTCTACCACTCACTCTCTACTACTCTACTACTCTCTCTACTACTCTCTACTACTCTCTACTACTCACTTTACTACTCACTCTAGTACTCGCTCTCAACTACTCTCTACTACTCGCTCTCAACCATACTACTCACTCTACTACTCACTCTCTACTACTCTCTCTACTTCTCACGTTCTACTACTGTCTCGACTACTCGCTCTCAACTACTCTCTACTACTCGCTCTCAACTACTCTCTACTACTCTACTATTCACTCTCTACTACTCTCTACTACTTGCTCTCTACTACTTGCTCTCTACTACTTGCTCTCTACTACTCGCTCTCTACTACTCACTCTCTACTACTCACTCTGTACTACTCTCTGTACTACTCACTCTCTCTACTACTCTCTCTACTACTCTCTCTACTACTCTCTCTACTACTCTCCACTTCTCACTCTACTACCCACTCTCTACTACCCACTCTCTACTACCCACTCTCTACTACCCGCTCTCTACTACCCGCTCTCTACTACCCGCTCTCTACTACTCACTCTCTACTACTCTACACTACTCATTCTACTCACTCTCTACTGCTCACTCTCTACTATTCTCTTCTACTCTCTCAACTACTCTCTACTACTCTCTCAACTACTCTCTCTACTACTCTCTCTACTACTCTCTCTCTCTACTACTCTCTCTACTACTCTCTCTACTACTCGCTCTACTACTCGCTCTACTACTCGCTCTCTACTACTCTACTACTCTCTGTACTACTCACTCTCTACTACTCACTCTCTACTACTCTCCACTTCTCACTCTCTACTACCCGCTCTCTAATACCTGCTCCCTACTACCCGCTCTCTAATACCTGCTCCCTACTACCTGCTCCCTACTACCTACTACCTGCTCCCTACTACCCGCTCTCTACTACCCGCTCTCTACTACCCGCTCTCTACTACCCGCTCTCTACTACCCGCTCTCTACTACCCGCTCTCTACTACCCACTCTCTACTACCCGCTCTCTACTACCCGCTCTCTACTACCCGCTCTCTACTACCCGCTCTCTACTACCCGCTCTCTACTACCCGCTCTCTACTACCCGCTCTCTACTACTCTACTACTCTCTGTACTACTCACTCTCTACTACTCACTCTCTACTACTCTCCACTTCTCACTCTCTACTACCCGCTCTCTAATACCTGCTCCCTACTACCCGCTCTCTAATACCTGCTCCCTACTACCTGCTCCCTACTACCCGCTCTCTACTACCCGCTCTCTACTACCCGCTCTCTACTACCCGCTCTCTACTACCCGCTCTCTACTACCCGCTCTCTACTACCCGCTCTCTACTACCCGCTCTCTACTACCCGCTCTCTACTACCCGCTCTCTACTACCCGCTCTCTACTACTCACTCTACTACTCTACTCACTCTACACTACTCACTCTACTATTCACTACTACTGAATCTCTACTCGCTCTCTACTCGCTCTCTACTCGCTCTCTCTCTACTACTCTCTCTACACTACTCTCTACTACTCTTTACTACTCACTCTACACTACTCACTCTACACTACTCACTCTACACTACTCACTCTACACTACTCACTCTACACTACTCACTCTACTACTCACTCTCTACTACTCTACTACTCACTCTCTACTTTTCTCTACCACTCACTCGCTACTACTCTGTCTCAACTACTCGCTCTCTACTACTCTAGTACCTGCTCTCTACTACGCTCTCTACTACGCTCTCTACTACGCTCTCTACTACGCTCTCTACTACGCTCTCTACTACGCTCTCTACTACGCTCTCTACTACGCTCTCTACTACGCTCTCTACTACGCTCTCTACTACGCTCTCCACTACGCTCTCTACTACGCTCTCTACTACGCTCTCTACTACGCTCTCTACTACGCTCTCTACTACTCGCTCTACTACTCGCTCTACTACTCTCTACCACTCACTCTCTACTACTCTACTACTCGCTCTCTACGTCTCTCTACTCTCTACCACTTACTCTCTACTACTCTACTACTCAGTCTCAACTACTCGCTCTCTACTACTCTACTACACGCTCTCTACTGCTCGCTCTCTACTACGCTCTCTACTACGCTCTCTAGTACTCTCTACTACTTGCTCTGCTACTCTCTACCACTCACTCTACTACTCTACTTCTCGCTCTCTACTACTGGCTCTCTACTACTCGCTCTACTACTCGCTCTACTACTCACTCTACTACTCACTCTACTACTCACTCTACTACTCACTCTACTACTCACTCTACTACTCACTCTACTACTCTCTACTACTTTCTACCACTCACTCTCTACTACTCTCTCTACTACTCTCTCTACTACTCTCTACTACTCTCTACTACTCTCTACTACTCACTTTACTACTCACTCTAGTACTCGCTCTCAACTACTCTCTACTACTCGCTCTCAACCATACTACTCACTCTACTACTCACTCTCTACTACTCTCTCTACTTCTCACGTTCTACTACTGTCTCGACTACTCGCTCTCAACTACTCTCTACTACTCGCTCTCAACTACTCTCTACTACTCTACTATTCACTCTCTACTACTCTCTACTACTTGCTCTCTACTACTTGCTCTCTACTACTTGCTCTCTACTACTTGCTCTCTACTACTTGCTCTCTACTACTCGCTCTCTACTACTCACTCTCTACTACTCACTCTGTACTACTCTCTGTACTACTCTCTGTACTACTCACTCTCTCTACTACTCTCTCTACTACTCTCTCTACTACTCTCTCTACTACTCTCCACTTCTCACTCTACTACCCACTCTCTACTACCCACTCTCTACTACCCACTCTCTACTACCCGCTCTCTACTACCCGCTCTCTACTACCCGCTCTCTACTACTCACTCTCTACTACTCTACACTACTCATTCTACTCACTCTCTACTGCTCACTCTCTACTATTCTCTTCTACTCTCTCAACTACTCTCTACTACTCTCTACTACTCTCTCAACTACTCTCTCTACTACTCTCTCAACTACTCTCTCTCTCTACTACTCTCTCTCTCTACTACTCTCTCTACTACTCGCTCTACTACTCGCTCTCTACTACTCTACTACTCTCTGTACTACTCACTCTCTACTACTCACTCTCTACTACTCTCCACTTCTCACTCTCTACTACCCGCTCTCTAATACCTGCTCTCTAATACCTGCTCTCTAATACCTGCTCTCTAATACCTGCTCTCTAATACCTGCTCCCTACTACCTGCTCCCTACTACCTGCTCCCTACTACCTGCTCCCTACTACCTGCTCCCTACTACCTGCTCCCTACTACCCGCTCCCTACTACCCGCTCCCTACTACCCGCTCTCTACTACCCGCTCTCTACTACCCGCTCTCTACTACCCGCTCTCTACTACCCGCTCTCTACTACCCGCTCTCTACTACCCGCTCTCTACTACCCGCTCTCTACTACTCTACTACTCTCTGTACTACTCACTCTCTACTACTCACTCTCTACTACTCTCCACTTCTCACTCTCTACTACCCGCTCTCTAATACCTGCTCCCTACTACCCGCTCTCTAATACCCGCTCTCTAATACCTGCTCCCTACTACCTACTACCTGCTCCCTACTACCTGCTCCCTACTACCCGCTCTCTACTACCCGCTCTCTACTACCCGCTCTCTACTACCCGCTCTCTACTACCCGCTCTCTACTACCCGCTCTCTACTACCCGCTCTCTACTACCCGCTCTCTACTACCCGCTCTCTACTACCCGCTCTCTACTACCCGCTCTCTACTACCCGCTCTCTACTACCCGCTACTACTCTCTACTACTCTATTCACTCTACACTACTCACTCTACTACTCACTCTACACTACTCTCTCTACTACTCACTCTACACTACTCACTCTACACTACTCTCTCTACTATTCACTACTACTGAATCTCTACTAGCTCTACTACTCGCTCTCTACTACTTGCTCTCTACTAGCTCTCTACTTGCTCTCTACTACTTGCTCTCTACTACTCACTCTACTACTCTCAACTACTCTCTCTACTACTCACTCTAAAACTCACCCTACTACTCGCTCTCTACTACTCGCTCTCTACTACTCGCTCTACTACTCACACTCTACTACTCGCTCTCAACTACTCTACTACTTGCTCTCAACTACTTTACTACTCACTCTCTACTACCCTCCACTACTCACTCTCTACTACTTACTCTCTACTACTCCCTCTACTACTCCCTCTACTACTCCCTCTACCAATCCCTCTACTACTCCCTCTCTACCACTCCCTCTCTACCACTCCCTCTCTACTACTCCCTCTCTACTACTCGCTCTCTACTACTCGCTCTCTACTGCTCTCTACCACTCACTCTCTACTACTCTCTACCACTCACTCTCTACTACTCAATCTAACTACTCTCTACTACTCGCTCTCTACTACTCGCTCTCTACTACTCGCTCTCTACTACTCGCTCTCTACTACTCGCTCTTTACTACTCGCTCTCTACTACTCGCTCTCCACTACTCGCTCTCTACTACTTGCTCTCTACTACTCTACACTACTCACTCTACACTACTCACTCTACTACTCACTCTCTACTACTCACTCTTTACTTCTCTCTACCACTCACTCTCTACTTCTCTCTACCACTCACTCTCTACTTCTCTCTACCACTCACTCCCTACTACTCGCTCTCTACTACTCGCTCTCTACTGCTTGCTCTCTACTGCTTGCTCTCTACTGCTTGCTCTCTACTGCTTGCTCTCTACTGCTTGCTCTCTACTGCTTGCTCTCTACTGCTTGCTCTCTACTATGCTCTCTACTATGCTCTCTACTACGCTCTCTACTACGCTCTCTACTACTCTCTCTACTACTCTCTCTACTACTCTCTCTACTACTCTCTCTACTACTCTCTCTACTACTCGCTCTACTACGCTCTCTACTACGCTCTCTACTACTCTCTCTACTACTCTCTCTACTACGCTCTCTACTACTCTCTCTACTACGCTCTCTACTACGCTCTCTACTACTCGCTCTACTACTCTCTACCACTCACTCTCTACTACTCACTCTCTACTACTCTACTACTCGCTCTCTACGTCTCTCTACTCTCTACCACTCACTCTTTACTACTCTACTACTCAGTCTTAACTACGCGCTCTCTACTACGCGCTCTCTGCTGCTCGCTCTCTACTACGCTCTCTACTACGCTCTCTACTACTCTCTACTACTTGCTCTGCTACTCTCTACCACTCACTCTCTACTACTCTACTACTCTCTACTACTGGCTCTCTACTACTCGCTCTACTATGCTCTACTGCTCACCCTCTACTACTCACTCTACTAATCACTCTACTACTTGCTCTACTACTTGCTCTCTACTACTCACTCTACTACTCTCTACTACTTTCCACCACTCACTCTCTACTACTCTACTACTCTCAACTACTCTCTCTACTACTCACTCTAAAACTCACCCTACTACTCGCTCTCTACTACTCGCTCTCTACTACTCTCTACTACTCGTTCTCTACTACTCTCCACTACTCGCTCTCAACTACTCTCTACTACTCGCTCTCAACTACTCTCTACTACTCGCTCTCAACTACTCTCTACTACTCGCTCTCAACTACTCTCTACTACTCGCTCTCAACTACTCTCTACTACTCTCTACTATTCACTCTACTACTCTCTACTACTTGCTCTCTACTAGCTCTCTACTACTCGCTACTACTCACTCTTTACTATCTACTACTCACTGTCTACTACTCACTCTCTACTACTCTCTACTGTTCATTCTCCACTACTCACTCTATACTACTCACTCTCAACTACACTCTACTGTTCATTCTCCACTACTCACTCTATACTACTCACTCTCAACTACACTCTACTACTCGCTCTCAACTACTCTACTATTCACTCTACCGCTCTCTACTACCCGCTCTCTACTACCCGCTCTCTACTACCCGCTCTCTACTACCCGCTCTCTACTACCCGCTCTCTACTACCCGCTCTCTACTACCCGCTCTCTACTACCCGCTCTCTACTACCCGCTCTCCACTGCTCACTCTCCACTGCTCACTCTCTACTACCCGCTCTCTACTACCCGCTCTCTACTACCCGCTCTCCACTGCTCACTCTCCACTGCTCACTCTCCACTGCTCACTCTCCACTGCTCACTCTCCACTGCTCACTCTCCACTGCTCACTCTCCACTGCTCACTCTCCACTGCTCACTCTCCACTGCTCACTCTCCACTGCTCACTCTCCACTGCTCACTCTCCACTGCTCACTCTCCACTGCTCACTCTCCACTGCTCACTCTCCACTGCTCACTCTCCACTGCTCACTCTCCACTGCTCACTCTCCACTGCTCACTCTCCACTGCTCACTCTCCACTGCTCACTCTCCACTGCTCACTCTCCACTGCTCACTCTCCACTGCTCACTCTCCACTGCTCACTCTCCACTGCTCACTCTCCACTGCTCACTCTCCACCGCTCACTCTCCACCGCTCACTCTCTACTACTTTACTACTCACTCTACTACCCACTCTCTACTACTCCCTCTTCTACTCCCTCTTCTACTCCCTCTACTACTCCCTCTACTACTCCCTCTACTACTCCCTCTACTACTCCCTCTACTACTCCCTCTACTACTCCCTCTCTACTACTCCCTCTAGTACTCCCTCTACTACTCCCTCTACTACTCCCTCTACTACTCCCTCTACTACTGCCTCTACTACTCCCTCTCTACTACTCCCTCTCTACTACTCCCTCTACCACTCCCTCTACCACTCCCTCTACTACTCCCTCTCATCTACTCACTCTCTACTATTCGCTCTCTACTGCTCTCTACCACTCACTCTCTACTACTCAATCTAACTGCTCTCTACTACTCGCTCTCTACTACTCGCTCTCTACTACTCGCTCTCTACTGCTCGCTCTCTACTGCTCGCTCTCTACTGCTCTCTCTCTACTACTCTCTCTCTACTACTCTCTCTCTACTGCTCGCTCTCTACTGCTCGCTCTCTACTGCTCGCTCTCTACTGCTCGCTCTCTACTGCTCGCTCTCTACTACTCTCTCTCTACTACTCTCTCTCTACTACTCGCTCTCCACTACTCGCTCTCCACTACTCGCTCTCTACTACACTCTACCACTCACACTCTACTACTCGCTCTCTGCTACTCACACTACTACTGGCTCTCTACTACTCGCTCTACACTACTCACTCTACACTACTCACTCTACACTACTCACTCTACACTACTCACTCTACTACTCACTCTACCACTCACTCTCTACTACTCGATCTCAACTACTCGCTCTCTACTACTCTAGTACCTGCTCTCTACTGCTCGCTCTCTACTACGCTCTCAACTATGCTCTCTAGTACGCTCTCTACTACGCTCTCTACTACTCGCTCTACTACTCTCTACCACTCACTCTCTACTACTCTACTACTCGCTCTCTACGTCTCTCTACTCTCTACCACTCACTCTCTACTACTCACTCTCTACTACTCTACTACTCAGTCTCAACTACTCGCTCTCTACTACTCTACTACGCGCTCTCTACTGCTCGCTCTCTACTGCTCGCTCTCTACTGCTCGCTCTCTACTACGCTCTCTACTACTCTCTACTACTTGCTCTGCTACTCTCTACCACTCACTCTACTACTCTACTACTAGCTCTCTACTACTGGCTCTCTACTACTCGCTCTACTACTCGCTCTACTACTCACTCTACTACTCACTCTACTACTCACTCTACTACTCACTGTACTACTCACTGTACTACTCACTCTACTACTCACTCTACTAATCACTCTACTACTCACTCTACTACTCACTCTACTACTTCCTCTACTACTTGCTCTCTACTACTTTCTCTACTACTCTCTACTACTTTCTACCACTCACTCTCTACTACTCTACTACTCTCTCTACGACTCTCTACTACTCTCTACTACTCACTTTACTACTCACTCTAGTACTCGCTCTCAACTACTCTCTACTACTCGCTCTCAACCATACTACTCACTCTACTACTCACTCTCTACTACTCTCTCTACTTCTCACGTTCTACTACTGTCTCGACTACTCGCTCTCAACTACTCTCTGTTAGACGGACCGGGAGGGTCGGCCGAGGACAAGGGGAGAGGTCTCCGGGGGAGAGCCATCTCCAGCGATCGTACAGACGAGTAACTTCCCCCCCACAAGGATAGGGTTTAACGTTCTTTATAAGCGATTTCTTAAGGTACGATGGAATGGTACAAGGAGGTCTGGACTCAGGGGTCCCCTCGATTCTAGTCTCTTGGTTTGGGAAAGGGGGTAGCGGGACAGTCTGGTTACCAATCTGGTAGATGCGATGATGGATAGCTCACAATCCTCGAGCTCGGTGTTCTAGCTTGGACGGGCCGCGGCAGCGCCAGCAGGTCCCGGTGAAGGTGGTCGTTACACGGTCCGCGGCAGCGCCAGCAGGTCCCGATGAAGGTGGTCGTTACACGGTCCGCGGCAGCGCCAGCAGGTCCCGAAGAAGGTGGTCGTTACACGGTCCGCGGCAGCGCCAGCAGGTCCCGATGAAGATGGTGGTTACAACGGTCCGCGGCAGCGCCAGCAGGTCCCGACAAAGGTGGTAGTTACAACGGTCCGCGGCAGCGCCAGCAGGTCCCGGCGAGGATGGAAGATGCAGAAGGCCGCGGCAGCGCCAGCAGGCAGGACGATAGTTCACAAGGCAGGGCTACGGCAGCGCCGGTAGTCCGTCAAGGATGAGTTCTTCTCGGTGTCTCTCGACTCCAGGATACAACTGCCTTCCTGTTCTGGAGCTGCCCTAGTTATAGGTCTGGCGCCCTTTGATGTCCGGACCCTCGCACTTGGAGGTCGGGAGGTCCGGGATGAGGGAGTCCAGACACCCAGCAGGGGGGTGGAGCCAGCGCCCGGGGGAGCTGGAGGGCGATCGGCACCTGGCGGGGGAGAGCCATCGACACTTCTTTCTCCCATCGACCTGCCAAGTGGTCCGTTCACCTCCTGGGTGTATGGTGGTGCCGGGATGGCGGGGCCTGGCCAGGCCCAGGGTTAGGGTCGAGCTGAGGCCACGCGGCCTCGTGGTGCAGTGTCCAAGATGGCGGCTGGTCCGGTCGGGGGAGCCGGTAGTGGGTCGGCCCCATGATACACAGATGTCCGGGGGCAGGAGTTCCGTCTGGAGACGGGGTGCGGGTTGTTTCTGTGGGTCACACCTGGAGGACCGGGGCTTGGGCCTTGTCATGCGGGGAGGGAGCAAGCCCTTCATGTGTCCTGTCCAACACAGGCCGAAGTAGCAAAGATGTTGGCCCTCGGGGTCATCGAGCCCTCTGACAGCCCGTGGGCCAGCCCTGTCGTCCTGGTACCGAAGGCCGCAGCCTCCGGCCATCCCCCGGAGCTGCGATTCTGTGTAGACTACCGAGCCCTGAATGCTGTGACCAAGACGGACGCCCATCCTATGCCCCGGGCCGACGAACTCATCGATCGCTTGGGGGCCGCCCGCTACCTGAGCACGCTGGACCTCACCGCCGGGTACTGGCAGATTCAGCTGACCCCCGGCGCCTGAGAAAGATCCGCCTTATCTACCCCGGATGGGCATTACCACTTTCGGGTGATGCCCTTCGGCATGAAGAATGCCCCGGCCACTTTTCAGAGGCTCGTAAACAAGGTCCTGGCCGGGCTCGAGGCCTTCAGCGCGGCCTATTTGGATGATATTGCCGTGTACAGCAACCACTGGGCTGAGCACCTAGTTCACCTCAAAGCCGTCCTGGCCGCCCTCCAAAGGGCTGGGCTCACGATTAAGGCCAGCAAATGCCAGGTCGGCCAAGGATCGGTGACCTACCTGGGCCATCAGGTGGGAAGCGGTCAGGTGGCCCCCCTCCAGCCAAAAGTCGATGCCATCCAGGCATGGGAACCTCCCACTACCCAGACCGCTGTGCGGGCCTTCCTTGGCCTCACCGGATACTACCGGCGGTTCATCTGGGACTATGGGAGCATTGTTGGGCCTCTCACGGAGCTCACCTCGAAGAAGCAGCCCAAGAAGGTGCACTGGACTCCCCGCTGCCAATCAGCTTTCGAGACTCTCAAGGCAGCGATGTGCACTGCCCCTGTGCTCCAGGCCCCTGACTACAGTAAAGAGTTTATCGTACAGACAGACGCCTCCGAATATGGGATCGGGCCGTCCTGTCTCAGGTTGATGAAGGGACTCGACCGCCCGGTGGCCTTCATCAGCCGACGGCTGCTGCCCCGGGAGCAACGATGGAGCACCATCGAGCGCGAGGCCTTCGCTGTAGTGTGGGCCCTTAAGAAGCTCTGGCCCTATCTCTTCGGTACCCACTTTCGGGTCGAGACCGACCACCGGCCCTTGCGGTGGTTAATGCAAATGAGAGGCGAGAATCCCAAGCTGCTGCGATGGTCCATTGCCCTGCAAGGGATGGACTTTACGGTTGAGCACCGACCCGGCAATGACCACGCCAACGCTGACGGCCTGTCCCGCTTCTTCCGCCTTGACGAGGAGAATCCCCAAGAAGATGGGTGACTCTCCCTGCCTTCGGCTGGGGGGACGCCTGTTGGACCCGGCCTCGTGGCGTGGTCCTGACTTCCCTGGGGTTGGGCCCGTTCCCTGCCCTGGTCTCCACGGGCCACCCGTTCGAGCCGCACAAGGTCGCATACACCTCGGGGCTCCACCATTTTGTTGCCTGCCACGTGACTCTGCACACCAGTCCCCCTGACTCCGCTCAACCCGGCCTCGGCCCCAGCGAGGCCCAGACATTGAGGCACCAAGAACTGGCCAGGGGGTATCACGTGCACACCTCATCGCCCTGGCAGAGGGCGGTATCGATGGGACCCCCAACCGTCCCCACACACCGAGGTGCGATCGGCCTCCATCTCTCCTGGGCCCGGTGCCTCTCCTGCTGGGCGTCTGGCCGCTCCCAACCCGGCCTCTCCGCCCCTCCGGGCGCAAGGGTCCGGACTTCAAAGGGATCCAGGCCTATATCTGGGACGACCCCGCAACAGACTGGCAGTTGTATCCCGGAGTCGAGAGCCCTGCTGATCGAATCGCGGCCGACCCTACGGAGAAGAACTCTTGCTTGAATCCACCACGAGCCCTGCAGACTGCGTCGCGGCTCCTTCTTGCTGAAACCTTGAAGCCCCCCGGAACATCAGGGCCCTGCTGACGCTGTCGCGGCCCAACCTCGCAGAATCCTCCCTCGGAGCCCTGCTGACGACGTCGCGGCTCGAGCTGAGCAGAAACCATCTTGAGAGCCCCGCTGACCTGGTCGCGGCTCTCCACGAACTGAACGCCAGAGCCCTGCTGACGCCGTCGCGGCTTGACCCCTCCGAGATCCGGAGGTCCTCCAGCTTGAGGATAAGAACTGGGCCCCAGGTACCCTCGTACCGAGCTCCTGCCAAAGACTGTCCCGCTACCCCTTCCCTTCTAAAGAGACACTGAGACATTTGTGGATCCCTCGATCCTTGTCGTGTAAATATTGAATCCCGTAACCTTTAAGTGCTGATAAAGATTTGCTCGTCTTGAGACAACCTCCTTGAGTGCGGTGTGGTGGTGTTACTGTGCTAGTACATGATAGGAGAAGGATCTTCCTCGGAGGCTTCTCAGCGGCGCTCGGCTACTTCGTACAGTGTGGGTGCCCCTCTGGGTGGTCTCTCCGACTCCCTGAGGTCCGCCTTCCAACACTCCCTCTCTACTACTCCCTCTCTACTACTCCCTCTCTACTACTCCCTCTCTACTACTCCCTCTCTACTACTCCCTCTCTACTACTCCCTCTCTACTACTCACTCTCTACTACTCACTCTCTACTACTCTCTCTACACTACTCTCTACTACTCTTTACTACTCGCTCTACACTACTCACTCTACACTACTCACTCTACACTACTCACTCTACACTACTCACTCTACTCTACTCTACACTACTCACTCTACTCTACACTACTCACTCTACTACTCACTCTCTACTACTCTACTACTCACTCTCTACTTTTCTCTACCACTCACTCTCTACTACTCTCTCAACTACTCGCTCTCTACTACTCTAGTACCTGCTCTCTACTGCTCGCTCTCTAGTACGCTCTCTAGTACGCTCTCTACTACGCTCTCTACTACTCGCTCTACTACTCTCTACCACTCACTCTCTACTACTCTACTACTCGCTCTCTACGTCTCTCTACTCTCTACCACTTACTCTCTACTACTCTACTACTCAGTCTCAACTACTCGCTCTCTACTACTCTACTACTGGCTCTCTACTACTCGCTCTACTCACTCTCTACTACTCACTCTCTACTATTCACTCTACTACTCACTCTACTAATCACTCTACTACTCACTTTACTACTTGCTCTACTACTTGCTCTCTACTACTCACTCTACTACTCTCTACTACTTTCTACCACTCACTCTCTACTACTCTACTACTCTCTCTTCTACTCTCTACTACTCTCTACTACTCACTTTACTACTCACTCTAGTACTCGCTCTCAACTACTCTCTACTACTCGCTCTCAACCATACTACTCACTCTACTACTCACTCTCTACTACTCTCTCTACTTCTCACGTTCTACTACTGTCTCGACTACTCGCTCTCAACTACTCTCTACTACTCTACTATTCACTCTCTACTGCTCTCTACTACTCACTCTCTACTACTCTCTGTACTACTCACTCTCTACTACTCTCTCTACTACTTTCTCCACTACTCTCCACTTCTCACTCTACTACCCACTCTCTACTACCCGCTCTCTACTACCCGCTCTCTACTACCCGCTCTCTACTCTACACTACTCATTCTACTCACTCTCTACTGCTCACTCTCTACTATTCTCTTCTACTCTCTCTTCTACTCTCTCTTCTACTCTCTCTACTACTCTCTCTACTACTCTCTCTACTACTCTCTCTACTACTCTCTCTACTACTCGCTCTCTACTACTCGCTCTACTACGCTCTACTACTCACTCTCTACTACTCTCTGTACTACTCACTCTCTACTACTCTCTCTACTACTCACTCTCTACTACTCTCCACTTCTCACTCTCTACTACCCGCTCTCTACTACCCGCTCTCTACTACCTGCTCTCTACTACCCGCTCTCTACTACCCGCTCTCTACTACCCGCTCTCTACTACCCGCTCTCTACTACCCGCTCTCTACTACCCGCTCTCTACTACCCGCTCTCTACTACCCGCTCTCTACTACCCGCTCTCTACTACCCGCTCTCTACTGCTCGCTCTCTACTACTCTCTCTACTACTCTCTACTACTCTATTCACTCTACACTACTCACTCCTCACTCTACACTACTCTCTCTACTACTCACTCTACACTACTCACTCTACACTACTCTCTCTACTATTCACTACTACTGAATCTCTACTAGCTCTACTACTCGCTCTCTACTACTTGCTCTCTACTAGCTCTCTACCCGCTCTCTACTACCCGCTCTCTACTAGCTCTCTACCCGCTCTCTACTACCCGCTCTCTACTACCCGCTCTCTACTACCCGCTCTCTACTACCCGCTCTCTACTACCCGCTCTCTACTACCCGCTCACTACTACCCGCTCTCTACTACCCGCTCTCTACTACCCGCTCTCTACTACCCGCTCTCTACTACCCGCTCTCTACTACCCGCTCTCTACTACCCGCTCTCTACTACCCGCTCTCTACTACCCGCTCTCTACTACCCGCTCTCTACTACCCGCTCTCTACTACCCGCTCTCTACTACCCGCTCTCTACTACCCGCTCTCTACTACCTGCTCTCTACTACTCGCTCTCTACTACTCTCTCTACTACTCTCTCTACTACTCTCTCTACTACTCTCTCTACTACTCTCTCTACTACTCTCTACTACTCTCTCTACTACTCTACTCACTCTACACTACTCACTCTACTACTCACTCTACACTACTCTCTCTCTACTACTCACTCTACACTACTCTGTCTACTATTCACTACTACTGAATCTCTACTAGCTCTACTACTCGCTCTCTACTACTTGCTCTCTACTAGCTCTCTACTCGCTCTCTACTACTCGCTCTCTACTACTCTCTACTACTCGCTCTCTACTACTCGCTCTCTACTACTCTCTACTACTCACTCTCTACTACTCTCTACTACTCACTCTCTACTACTCTACTACTCTCAACTACTCTCTCTACTACTCTCTCTAAAACTCACCCTACTACTCGCTCTCTACTACTCGCTCTACTACTCACACTCTACTACTTTCTACTACTCGCTCTCTACTACTCTCTACTACTCGCTCTCTACTACTCTCCACTACTCGCTTTCAACTACTCTCTACTACTCGCTTTCAACTACTCTCTACTACTCGCTTTCAACTACTCTCTACTACTCGCTCTCAACTACTCTCTACTACTCTCTACTATTCACTCTACTACTCTCTACTACTTGCTCTCTACTAGCTCTCTACTACTCGCTACTACTCACTCTTTACTATCTACTACTCACTGTCTACTACTCACTCTCTACTACTCTCTACTGTTCACTCTCCACTACTCACTCTATCCTACTCACTCTCAACTACACTCTACTACTCGCTCTCAACTACTCTCTACTATTCACTCTACTACTCTCTACTACCCGCTCTCTACTACCCGCTCTCTACTACCCGCTCTCTACTGCCCGCTCTCTACTACCCGCTCTCTACTACCCGCTCTCTACTACCCGCTCTCTACTACCCGCTCTCTACTACCCGCTCTCTACTACCCGCTCTCTACTACCCGCTCTCTACTACCCGCTCTCTACTACCCGCTCTCTACTACCCGCTCTCTACTACCCGCTCTCTACTACCCGCTCTCTACTACCCGCTCTCTACTACCCGCTCTCTACTACCCGCTCTCTACTACCCGCACTCTACTACCCGCTCTCTACTACTCACTGTCTACTGCTCACTCTCCACTGCTCACTCTCCACTGCTCACTCTCCACTACTCACTCTCTACTACTCACTCTCTACTACTTAGCTACTCACTCTCTACTACCCTCTACTACTCCCTCTACTACTCCCTCTACTACTCCCTCTACTACTCCCTCTACTACTCCCTCTACTACTCCCTCTACTACTCCCTCTACTACTCGCTCTCTACTACTCGCTCTCTACTACTCGCTCTCTACTACTCGCTCTCTACTACTCGCTCTCTACTACTCGCTCTCTACTACTCGCTCTCCACTACTCGCTCTCTACTACTTGCTCTCTACCACTCACTCTCTACTACTCTCTACCACTCACTCTCTACTACTCTCTACCACTCACACTCTACTACTCGCTCTCTGCTACTCACACTCTACTACTCGCTCTCTACTACTCGCTCTCTACTACTCGCTCTACACTACTCACTCTACACTACTCGCTCTACACTACTCACTCTACTACTCACTCTCTACTACTCACTCTACCACTCACTCTCTACTACTCTGTCTCAACTACTCGCTCTCTACTACGCTCTCTAGTACGCTCTCTACTACTCGCTCTCTCTACTCTCTACCACTCACTCTCTACTACTCTACTACTCTGTCTCAACTACTCGCTCTCTACTACTCTACTACGCGCTCTCTACTGCTCGCTCTCTACTACGCTCTCTACTACGCTCTCTACTACGCTCTCTACTACGCTCTCTACTACGCTCTCTACTACTTGCTCTGCTACTCTCTACCACTCTCTACTACTCTACTACTCGCTCTCTACTACTGGCTCTCTACTACTTGCTCTACTACGCTCTACTACTCACTCTACTAATCACTCTACTACTTGCTCTACTACTTGCTCTCTACTACTCACTCTACTACTCTCTACTACTTTCTACCACTCACTCTCTACTACTCTACTACTCTCTCTACTACTCTCTACTACTCTCTACTACTCTCTACTACTCACTTTACTACTCACTTTACTACTCGCTCTCAACCATACTACTCACTCTACTACTCACTCTCTACTACTCTCTTCTTCTCACGTTCTACTACTGTCTCGACTACTTGCTCTCAACTACTCTCTACTACTCGCTCTCAACTACTCTCTACTACTCTACTATTCACTCTCTACTACTCTCTACTACTTGCTCTCTACTACTCACTCTCTACTACTCACTCTCTACTACTCACTCTCTACTACTCACTCTCTACTACTCTCTGTACTACTCACTCTACTACTCTCTCTAATACTCTCTCTACTACTCACTCTCTACTACTCTCTCTACTACTCTCCACTTCTCACTCTCTACTACCCGCTCTCTACTACCCGCTCTCTACTACCCGCTCTCTACTACCCGCTCTCTACTACCCGCTCTCAACTACTATCTACTACTCTACTATTCACTCTCTACTACTCTCTACTACTTGCTCTCTACTACTCACTCTCTACTACTCACTCTCTACTACTCACTCTCTACTACTCACTCTCTACTACTCACTCTCTACTACTCTCTGTACTACTCACTCTACTACTCTCTCTAATACTCTCTCTACTACTCACTCTCTACTACTCTCTCTACTACTCTCCACTTCTCACTCTCTTCTACCCGCTCTACACTACTCTCTCTCTACTACTCACTTTACACTACTCACTCTACACTACTCTGTCTACTATTCACTACTACTGAATCTCTACTAGCTCTACTACTCGCTCTCTACTACTTGCTCTCTACTAGCTCTCTACTCGCTCTCTACTACTCGCTCTCTACTATTCTCTACTACTCGCTCTCTACTACTCGCTCTCTACTACTCTCTACTACTCACTCTCTACTACTCTCTACTACTCACTCTCTACTACTCTACTACTCTCAACTACTACTCTCTACTACTCTCTCTAAAACTCACCCTACTACTCGCTCTCTACTACTCGCTCTACTACTCACACTCTACTACTCTCTACTACTCGCTCTCTACTACTCTCTACTACTCGCTCTCTACTACTCTCCACTACTCGCTTTCAACTACTCTCTACTACTCGCTTTCAACTACTCTCTACTACTCGCTTTCAACTACTCTCTACTACTCGCTCTCAACTACTCTCTACTACTCTCTACTATTCACTCTACTACTCTCTACTACTAGCTCTCTACTACTCGCTACTACTCACTCTTTACTATCTACTACTCACTGTCTACTACTCACTCTCTACTACTGTCTACTGTTCACTCTCCACTACTCACTCTATCCTACTCACTCTCAACTACACTCTACTACTCGCTCTCAACTACTCTCTACTATTCACTCTACTACTCTCTACTACCCGCTCTCTACTACCCGCTCTCTACTACCCGCTCTCTACTACCCGCTCTCTACTACCCGCTCTCTACTACCCGCTCTCTACTACCCGCTCTCTACTACCCGCTCTCTACTACCCGCACTCTACTACTCACTCTCCACTGCTCACTCTCCACTGCTCACTCTCCATTGCTCACTCTCCACTACTCACTCTCTACTACTCACTCTCTACTACTTAGCTACTCACTCTCTACTACCCTCTACTACTCACTCTCTACTACTCACTCTCTACTACTCCCTCTACTACTCCCTCTACTACTCCCTCTACTACTCCCTCTACTACTCCCTCTACTACTCCCTCTACTACTCCCTCTACTACTCACTCTCTACTACTCCCTCTACTACTCACTCTCTACTACTCGCTCTCTACTACTTGCTCTCTACTACTTGCTCTCTACTACTCGCTCTCTACTACTCGCTCTCTACTACTCGCTCTCTACTACTCGCTCTCTACTACTCGCTCTCCACTACTCGCTCTCTACTACTTGCTCTCTACCACTCACTCTCTACTACTCTCTACCACTCACTCTCTACTACTCTCTACCACTCACACTCTACTACTCGCTCTCTGCTACTCACACTCTACTACTCGCTCTCTACTACTCGCTCTCTACTACTCGCTCTACACTACTCACTCTACACTACTCGCTCTACACTACTCACTCTACTACTCACTCTCTACTACTCACTCTACCACTCACTCTCTACTACTGTCTCAACTACTCGCTCTCTACTACGCTCTCTAGTACGCTCTCTACTACTCGCTCTCTCTACTCTCTACCACTCACTCTCTACTACTCTACTACTCTGTCTCAACTACTCGCTCTCTACTACTCTACTACGCGCTCTCTACTACGCGCTCTCTACTGCTCGCTCTCTACTACGCTCTCTACTACGCTCTCTACTACGCTCTCTACTACGCTCTCTACTACTTGCTCTGCTACTCTCTACCACTCTCTACTACTCTACTACTCGCTCTCTACTACTGGCTCTCTACTACTGGCTCTACTACGCTCTACTACTCACTCTACTACTCACTCTACTACTCACTCTACTACTCACTCTACTACTCACTCTACTACTCACTCTACTAATCACTCTACTGCTTGCTCTACTGCTTGCTCTACTACTCTCTCTACTACTCTCTCTACTACTCTCTACTACTCTCTACTACTCACTTTACTACTCACTTTACTACTCGCTCTCAACCATACTACTCACTCTACTACTCACTCTCTACTACTCTCTTCTTCTCACGTTCTACTACTGTCTCGACTACTTGCTCTCAACTACTCTCTACTACTCGCTCTCAACTACTCTCTACTACTCTACTATTCACTCTCTACTACTCTCTACTACTTGCTCTCTACTACTCACTCTCTACTACTCACTCTCTACTACTCACTCTCTACTACTCACTCTCTACTACTCACTCTCTACTACTCTCTGTACTACTCACTCTACTACTCTCTCTAATACTCTCTCTACTACTCACTCTCTACTACTCTCTCTACTACTCTCCACTTCTCACTCTCTACTACCCGCTCTCTACTACCCGCTCTCTACTACCCGCTCTCTACTACCCGCTCTCTACTACCCGCTCTCTACTACCCGCTCTCTACTACCCGCTCTCTACTATCCGCTCTCTACTACCCGCTCTCTACTACCCGCTCTCTACTACTCACTCTCTACTACTCTACACTACTCATTCTACTCACTCTCTACTGCTCACTCTCTACTATTCTCTACTACTCTCTCTACTACACTCTCTACTACACTCTCTACTACTCGCTCTCTACTACTCGCTCTCTACTACTCGCTCTCTACTACTCGCTCTCTACTACTCGCTCTCTACTACTCGCTCTCTACTACTCGCTCTCTACTACTCGCTCTCTACTACTCGCTCTCTACTACTCACTCTCTACTACTCTACTACTCTGTACTACTCACTCTCTACTACTCTACTACTCACTCTCTACTACTCTACTACTCACTCTCTACTACTCACTTTCTACTACTCACTCTCTACTACTCTCTACTACCCGCTCTCTACTACCCGCTCTCTACTACCCGCTCTCTACTACCCGCTCTCTACTACCCGCTCTCTACTACCCGCTCTCTACTACCCGCTCTCTACTACCCGCTCTCTACTACCCGCTCTCTACTACCCGCTCTCTACTACCCGCTCTCTACTACTCTCTACTACTCTCTACTACTCTACTCACTCTACACTACTCACTCTGCTACTCACTCTACACTACTCTCTCTACTACTCACTCTACACTACTCACTCTACACTACTCTCTACTATTCACTACTACTGAATCTCTACTAGCTCTACTACTCGCTCTCTACTACTTGCTCTCTACTAGCTCTCTACTCGCTCTCTACTACTCGCTCTCTACTACTCGCTCTCTACTACTCTCTACTACTCGCTCTCTACTACTCGCTCTCTACTACTCACTCTTTACTACTCACTCTCTACTACTCACTCTCTACTACTCTCTACTACTCTCTACTACTCTACTACTCTCTCTACTACTCTCTCTACTACTCGCTCTCTACTACTCGCTCTCTACTACTCACACTCTACTACTCTCTACTACTCGCTCTCTACTACTCGCTCTCTACTACTCTCTACTACTCGCTCTCTACTACTCTCTACTACTCGCTCTCTACTACTCTCCACTACTCTCACTCTACTACTCTCTACTACTCGCTCTCTACTACTCTCTACTACTCGCTCTCAACTACTCTCTACTACTCTCTACTATTCACTCTACTACTCTCTACTACTTGCTCTCTACTAGCTCTCTACTACTCGCTACTACTCACTCTTTACTATCTACTACTCACTCTACTACTCGCTACTGTTCACTCTCCACTACTCACTCTATGCTACTCACTCTCAACTACACTCTACTACTCGCTCTCAACTACTCTCTACTATTCACTCTACTACTCTCTACTACCCGCTCTCTACTACCCGCTCTCTACTACTCACTCTCTACTACTCACTCTCTACTACTCACTCTCTACTACTCACTCTCTACTACTCACTCTCCACTACTCACTCTCTACTACTCGCTCTCAACTACTCTACTACTCGCTCTCAACTACTTTACTACTCGCTCTCTACTACCCTCTACTACTCACTCTCTACTACTCACTCTCTACTACTCACTCTCTACTACTCACTCTCTACTACTCACTCTCTACTACTCACTCTCTACTACTCACTCTCTACTACTCACTCTCTACTACTCACGCTCTACTACCCTCTACTACCCTCTACTACTCCCTCTACCACTCCCTCTACCACTCCCTCTACCACTCCCTCTACCACTCCCTCCACTACTCCCTCTCTACTACTCCCTCTCTACTACTCACTCTCTACTATTCACTCTCTACTGCTCTCTACCACTCACTCTCTACTACTCTCTACCACTCACTCTCTACTACTCAATCTAACTACTCGTTACTACTCTCTCCACTACTCGCTCTCTACTACTCGCTCTCCACTACTCGCTCTCCACTACTCGCTCTCTACTACTTGCTCTCTACTACTTGCTCTCTACTACTTGCTCTCTACTACTTGCTCTCTACCACTCACTCTCTACTACTCTCTACCACTCACTCTCTACTACTCTCTACTACTCGCTCTCAACTATACTTCTCACTCTACTACTCGCTCTCAACTACTCTCTACTACTCGCTACTACTCACTCTTTACTATCTACTACTCACTGTCTACTACTCACTCTCTACTACTGTCTACTGTTCACTCTCCACTACTCACTCTATCCTACTCACTCTCAACTACACTCTACTACTCGCTCTCAACTACTCTCTACTATTCACTCTACTATTCACTCTACTACCCGCTCTCTACTACCCGCTCTCTACTACCCGCTCTCTACTACCCGCTCTCTACTACCCGCTCTCTACTACCCGCTCTCTACTACCCGCTCTCTACTACCCGCTCTCTACTACCCGCTCTCTACTACCCGCTCTCTACTACCCGCTCTCTACTACCCGCTCTCTACTACCCGCTCTCTACTACCCGCTCTCTACTACCCGCTCTCTACTACCCGCTCTCTACTACCCCCGTTCTCTACTACCCGCTCTCTACTACTCGCTCTCTACTACTCACTCTACTGCTCGCTCTCCACTACTCTCCACTGCTCACTCTCCACTGCTCACTCTCCACTTCTCACTCTCCACTACTCACTCTCTACTACTCTCTCCACTACTCGCTCTCCACTACTCGCTACTACTATCTACTACTCGCTCTACACTACTCACTCGCTACTACTCACTCTCTACTACTCGCTCTACACTACTCACTCTCTACTACTCACTCTCTACTACTCACTCTCTACTACTCACTCTCTACTACTCACTCTCTACTACTCACTCTCTACTACTCACTCTCTACTACTCACTCTCTACTACTCACTCTCTACTACTCACTCTCTACTACTCACTCTCTACTACTCACTCTCTACTACTCACTCTCTACTACTCACTCTCTACTACTCACTCTCTACTGCTCACTCTCTACTGCTCACTCGCTACTGCTCACTCGCTACTGCTCACTTGCTACTACTCACTCTCTACTACTCACTCTCTACTACTCACTCTCCACTACTCTCTCTCCACTACTCTCTACTACTCTTTACTACTCACTCTACACTACTCACTCTACACTACTCACTCTACACTACTCACTCTACTACTCTCTACTACTCTCTCTACTTCTCACCCTCTACTACTCTCTACTACTCGCTCTACTACTCGCTCTACTACTACTCGCTCTCCACTACTCGCTCTCCACTACTCGCTCTCCACTACTTGCTCTCCACTACTCGCTCTCCACTACTCGCTACTACTATCTACTACTCGCTCTACACTACTCACTCGCTACTACTCACTCGCTACTACTCACTCGCTACTACTCACTCGCTACTACTCACTCTCTACTACTCACTCTCTACTACTCACTCTCTACTACTCGCTCTCTACTACTCGCTCTCTACTACGCACTCTGTAGCTACTACTCACTCTACTACTCACTCTACTACTCTCTACTGCTCACTCTCCACTACTCATTCTACTACTCACTCTCTACTACTCGCTCTACTACGCTCTCTCTACTGCGCACGCTCTACTATCTACTACTCTCTCTACACTACGCACTCTCCACTACACACTCTCCACTACGCACTATCTACTACATTCTACTACTCTCTATGCTACTCACTCTACTACACTCACTCTACTACTCACTCTCTACTCTCTATTACTCACTCTCTAGTCTCTACATCTCTAATACTCTCTACCTCTACCTCGCTACCTCGCCACCTCTACACCTCCACCTCTCTACACGCACACATATGCACATATATATATGCATATATATATAGACATATTATCTACTGGCGGTCGACAGTAGATAGTTATAGTTAGGACCGAGTTTCCATAGGAAATCTCAAAATTCTATTTTGAATAACTTTGGCGCCGGTTGACGAATCCTCGCGAAATTTTCAAAACTAATGGGGCGCTCCGTTCAGCTCCTACCCTGAAAGTCTCGGGGTGATTCGTCAAGCGGGGGCCGAGAAAAAGGGGGTCCCAAAACGCGTTTTCCCCATGCATTTTCCCATAGGACCTTTAGACACAGCTACAGCTCGAACGGCTGAACAGAATTACTTGAAAATAGGCAGAGAGGCAGCCATAAGGTCAAGGAAGTGCCTTTTGCAGGTCTGGTGTAAATCTGTTCAGTATTTCCTGAGACAATAGCATTTAAAAGCATATCAATATCTATACGCGCGTACCGTGCGCGCACTGAGCAAGCCCTGTGCGCGCACCTTGCCGTGCGCGAGCGTAATTCTGATTGGTTGTTAGATGTCAGTAAACATTCGAATCGGTCGAAATCAGGAAGTGTTGGCAGCCATTTTGTCTGTCGCACTGAAAAGGAAAGGTGGAGACCGTGAATAGGGGGCAGGGTAGGGAGTTCTTGACCCCCTAGCCATTGTAAGGGGGTCACAGTAGGACCACGAAGGGCAAAAAAAATAGATTTTAATTTTTTGTAAAATCATCGCGAGGTGCGCGCATCCAGCGCGCACCCGAAATTTAAAAAAAAAAAAAATAGAATTAAAAATCAAGTTTAAGTGTTTAGATATTAGGTGGCTCTAAAAAGAGCCCTTGTGTTCATTGAGTGTTTTTCGGTACCTACAAGTAAGTACCGATGCAGCGTCTAAAGTTCAAGAGGAAGACTCTGTTCCCTTCATCATTGAAATGTACACCGTCTCCTCTATAAATGTCTTGCATGTTTGTTGGAAAGGCGTTCGCCGGAAGGGGGTTCGATACACGTCTTGCCCACCCCTTTGACCCACCTCTCCCAAGTAAGCCGAACCAGGCGCGCACACCCTGAACTGCACTGCGAACAGAGGGACACCACACGTATTCTTTGTAGGACGATAGGTTCTTTTATCGATGATTTCAAGGGATCTTTATGACCCAAAAGGCAAATAGTACAGCAGTGGCACAACGTACCACAAGTCAGTCGTGGGGAATGGGGGTAGCGGGACAGTCTTTCAAGATAGTGTCTCTGCGAAATACCCTGCGGAAGCTCACAATCCTCGAGCTGGAGGGTGTCGTGTCTCTGGGCGATCTCTTCCCGAGTCGTCCTCAAGGGGAGCGCCGCGAGTCTCTCAGCAGGCACAGGTGGTCGGAGTTCAGGAGCCGCGATTCCGTCAGCAGGGCTCAGATGGTTCAATAGCTGGGGGCCGCGAGTCACTCAGCAGGCCTAGGTGGTTCAGTGCTCGGGAGCCGCGACCTCGTCCGCAGGGCTCAGATGGTTCAACAGCAAGAGGCCGCGAGTCACTCAGCAGGCCCAGGTGAATGCAGCGTTCAGGAGCCGCGACGACGTCCGCAGGCTCAGATGGTTCCAGGTCTTCTCTGTCCTTGTTTCTCCGGCACCCCTTGTTATACTCCGCTGGTCCTTTGAAGTCCGGAGGGCTCGCAGAGGGGGGACTGGGGTGACGGAGGGGGTTCGGCGGGATTTCCTGCCGCTCACTTCTTTGGTCTTTTCAGGTGGGTCTGGGAGGGACCCCAGACGCTCGGTAGGGGAGGCGCCTGCTCCCCAGGGGCCTGGTGGCCGATTGAGTCCTCCCGGGGAAGGCGACCCGAGGTGTGACTGGGCTGGCGCCTCTGGGTCTGGCTCGAGGGTTCCCGCTTCCTTGGTTGGACATGCGTGGTAGGGTGGTGAGTTGGTCAGGCCTCTGGCCGGCCCGCGGATCGGGGGTGGCTGGGGCGGCCGGAGTCGGAGATGTCGTGTCTTGAGGGTGGTTGCAGGTTGGCTGGATGATGGAGAGGGCCACGCCGTGAGGCTGGTCTCACACGCGTCCCCCCCCAGCTGAAAGGCGTGGAGAACTACCCATCCACTGGGGGGTTCTCCTCGCCGAAGCGGAAGAACCGGGACAGGCCGTCGGCGTTGGCATGATCCGTCCCGGGGCGATGTTCGACAGTGAAATCCATCCCTTGGAGGGAGATGGACCATCGTAGTAGCTTGGGGTTCTCCCCCCTCATCCGCATTAGCCATTGCAAGGGCCGGTGGTCCGTTTGTACTCGAAAATGGGTTCCGAACAAGTAGGGCCGCAGTTTCTTGAGGGCCCAGACTACGGCAAAGGCCTCTCGCTCTATAGTACTCCAACGCTGCTCTCTCGGCAGCAGCCTTCGGCTGATGAAGGCTATGGGCTGATCAATGCCCTTGTCGTCGAACTGCGAGAGCACGGCCCCGATGCCAGGTTCGGATGCGTCGGTCTGGACCACGAACTCTTGGGAGTAGTCGGGGGCCTTGAGTACGGGAGCGGTGCACATGGCGGTTTTCAAGGCGTCGAACGCCTGCTGGCACTGGGTGGTCCACTGCACCTTCTGCGGGAGCTTTTTGGAGGTCAACTCTGTGAGGGGCCCTGCGATACTACCATAATTTTTAATGAACCTCCGGTAGTACCCCGTGAGGCCCAGGAAGGCCCGAACCTCTGTCTGCGTGGTGGGGGGCTCCCAGGACTTGATGGCGTCGATCTTCGGCTGGAGAGGGGCGACCTGGCCGCTGCCCACCTGATGTCCCAGGTAGACCACGGAGCCTTGTCCGAGCTGGCATTTGCTGGCTTTCACTGTCAGGCCCGCTTGGCGCCGGGCCATTAGTACTTGTCGGAGGTGCTGGAGATGCTCGTGCCATTGAGAGCTGAATACGGCGATGTCGTCAAGGTACGCTGCGCTGAACTCCTCGAGTCCGGCCAGGACCTTGTTCACCAACCGCTGGAACGTGGCTGGGGCGTTTTTCATTCCGAACGGCATGACCCTGAAGCGGTAGTGGCCATCTGGCGTGGAGAAGGCAGAGCGCTCTTTCGCTCCTTCCGTGAGAGCGATCTGCCAGTATCCGCAGGTCAGGTCGAAAGTGCTGAGGAACTGGGCGGCCCCCAGGCGGTCGATGAGCTCGTCGGCTCGGGGAATAGGGTGAGCGTCTGCGCGGGTGACCGCGTTGAGCCCCCGATAGTCCACACAGAATCTTAGTTCGGGGGCGACCCCTGGGGAGGCCGCCTTCGGGACCAGAACCACCGGGCTGGCCCAGGGGCTGTCGGAGGGCTCGATGACTCCTAGGTTGAGCATTTTCTGTACCTCGGTCTTGATGCAGGTGCGGACCCGGTCAGGCACCCGGTAGGCTCGGTGTCTCACAGGCGGGCAGTCGCCGGTGTCCACGTCGTGGACACACCAGTCGGTCACCCTTGGAATGAGGGAGAAGAGGTCTGCGAATTGTCCGAGCAGCTGGCGGCAGTCGGCGGCCTGCTGGGGGGTGAGGGTGGCCGACAGTTTCACCCCCTCCACGGAACCGTCCAGTTCTTTCGTGCACAGGAGATCGGGCAGGGGTTCGGTGTCTTCTTCTGCCCCCTCATCGGTGGCCAGTAGCAAACTCAATTCTGTCCTTACAAAGTGGGGCTTGAGACGGTTTACGTGGAGGACCCGGAGGGGGTTCCGTGGGGACTGTACGTCGACCAGATACGTGACCTGGCTCTTCCGTTCGACCACCTTGAATGGACCAGTCCATTTGTCTTGTAGGGCGCAGGGTTTCACCGGAGCCATGACCCAAACCTGCTGGCCTGGCTGGAATTCGACCAGGGTTGCGTTCTGGTCATACCAGCGCTTCATTTCTTCCTGGCTGGCCTCGAGGGTAGCCTCTGCAAGTTCTCTAAACTTCCTCGTCTGGTTGCGGAGCGCCAGGATGTAGCGGAACACATCAGAGGGTGTCCCCCGGGGGCTCGTCTCCCAGCCCTCTTTGACCAGGCTCAGGGGCCCTCGGACGGGATGTCCGTACAGCAGTTTGAAGGGGCTGAACCCCAGAGACTTTTGGGGAACCTCCCGGTACGCGAACAGGAGGCAAGGGAGGAGGACATCCCAATTCCGGCGCAGGGGCTCTTCGAGGCCCAGGATCATTCCCTTCAGGGTTCGGTTGAAGCGTTCCACCAGGCCGTTGCCCTGGGGGTGGTAGGGGGTCGTGAACTTATACGTGACTCCGCACTGCTGCCACAGGGACTTCATGTAGCGGGATATAAAGTTCGTGCCGCGATCACTCACAACCTCGCGGGGAAATCCGACACGGGAGAAGATCCCCATGAGAGCCCGGCCCACCACGGGAGCCGTCACGGTGCGGAGGGGGATGGCCTCGGGGTAGCGGGTGGCATGGTCCACCAGGACAAGGATGAATCTGTGGCCCTGGGCGGTCTTCGGATCCAGGGGTCCCACGATGTCGATGCCGACCCGCTCGAACGGGGTACTCACAACGGGGAACGGTTGTAAGGGAGCTTTGCGTTTTCTGCCACTCTTCCCACTGCCCTGGCACGTGAGGCAGGACTTGCAGTGTGCTTCTACATTCGCCCGCATCTTGGGCCAATAGAAGTGGGTCACCAATCGCTGGTATGTCTTGTCTTGGCCTAAGTGTCCTGCCAAGGGTACATCGTGGGCCAGGCCCAGGAGGAGGCTCCGGAACCGCAGGGGTACCACCAGTACTCGTGCTGCGCCTAGCTCGGCGGACTTTTGCTCGCTGTAGAGGAGGCCATTGTCCCAATAGACCCAATGGGTTCCGGTTTGGTCACCGGCGACCTGGGCTTCGGCTTGTTGTCTAAGTCCCTCGAGGGAGGGGCAAGTGGTCTGTTCCTGGCAGAACTCTTCGCGGGAGGGCCCCCCTTCGCAGCGCCACTGGGCCAACTCGGGCAGTTCTTCGAGTTCCATCGGGGCCTCTGGGGCGGAAGGTTCCGGTCCTTCCCCTGGGTTAGTGTCTCCTTCTCCCTCGGAAGGAGGGTTGTCTGCTTCTGGTAGGGGGTCCCTGCTCTCGGGGATAGTGTTCGGCAAGAGGGCTTCACCGCCCTTGGAGGGGGGCGCTCGTGCGGTCATGGAGCGCGTGGTGGCGCAGACCCATTCTGGTAGGCCCATCATCTCCAGGTGGGCTCTTCGTTCTACCTGCCCCCACGGGGAACTCTCCAGGTCGTTGCCCAGGAGGCAGTCTACGGGCTGCGAGGTCCGGACCGCTACCTTCAGTTCTCCGGAGACCCCTCCCCACTCGAAGGGCACCAGGGCCATCTGGCAGAGGCTCTCAGAATTGTCGGAGGATACGACCGGACAGAGGGCCCCGGCTAGGATCTGGTCTTCGGAAATTAGGCTGCGGTGGACCGCGGTGACACTCGCCCCGGTGTCGCGAAGGCCCTCGACTCGGTGGCCGTTGATGGTCACCCGCTGTCGGTACTTTTCTGTGTTGGCGGGCAAGGGTGTCCCGGGGACCATTTCTCGATCACCAAGAGAGACCAGGGCCATGGCCACCGGTTCCCATTCCTCGGAGTCTTCCATTTCTTCCCCCAGAGCCACGGAGGCCATCTGCCGGGCCGTGGGGTTTGTCGTTGTGGTTCGCTGATACTGGGGACACTGGGGGTCATTGGCGTAGTGACCGGGCTGCTGGCAGCGGAAGCAGGTGATCCTAGCTCGTGGACCTGGTCGTCCTGGGGCTCCGGTGCTGGCTGGGGACTGGGCCGAACCCGCCGCTGGTGGGCTGCTGGGGGGGGCTGGTGGAGGGCCCCCCGGCAAAGTCTCTTGGTCGGCCGTGGTTCCCTCCGCCCCTCTGGCGGGGGGGACCCTGACTGTTGCGGCCGTAGTCCCCCACGGGGCCCCGGGTGGCCCGGGTGTTCACCCAACGATCAGCCTCAGCGGCCAGCTTCCGAGGGTCGGTGAGTTTACTGTCTAGGAGATGCTGGCGCAGTTCTATAAAGCAATTGGCCGCTAAATGGTCCCAGGTGATCAGATCGAACAGTTCTTCGAAGGTGGAGACCTTGCTGCCCTTGATCCACCCGTCCAAGGCGCGGCTGTAAAAGTTCACGTATTCGACCCACGTGGTGCCCGGTATCTTTTTGCAATCTCGGAACCGTTGTCGGTACATTTCGGGGGTGAGTCCGTACCGGCCCACGAGGGCTTCCTTCATGTGGCTGTAGGAGTTCATGACCGCGGAGGGCAGATCGAACAGAGTGTCCCTTCCTTCGCTTAAGAACCGGCCCCATAGGCCAGCCCCCCAATCCTTCTGTGGTACTCGGTGAGAGGTCATGGCGACTTCGTAGGCCTTAAACCACTGCTGGATATCATCGTTCTTATAATACTCCTTTACCACATCCTTGGGGATGTGAACTTTGGTTTCCCCGGCGGGAGCGGGCGGTGGATTCCCGGGTGGCTGTGACTTTTCGTGTCTAGCCCGCCACTCAATCTCCTTCAGGCCGCGCTCATGTTCTAGCTGGAGTTTCTTTTCGTCGTGCTCCCTTTGGAGTCTCTTCTCTTCGAGTTCCCCTTGTAGCTGTAACTGCTCGACGGCTAACTTCTTCTCTGCCAGTTTTATCTCTCCCTCGATGTTTAGTTTTGCCAGTTCCAGTTCATGGTTGCGGCTTCTCTCTCGGTCCGCTAGTTCCTCGGAGGACAGGTTCCCCTCTGGCCCGTTGTTTCTCGCCGGGGTGCTTGGTGGTTCATGGGTAGAGTCTCCTTCCGTTTGGGTCGGGGGCGCCCCCGTCTCGACCCAGGCTTTCAGTACTTTCTGGAAGTCTTCCTTTGTGCTTAGTCCGGTGGTAGCGATGCCAAGGTCTTTGCAAAACTGTTTTAGTTCCCTATGCGTGTAATAGTCCAATTGATCCTCTCGGAACGGTGAGCTTATTTCGGTACCTGCGGCACCCAGGGAGGTTTCTCCTTCCATCTCTGTTTGGTAGTGCGTCAGTCGTTCACTGCACGCTCTCTTTCGGTGTCGGCTCGGATCCCGTCGTCTGCCACCAAATGTTGGAAAGGCGTTCGCCGGAAGGGGGTTCGATACACGTCTTGCCCACCCCTTTGACCCACCTCTCCCAAGTAAGCCGAACCAGGCGCGCACACCCTGAACTGCACTGCGAACAGAGGGACACCACACGTATTCTTTGTAGGACGATAGGTTCTTTTATCGATGATTTCAAGGGATCTTTATGACCCAAAAGGCAAATAGTACAGCAGTGGCACAACGTACCACAAGTCAGTCGTGGGGAATGGGGGTAGCGGGACAGTCTTTCAAGATAGTGTCTCTGCGAAATACCCTGCGGAAGCTCACAATCCTCGAGCTGGAGGGTGTCGTGTCTCTGGGTGATCTCTTCCCGAGTCGTCCTCAAGGGGAGCGCCGCGAGTCTCTCAGCAGGCACAGGTGGTCGGAGTTCAGGAGCCGCGATTCCATCAGCAGGGCTCAGATGGTTCAATAGCTGGGGGCCGCGAGTCACTCAGCAGGCCTAGGTGGTTCAGTGCTCGGGAGCTGCGACCTCGTCCGCAGGGCTCAGATGGTTCAACAGCAAGAGGCCGCGAGTCACTCAGCAGGCCCAGGTGAATGCAGCGTTCAGGAGCCGCGACGACGTCCGCAGGCTCAGATGGTTCCAGGTCTTCTCTGTCCTTGTTTCTCCGGCACCCCTTGTTATACTCCGCTGGTCCTTTGAAGTCCGGAGGGCTCGCAGAGGGGGGACTGGGGTGACGGAGGGGGTTCGGCGGGATTTCCTGCCGCTCACTTCTTTGGTCTTTTCAGGTGGGTCTGGGAGGGACCCCAGACGCTCGGTAGGGGAGGCGCCTGCTCCCCAGGGGCCTGGTGGCCGATTGAGTCCTCCCGGGGAAGGCGACCCGAGGTGTGACTGGGCTGGCGCCTCTGGGTCGGCGCCTCTGGGTCTGGCTCGAGGGTTCCCGCTTCCTTGGTTGGACATGCGTGGTAGGGTGGTGAGTTGGTCAGGCCTCTGGCCGGCCCGCGGATCGGGGGTGGCTGGGGCGGCCGTAGTCGGAGATGTCGTGTCTTGAGGGTGGTTGCAGGTTGGCTGGATGATGGAGAGGGCCACGCCGTGAGGCCGGTCTCACAATGTTGTAACGCAAGTTGTTGTGGTATATAGAACCCATACCATAGTCTCTGAGGAAAGCAGAAACAGACTTATTGACGTGCTTTCTTGCTTTGTCAATCTGCGGACAATGTTGGTTGGACCAGTTCCACTTTTGCCTTTGGCATATATTAGAATATACAAAGGTAGTTTGTGGAAAAAGTGACATCAATTGCACAAAGGTGTCCTTAACAAGCATTTCCAGACCTACCCCAGTTAAAGTGCCTAGGTCATTTCCACCACAGTGCACAATAATAAGGTTAGGCTGTGGGAGATGTAGAAAGGTTTTCACCAAAGGCATTAATTGGTGCCACTTTAACCCTCTCTGACCAATCCATTTAATGTCTACATTTGGCAAAGCAAGATCTCTCACCATACCTCTTTTTTCTGCATACTTTTCACTCCAGAAGACATAGCTGTGACCTACAATCCACACTGTGAACATCTTTCAAGGAGATGTGGATGCACTCAGGAGGTGTCTTTCAGTAGAATGGCAATATGAAATGAAAGACAGTTGTAAAATGGAGGCATACATATTTTTTTTTTAATAAAAAGAACTCATTGGCTGTTTCAAATCATTTTACAGTTAAAACTAGGCTGTATGTGTACATTTTTAGAAGCATGTTTTGTATTGGTTCAGAAAAATGTGTTCCCACAGAACATTACTTTGGATTTGCTGTTAGGTTTTAAAAGTCAAGCACTCTTGCTCTTTGGCTTTGAAACATTGTGTGGTGAACTACTGACCTCTCTGTTCACACCAGTGTTCCATGACCTGTTGCTATGGTAGCAGGCAGAAGTCATGTTGGGGGAAGGGATGATTTGGAAAAGGGGTTGAAAGTTGCAACCAATAGAAATGTGTGATTCCATTTGAAAAAATGTGGGAAGGACTGTGATTTGAAATGAACATGTATATGTGTGAAAAAAGAGAGGAAAACATTGCCATTTACTGGTTCTGCTGAGAGGAGAGAGGTGTACAGCTCTGAGATTCAGGCTCTGATAATCTGCTGTTTGAGTGCCACATTTATTTCTCAACTAATTAATTTTAAAGGTGAGTTATGAGTTTGAGAGGGGAAGTATGTGGTGTATTTTGATATAAATAATAGAAATGTCATTTTTCTTTTAAAGTTGAGTTTTACATTTTGTGGTTTAGGAGATATTTAACTGTTTTGAACTTGTAAGATATTATGGAGTATGTCTTCACTGTAAGTTAAGGTGTACTGCTATCACTGAGGAATACTGTTTTGTGCCTAGAATCACATCATGAGTCTGTCTGCACACAGGATTTGTCAGAGATTTAATTTGTGTTGCTTTTGTTCTGTTAGCCTTGCACTCGCAGAAAAGGGGTAGTTTGTTAACTTAAAGTGTGATGGTTAGCATTCAGCAGAAATCAGTTACTCACAAATGAGAGGCAAATGCAAACACATTTGAAAATAGTATGGTACATTTTCCTACTACTTTAAAAGTTGTGTTTTTCATTTTATGTTAAGGAAGATATTTAAGTGGCTTGAACATGTTATATATTATGGAGTATGTCTTCACTATAAGTTAAGGTGTACTGGTATCACCCAGGAATACTCTTCTCTACCTAGAATCACACCATGAGACAGTGAGCACACAGGAAATGTTATCAGAGATTTGATTCGTGTTGGTCTTGCTCTATTACCCTTGCACTCGCAGGAAAGGGGCAGCTTGTTTTTTGTAACACATGGTCATGACCTCAAGGAGCTGTTAGGACATGTGCTCCTTTTTGTCTGTGTAAACTATAAGAAAAATGTGTCAGGCTGTCACAGTAATTATCACCTGCTCTACCACAGTACTAAATGTGCTTTCAAATTGGCAAAGGAAATATCGCTTTCTGCCTAGAATCACACCATGACTCTGTGTGCACACAGGAATTGTTGTCAGCGTTCCAATTTGTGTTGCTGTTGTTCTGTGAAAGTTGCACATTCAGGAAAGGGCCAGCTTGTTTTCTTCAAATGTGTTGGTTAGCACTCAGCAGAAATCAGTATCTCAAAAATGTGAGACAAATGCAAACACATTTGAAAATAGCATGGTAGATTTTTCATCAATTCTTGCAATGGCTGGGGTGGTTCCTACATGTTGAAAAGTCTAATTAACCCTTACCACACATGTAGTCTTATACACATGTCTGCACTCTTCATGCAGTTGTGGAAGTCTCCATGCAGATCTCTCTTGCAGCTGACAATACACAGTTTCCAGAAACACACTCTTTGCACACACGCAGCAGCTTCTCGTACACTCCCATGTATAATAGTCCGCTGTGTGTGGTGTTTTAGATAGTAGTTTGTAACGCAAACAGATTCAATGTCACCAAGGCTCATTTCCTTTGCTCTAGTCTAATGACTCACCCTGTAACACATGGTCATGGTCTCAAGGAGCTGTTAGAACATGTGCTTCTTTCTGTCTATGTAAACTATAAGAAAAATGTGTCAGGCTGTCACAGTAATTATCACTTGCTCTACCACAGTACTAAATGTGCTTTCAAATTGCCAAAGGAAATATCGCTTTCTGCCTAGAATCACACCATGACTCTGTGTGCACACAGGAATTGTTGTCAGCGTTCCAATTTGTGTTGCTGTTGTTCTGTAAAACTTGCATATTCAGAAAAGGGCCAGCTTGTTTTCTTCAAATGTGTTGATTAGCCCTCAGCAGAAATCAGTATCTCAAAAATGTGAGGCAAATGCAAACACATAAGAAACACATTCAACGTCATCAAGGCTGATTTCCTTTGCTGTAGTCTAATCACTCACCCTGTAACACATGGTCATGGTGTCAAATAGCTGTAAGGACATGTGCTCTTTTCTACTTTTCTAAAATATAAGAAAAATGTGTCAGGCTGTCACAGTAATTATCATTTGCTCCTCAACAGAAGTACATGTGCTTTCAAATTGCCAATCAAATATAGTTTTCTGCCTAGAATCACACCATGAGTCTGTGTGCACACAGGAATTATTGTCAGAGATTTAATTCATGTTTCTCTTGTTTTGTAAGACCTGGACTCGTAGGAAAGGATCAGCTCATGTGATAGGATTTGAAAAGTTGAAAAAAAAAATTGAAATGAATTAAAATTACATAAAGGTATTTTTTTTTAGTTTTTTGCAGGTATTGCTGAGCAACAGTGAAAAAATATAAAGATGCCTATAAAGTCAAGAAAAAGAAAAGAAACAACTATATTTGAAGACGACTGGTAAAAAAAAATAGGAGGCGAAGCGTGTGTTGGAAAACAGAAAAAGTCTTCTGGTAAGCAAACTAAAGAATTTTTAAAAAATATCTTTAAAAAAAAAAAATGATCGAAAGATAAATTCAAACAGTGTTTCAAGTACAAAACAACAACAGAGTCGACAGCAAAAACAAAATGCTAATGTAGACTCAGAAGTAAGAAAGAGTGACTTAACACGGAAAATAGATTTTAAAAACATTCGTCGAAAAATGTTTCAGAGAAGAGTGATGTTAAATTTACTGAAGGATGTGAAAAATATAAGAAAAAAACAAAATTTTAAAAGAAAAAGAAATTAATTGAAAGTATTGTTACCAAGGCATTAGAAATAAAAAAAAACTATTCATTTTAATTTTGAACAGGATGCGTAGATTAGATAAATTAGTCAATGCAATGAAGTCACAAAGCAAAAGGAAAAGAGAAGTAAAAAAAAAACTTTTGTAAAGTGTTCTTAGGAGAATGGAAGCATAGTTCAAGTACTCAACCATTTTTTAATGAAGAGAGTTATCTTCAAAGTAATAGTTTGTTGCATGCAGTTGACACCAATGGTAGAGCATATGAAGTTAAGGATGGGTGTGTAATGGAAAAGGAGAAAATGGTTCCAAGAAATGAGGAACAAGTGATGGCTGATGAGGTTATGGGGAGACGTCCTAAAGCCCCAGTGTACACTTGGAATTGTAGTAGTATTTGTACTGTGCGTCAGGAATCTATTGATAAATTACGTGACTTTCTAAGAGAATATAGTAAAAAGAGTGTTAAACAGAAGATTAAGGTGCTTCAAAGACTAGATCCATGCAGAGTGAGAGAGAATACTGGTTTGCAAGGACATTCTCTGGCTTGTCTATCTAGGAAAGTGTGTCAAAGTGTTTTTCACCATTTTAGGATGCTGGCTGTTCATCATACTGAAATGAGAAAGTTTGTGAGAACATTGTATTTTGCTAAAAGTCCAGCACTAAAGTTAAATGAGTTGAATAATGCTCTGTTCCGTGGATCTGTATCAGATGTAGTGAAGGTTACTGATGAAATTCAGTTTTGTTACTTTGGTCCAGAGCAAGAAAATGTAGAAAATGACACAGTGATTGATGAAAATCTGGAAGAGAATGTAGAACTCACTGTTAGTAAAAAGTTTGAAGATGAAATGACAAAATGTACTATTATCTCTAATGAAAGACCAAATATTACTTGTATTTGTTGCCGGAGAAGCCATTAAAAAATTCAAACAAGGAATGTTGATCTCTATAAAAAAAAGTGAAAATGAAGATAATTATAAGTGGAAAGATTTTGCAACATATATATTTCTGGAAAATTGTTTTTATTTGGGTGAAGATCAGCGTATTTGTAAATACTGTTATAACAAGTTAGAAGAAAATAGAATGCCAGCTAGAGCTGTACATAATAATTTAGAATTGGTTGATATTCCTCCAGAACTTTCTGATTTAAATACGTATGAGTCTATACTCATTCAATGTGTCCATCCATTTCAGACCATAGTGCGTATGGAGCCAAAAACTGGTAAATTACCTCCTTCGGATTTACAAAGAGGTTTAAAAGGAAGAGTTGTCTATTTGCCATTGGATTTGAAAAAAAATATGGAAACAATTGATGCAGATACTTTGGAAACTGAACCATTAGTTATTCTGGTTAATGGTGTACCTACAAAGAATACGAAAATTTGGCAGGAGCTGGTGGATGTACGAAAAGTACAAAGAGCAAATTTGTATTTGAAAAAAAATAATAAATGGTATGAAGCCATTTATATGGATGAAGATGAAGAAGAAATACTAGAAGACACAGGAATACCAACTGGGCAACTTGAAAAAGTGGATAAGTCAAAAGAAGAAGAAATTTATGAACATTTCAGCATACATCCACTTCATTCTAAAGAAGTTATGGGAAACGCTATTGATCTGTTTCAGATGAAGAAAGCACAAGGAACTCCCGTGAGTGTATGGGAAGAGAGCTTGGAAGCTCGTTGTTTTCCACAGCTGTTTCCTACAGGAGAAGGAGGACGATATGATGAACGTCCAGTACAGATTCCTGCTTCGGAGTATCGGACTACAAGATTATATGCAGAAGATCCTAGATTTCGTCAAAGTATTCCTTATTTGTTCCATCTTTTATTTGAAAGTGACTTGTCAGCACTATCTTATGCAGTAAATCACATTTTGAAAACTGGAGTACATCTACGTAATGTGACTGCAAAGGATTTTATGAACAAAGTGCAACAGCGAGATGATCATTTGGAATCTCAATTGATCAATTTGATGGCTTGTCAGCGTGGGACTAATGAATATTGGTACCGATGCCATGGAGAATTGAAGTGTATGTTACGGAATTTAGGAACTCCTACATGGTTCCTTACCCCAAGCTGTGCTGAGTACGCTTGGGATCTTCTGGATTTTCTTCGAGAGGCAAATTCAAATATTGAAAACATCCAATACAAGACAGCAGGAGAATTGTGCTCATTGGATCCGGTTAATGTTTGCAGATATTTCAATCATAGATTTGAGGCTATGATGTCCTTCATCTGCAATAAAAAAAACACCTCTTGGAGAAGTTGTGGATTTCTTTTGGAGAAAAGAGTACCAAGCCAGAGGTGCTCCTCATATTCATATGCTGTTGTGGATCAAGGATGCCCCAAAATTTGGAACAGATTCTGATGATGCAGTTATAAGTTTCATCGAAGGATATGCAACATGTGCTATACCTAAAAGCACAGAAGAGAAAAATTTAAAAGAGCAAGTTTTACGTTTCCAAAGTCCTCGGTGTGGAAAATACTGTCGCCGAAAGTACAAGAGTAAAGATAAATTCTACACAAAATGTCGATTTGGATTTCCACGACCTGTTCTTTCAAAAGGAAGAGTAAACCGTTTTATGTCAGCTGTGCGACATACTATTACAAGAAAATCACCTAAAAATACCTACAATCTAAGAAGAAAAGAAGAGTCAAAATATATAAATGACTACAACCCAGTCATTTTATCCATGTGGAATGCTAACATGGATATACAGT
Organism: Triturus cristatus; assembly: GCF_964204655.1. Lineage (NCBI taxonomy): Eukaryota > Metazoa > Chordata > Amphibia > Caudata > Salamandridae > Triturus > Triturus cristatus. The sequence goes on from NC_140590.1 coordinate 1,299,901,628, forward strand.
ATGTGGCTGACAATTCTATTGCTGTTGCTCGCTATGTCACATCTTGCATCACTAAATCTGAGAAAACGGAATTGAAGGAAATGTGGGAAGAGATTTCTCACGAGAAGACTGTCAGTAAGAAGCTATACAGTTTCAGTTTAAAGATGTTATCGCATCGAGAAATTCGATCCTACGAATGCTCAGATAGGTTATCATCTGCAAGTCTGTACTCAAAATCCAGAAGAATAATTTGGGCAAGTTTAGGTCTTGCAGGAATGCGAAATCGGGTACTGAAATCTATTCGAGAAATTGAATATTTAGCAGAGTTCGAACCAGAAAGTACAGACATTTTAAGAACAAACATGTTGGACACATATTATCCACAAAGAAGTCATCACCTTGAGAACATGTGTCTCTATGAAGTGCTGCAGAACTTTATTTTTGTAACGCCCTGAACGTCTCAGGATCGTTTAACAGACACGATAATGAGGACGCAACCACTTGTGAAGGGTTAGTTATTTTAATGAAGGCAAAAATAACACAAAGAATAAACAAAAGTTATAGTCACTGGAATCCTCCAGGCTAAGTACATTACCAGCCCACAGCACGGATGGTCCTAACCGTCCTCTGCATACACGCCGATCCCGGCGTATGCCAACAGAGGGCAGAAATGAAATGGCCGACAATGCCAATCGGTAGGCTGTGAGGGGCACGAAGAGTGTTGGGGAGAATCGAGGAGTCAGGGAAACACCCAGCCGGGGTCTCTACCTGAAGGGAGCAGCCGCTCAACCTCTTCCTCAGACTGCACCGGGACGCGGAGTCCCCTCCTGGTGATGCGTCACCGATACCCCAATCTACAGCAAGAAGACTGAACCGAGAGCAGCCGCTCGATCGATCCTGTGGACTTCCGAGTCTGTAACGCGGCAAACACCTCCTGGTGTGCGTTACAGCTGGCAGTTCCTGTATCTCTGGTCGGGCTGGGAGTTACGACTCCAACCAGCAAAAGCGCCACTGCACTTTGACTCAGCCGAGTCAAAAAAGCGAAGCTCAATGGTAGACCGGTAGAGCTTCCGGGTCCTTCACAGGTGACGATGGGACAAGACACGGCCCAGGGAGTAACGACTCGACCTACCTCCGTTCTTGCCTTACTGGAGCACCACTCCGGAACACTGCTCTTCACGAAGCAGGTACGTCGGTGTAAACACAATATCCGACAGCGTTGTACCTCCCGGTTCCTCCCTTTATAGGGCGTGTTTTCCTTGAGTTATGTAACAGCTCTCCTGTTTACATAAGGGCGTGTTTTCCTTGAGTTATGTAACAGCTCTCCTGTTTACATAAGGGCGTGTTTTCCTTGTGTTATGTAACAGCTCTCCTGTTTACATAACCTCTCAACCGCTAAGCATCCTGGGAGATGTAGTCCGTTTTCGCTGGTTACCGTTTTCCTCCCCTCGCATGACAGGAAGTCTTGACAATTTTTAAACAGAATGCCACAGAAGATATCAACAATGGAAAATATAAAGTCATTGGTGAGGAAGGATGTTTGGTGAAGCAAACAAAAGGAAGTTTGATAAATCACCGGAAGCTGAGTTGCGACACTCCTGATAAAAAGGAATTTTACTACTTGGCACTTTTGCAGCTGTTTAAACCATGGCGTTCAGAGGACGAACTACTTGGAGAATTTCAGAGCTATGAAGATTCCTTCAATGCTAGCAAAGACAGCATAGAATGCAGTACTTTCACAACTTATGTTCAAATGTTAAATGAAGAAATTGAACAAGAAGCAACAATTGCAGCTGAAGTAGCTAGAGACAGTTCTCAAGACAGTCAAAGTTCTGGGACATTCAGTCAAGATCCTCTAGGACAACCGATCGTCGAAAATGAAGCAGCAATAGCTATGAACGAAGTGGAAACAGCTATGAATCAAGCTCAGGAAGATTTAGTAGACTTAACATATTTGGAGGAGCAACTGAATGAAGAACAAAAACAAATTTATGAAGAAGTCAGACAAAAAATTGATCACGGATTACTACATGAAAATAAACAGTGCTCATGCACATCTTTTGAACCAATGAGAATGTATGTAAGTGGACAAGCAGGAACTGGAAAAAGTTTCTTAATTAATGTAATTAGAAGCTACCTACAGAAGAAAATGGAATCCATTTTGTCTTGTGTTGTTACTGCTCCAACTGGGTTAGCAGCGTATAACATCAAAGGAGTTACCTTACATCGTTTGCTAATGTTACCAGTAGAGCACGAGAACAAAATACAGTACCACAAACTAGCAGAAGAAGCATGCTTGGAAGTTTCAAGAGTATTGAAGAAAATGAAAGCACTCATTATTGATGAAGTTAGCATGGTATCAAACTTAATGCTTGCCTTTGTGCATTTAAGAATGCAGCAAATTCTGAAGACAGACTTTGACGTGTTATTTGAAGGAAAACACGTCATAGTTTTTGGAGATCTTTTGCAACTTACTCCAGTTAAAGGACAACCGGTATTCCATACTCTTACACATGAAGACACGAAAAAGTCGTTAGGAAGTATAGGCAATGTAAATATTTGGACATATTTTGAGTATAAGGAACTCATTACCAATATGAGGCAAGCCAATGATGAGGACTATGCAAGTATTCTGAAAGATATAAGAATTGGACTACTCACAGAACATGGCAGAAAGGCATTACAGAGTCGATTGCTATGTAATTTGTTTCCAACAGAAGAAATAGTTCCAGAGAAAATATACAAGAAAATTGCGGAAAAAAATACTGTAATCTGCTTAATGCCAACACTACATGAATGCTCTGTATTCAATCAAGAACTTTTGAAATTGGAAAATGAAGAGATCATAAAACTGGAAGCTGTGGATAAAATAGAACATGAACGAATAACTATTATATTGACAGGCAAATTGGGTACTAAATTGGATTCTCTGGAGAAAAACATTTAAAAAACAGCTGGTTTGGAAAAGAATCTGTGTGTATGAACTGTAGAGTAATTTTAAGACGTAATTTGGATGTAGAGAAAGGTTTAGTGAATGGAGCTATGGGAAGAGTTGTGGGTTTTGTTAATTACCAGAAAAAAGTTGGAATTGAATGTTTAAAAATAAAATGTGATCAGATACAAGAGGTTAAAGACATTTGTCGTTGTTCAGTTCGTTTCTTGCTTGTGAAAGACTTATATGTACGTAGGAAGCAGTTTCCGTTTTCTCTAGCATATGCTGTAACTATTCACAAATCTCAAGGATTAACTGTTGATAGTGCTTTTGTAAACATTTGATCTACTGTGTTTAAAGAAGGTATGGCATATGTTGCTTTGTCACGCGTGAAAATAATATCTGGTTTATTCATGATAGACTTTGATGGCTCAAAAGTTAGTGCAGATGCAAACTGTGTAAAGGAGTATAATAGATTAAGAAAAAGCTATGCTCCTCATTTAGGTCAGTATCCTGTGTTTGAAAAACGTGTTTGTCGGAAAAGTAGATTTGAGAATATCTGTAATGAGGATGTACAGAAGAGAAAACAAAAGGAGAGTGATGTGACTGCAAGCAAAAAGAAAAAGGACAGTGTGGAAGAGGTTGTTGGTTGTCATTTTGAAAATAGCTCTGGTGTCAACTGCTACGCAAATGTAGTGCTGAATGTTGTATTTTATCTTGATTTTTTGCAAGAGCAGATAATACTAAATCATGAAAAAAGATTCTGTTCTTTGCTGAGTCTCCTTTATGAGAAGCTGAGTAATGATAAAACTAAAATAGAAAGTGCTTCTGATGTTAGAAATCTTTTAGATGTATGTTCTGGACGTACACAGTTTACACAAAATGTCCAGCAAGATGCACAGGAATTCTTGATGTATATCCTGATGGTACTAGAAGATGAAGGGGTAGAAGTAGAACATTTATTTGGTGTCTCTTATAAATGGGAACATTGTTGTGATAACTGTATGAACACAAGCAATACTAATGTTGATTCTGAAAGGTTCATATATTTACCATTACCAGAGAATAAAACAGTGACTTTTAGTAAATTAGTTAAAGATGCTAATCACAACATGGAATGTTCTAAATGTAAATCTGAAATGTTGTCAACGTTATTTTTAAAGAAATATGGACAGCATGTTATTTTAATGGTACAACGTTGTAGAGCTGATGGAACAAAATTGGAAACTTTACTAAAGAAGTTTGTTGGCAACCAAGTATCTATATCTGGAAAAACTTTTGTAGCAGTTGCAATAATTTTTCATGATGGTCTTTCTATAACTTCTGGTCATTACACAGTTTATCTTAAATGTGAAAAAGGATGGACACTGTGTAATGATTCTCAATTGATTTTCAAGCAACGTTTGCCTTATGATTTACCCAATTCTTACCTAATTTTTCTGAAACCCAAATTTTAAATACTAACATCATCATCGGAAGAAAGCATTATTAAAATTTAAAAGACTTAAAATTGGATATTTCGCTCAAAAGAGATTTTAAACTTATCATTTGGCCTCAAGGAAAGGTAAAACAAACATTTGTGGACTTCTTTGACAGATATTATTTTGGAAAATGTTCTTTTGTAACAAGGTTTACAGACGTAATTTCTTGAAAATTGTTATTGTTCTTAAAAGGTATTTTTGACATTTCTATTAAGGTATGTTTTAGTGAGGATACATTTGGGGCTTTTTTAAACAATCTTTCAGATTGTTTTTTTTTTTTGCCCGCTGTTAAATGATGAATAAAATTGATTTCACTATTTTCAGTGAAAATCAAAACATTCTGAAAACAGCAAAAAAAGGGCAAAAAATTGTTTTGCTAAATATGAAAAAACATGTACTGTTTAATAAAGTGTATTGTTGAATATTAATACTTTTTTTCTTTTTTTCAGAACCACAAAGAAAATTTAGAAGATGTAATTCAGTTATCTTTGCAATTAAATAAAAACATTTAATTCTAAATTATTTATTTTGATGGTCGGGTAAGTTTAACATATCTGTATGTGTCACTGGTTTCGTTTCATGCTTCCTTTTCTTCACCTCTCCTTACTCTACTTTTCTCATTTCTCTTCTCACTCTCTCTTCCTGCTTTACTACTCTTTTGTAACTCCCTCACTCCTTCTCTACTACTCCCCTACCTTTACTACCTCCATCACTAATTTTTCATCCATGTTTCTTTTTCTGTATGCATATGTCTTAGTCTTTTTAACTGCCTTACTCCTTCTCAGTTGTTTGCTCTGTGTCTGTATCTGTCACTCTCTGTTTGTCTGTTTTACCCTTAATTTCCTTAACATCTCTGGGGCAGATTTACAAGCCACCTGCGCCACCACTACGTCACTTTTCTTGACGTACTAGTGGTGCAGGGTGCTTTTCCATATTTACAAGGAGAGGATAAGCCTCTTTGTGTGTCTTTTCCTCTCCTTGTAAATACAGGCAATTCTAATGCAGCACTAAAACGAGCTATTATCTTTTTTGGGTACCTATACATAAATACTGATGCAGAGTTTAAAGTTTAATAGGAAGACTCTCTTCCCATCATCTGTGAAATGTACACCATCTCTTTTTTAATTACTTTGCCACTCCCCTCTCTTTGTCAGGGAGTCCCTGAAGGTTTACTAAAGGTGGAAAAAATGATTTAAAAAAAAAACAAAAAAACATTGGGTGCGCGCTGAGTGCGCGCACCCTAAAAAAAAGAGAAATAGATTCTAAAAAAACAAGTTTTTGTGTTGATTTTAGGTGGCTCTAAAAAGAGCCCTTGAGTTAATGTAGGACAGAGGAAGAGAACAAGCATTTGCAATGCAATAGGTCTCGCATTTATAAGAGTTTGAGCTATTGGCATTGTAAAATTACAATGCCTTTTATTTATGTTTTGGTTTTAAAACAAATAAAAGGCATTGTCATTTACAATGTCAGTAGCATAAACTCGCATAAAAGCAGTGTGCGGCGTGCAGCAGTGTGCGGCGTGCAGCAGTGTGCGGCGTGCAGCAGTGTGCGGCGTGCAGCAGTGTGCGGCGTGCAGCAGTGTGAGGCGTGCAGCAGTGTGAGGCGTGCAGCAGTGTGCGGCATGCAGCAGTGTGCGGCATGCAGCAGTGTCTTGTGTAGCAGTGTGAGGCATGCAGCACTGTGACGTGCGGCGTACAGCAGTGTGCTGCATGCAGCAGTGTGCGGCGTGCAGCAGTGTGAGGCATGCAGCACTGTGGCATGCAGCGGCATGCAGCAGTGTGCTGCATGCAGCAGTGTCGTGCAGCATGCAGCAGTGAGTAATGCAGCAGTGTGCAACAGTGTGCCGGTTGCATCAGTGTGTGCCGTGCAGCAGTGCGTGGCGTGCAGCAATGTTTCGTGTAGCAGTGTGCGGCGTGCAGCAGTGTGCGGCGTGCAGCAGTGTGCGGCGTGCAGCAGTGTGCGGCAGTGTGCGGCGTGCAGCAGTGTGAGGCGTGCAGCAGTGTGTGGCGTGAAGCGGCATGCAGCAGTTTGAGGCGTGCAGCAGTGTGAGGCGTGCAGCAGTGTGAGGCGTGCAGCAGTGTGTGGCGTGCAGCAGAGACACGTGGAGGGTGAGGAGAGACACGTGGAGAGTGAGGAGAGACACGTGGAGGGTGAGGAGAGACACATGTGAAGGGTGAGGAGAGACACGTGTGAAGGGTGAGGAGAGACACGTGTGGAGGGTGAGGAGAGACACGTGTGGAGGGTGAGGAGAGACACGTGTGGAGGGTGAGGAGAGACACGTGGAGGGTGAGGAGAGACACGTGTGAAGGGTGAGGAGAGACACGTGTGGAGGGTGAGGAGAGACACGTGTGGAGGGTGAGGAGAGACACGTGTGGAGGGTGTGGAGAGACACGTGTGGAGGGTGAGGAGAGACACGTGTGAAGGGTGAGGAGAGACGTGTGGAGGGTGAGGAGAGACACCTGTGGAGCGTGAGGAGGAGACACCTGTGGAGCGTGAGGAGGAGACACCTGTGGAGGGTGAGGAGGAGACACCTGTGGAGGGTGAGGAGGAGACACATGTGGAGGGTGAGGAGGAGACACATGTGGAGGGTGAGGCGGAGGGTGAGGAGACACGTGTGGAGGGTGAGGAGACACGTGTGGAGGGTGAGGAGACACGTGTGGAGGGTGAGGAGACACGTGTGGAGGGTGAGGAGAGACACGTGTGGAGGGTGAGGAGAGACACGTGTGGAGGGTGAGGAGAGACACGTGTGGAGGGTGAGGAGAGACACGTGTGGAGGGTGAGGAGAGACACGTGTGGAGGGTGAGGAGAGACACGTGTGGAGGGTGAGGAGACACGTGGAGGGTGAGGAGACACGTGGAGGGTGAGGAGAGACGTGGAGGGTGAGGAGAGACACGGAGGGTGAGGAGAGACACGGAGGGTGAGGAGAGACACGGAGGGTGAGGAGAGACACGGAGGGTGAGGAGAGACACGGAGGGTGAGGAGAGACACGGAGGGTGAGGAGACACGTGTGGAGGGTGAAGTGGAGGTCTCGCATTTGCGAGAGTTTGAGCTATTGGCAATGTAAATACCAATGCCTTTTATTTATGCATTTGAAAACCTGCAGGCTGTGCGTAAACAAGCACTTTGTACTTATAGTCCTTGCTTTTGAGAAGCAAAGCTGGCAGTCTCTTTTACTGACAGCCTTGCTTCTCGTAATTAAGAATTATAGGTACAAAGTGCGTGTTTATGCACCACTTGCAGGTTTTCAAAACAAATTAATAAAAGGCATTGTCATTTACAATGCTGATAGCTCCAACTCTCGCAAATGCGAGACCTATTGCATTGCAAATGCTTGTTCATTATCCATGCACCACAAAAATAACACTTAGCACCAAACATTTGTAGTTTGTCCAGGACATTAAGAACACCCATAGCTCGGTGCCTGGAAGAGGGAGAAATACACAGGAGGGGGAGGGAGAGGGAGATGTAGAAAGAAAGAAAATCAGGGACAGAAATTAGGAATTCCAGATAAGGACAGAGAGAGAGATAATGAGAGACAGGCAGAGCAGGACAAAAGTCAAAGATAGGGAGAAAATAGAAAGTCAGAGACAAGGATACACAAAGATACAGAGAGAGGGAAAAATAAGACAGACAGGAAGTGGCAGAGAAAGGCAGGCGGAGAGACAAGGAGAGAGCGTCAGAATGACAGATGGCTAGAGAAAGACGAGGAGAGAAAGGGAGACCAGAGAGGCATAGAAAGAGGGAAAGCAAAAGAAAGACAGAGACTAAGAAAGACAGAGGCAGGACGGGAGAAAAAATTGAGAAAGAGACAGGGAGAGACATACTAGGAGCCAACAAGAGAGCACACACAAAGCAAGCAGGCCTTTATGTATACACAGATATCAACGCTGCCGCCCACGAGCTCGCTGAAAGCAAGAAATCGGGATAAAATAGAACAGTGCAAAATGTTTTACCTAGAGGAGGCAACCCCTTGTTTAGCAAATGAGAACTTCCCATTGAGGTGTATGTCCAGACTCCCTACAGTTAAGAACTTGAGGGAAATGTTTAAAAAATCCTAAGCATATGGCGGCCACTTCAGTTTTTCCCTGAAGTAACACACGAGCGCAAACGCACCAAAGCCCCTGCGCTGCTGTCTCTGAAAGTGGGAGAGGTTTAGGCAGGCGGGGCTTGGCTCCGGCCGGATTGATCTTCTGTTTAGCAGGCTACAAAAAGAGCACTAAAAGATGAGGAGGGAGGTGTAAAAATGAAAACAATTCTCCATCCGCTTGATCTGCAAAATGGGGACCGTGCAGTTGTTCTGCTGGGTGTGGTCAGATGCGTAACACCAGCTTACAATGTCGCTGCTTTGCTGTTAGTGCAGGTAGTCTATACACAGTGACAGCTAACATCTTATTAAAAAATATATATAACCGTAGCAGGACAACAGAGCAAGCCAGTTTAAACAAGCAGGAAGGGGGTGGCAAATGGTGTTCACGGGCGCTTTGATGTCCTCAGTGGCCGCGTGGCTCACTGAAAACATCAAAGCGCCCGCGAAATGTAAGTGATCGCAATCGCGATCACACTTCAAAGCGCGGCCGTGTGGCAGGCGAAAGTGAAAGTAGTTTTGGAAGTGCAAACAGTGGCTTTTCAGGCCGCCAAATGGTGCGCGCGCCCGGGGCACATGCACTGTACTTGGAGGCCTGAAAAGCCACTGTTTGCACTTCCAAAACTCGCTTACTATAAGTCTCGCCAGCACTAATCATACTTTCTATGGCAAAATGAACCCCCTAATTTTGTTCCTTTTTACATTAAATGTTTTAAGAGTTACCACTTTATTCCAATCAAGATGGCTTCAGGTGTGCCATACTTTTGTCATAAGTAGGACTGTTGGCGCTCTAGTTGTTCTTTGGAACACTCTGGGAAGCTGCAGTAGAACACAAAGGAATCAACTGACAGTCTCTGCCCTTGTTGGATGTACATGTTTTACTGAGAATGTCAGACTTCATTCTCACATGACTGAGAAAGTTAATGTGAATATACAGAAAATATACTCATTTTAGCTGATAGATCACCTTCCAAACCTCTGTGGGAAAAGCATGACAAAATAGTTTTCTCTCAAACATGATTCATGATATCCCAGCAGAAGGCTTTTTCATATGGTAAAATCACCTTAGAACACACCATCATTCCTAAAATGAGTATGGTACCATCAACAAATGGTTTATAATGTAACTAAAGTCTTAAAACCTTCTATTAACTGCAATGCTTTTTAATGAGGTGCTATCATGTATATTGGTCCCAAGATGGCTGCCAACACTTCTTGGATGAAGTGCTGACAGCCAATCAGATCTATCGATGAGATGTGTGGTTAGGCTCCACCCAGATATATATATGATTTTACTTTTGATTTTCTCAGGAACTACTGAACGGATTTACACTATTTAACCAAAAGGCACGAGTGTGAACCAAGGGCTACCTTTTTGCCAAATTTGGTGTAATTCCGTTCAGCAGTTCGGGCTGTAGCTGGAAAATTGCATGGGGAAAACACGTTTTGGGACCCCCTTTTTTCTCTGCCCCCGCTTGACGAATCACCCCAAGATTTTCAGGATAGGAGCGGACCGGAGCACCCCACCAGTTCTGAAAATTTTGCGAAGATTCGTCAACCGGCGCTAGTTATTCCAAATGGAATGTTGCGGATTTCCTATGGATAATAGGTC